>NW_006160036.1:1973478-2026666 GCF_000334495.1 Tupaia belangeri chinensis | reverse complement strand
AGAGAGAGAGAGAGAGAGAGAGAAATGGAAAATTGACAATAACATGTATGATTAAGCTACTATGAAGCATCTTCTGGATGGGAAATTACATTTTGTAAGCTGTGACAATGCTCAATGAATAAATGTAAATTAATAAAAAATAAAAAAATATCATGGCTCCCAGCCACAGATCTGTGAGGCAGTTGATAGTGTGCTAGACTAAGGAGCAGGAGGCCACAGTTTGAGTGCCTAGATCAATCAGCCTGAAAACATGCTGAGTACGTGTGCATGTGCTCAGGACACTGGAGGACTGGAGAAAGGAGAGATCACATCACAACCAAGCCATGTAGGCTTCTCTCTCTCTTTCAGACTCTCTCATATGGGTCCATGTACTCCATTATGAATAAAGGAAATATATACATTTATTTATCATGGGTCAAAGAAATACTTCTTACTCTCTGAGGTATCTCTAACCCTGGAAAGGCATACTCTTAAATCGGAAAACACCAATACCTACCTACATTAGGTTATGACCATTTTTTAAAAAGGTTTTTGCCATAGAGTGTGTGAACATGCCAGAGAGACAGAGACAGTGAGAGAAAAAGTGAGAAATCACACTCTGGGGAAATGGCTATGCCAAAATGTTTTCCTCCATCCTCCTTCTGGGATTTTGGGCATGCACACACACATGCCTGTTGTGATTTTCAAGCTGCTGGGTCAGGAACTCGAACCACAGTCTACCATGTGGGACTTCAGCACCTTAACCACCACGCCACCTGCTGGTCCCAGGTTATAGCCATTTTTTATCCCAGATTATATAATATACCTTTTGAAAATATTTCATAATACTTTAATTGCCCATAAAATTATATTTATATTTATAACTTACAAAAATTGTTTTGTAGTTTTTTTATGGTTTTTGGACAAAAGTACTTCCCAAAATGTCCTCTAGAGGTAGCAAGATCATTGTTGGAACAAACTTCAAAAGGCCAATTAGAAAGAAGCATATGCCTATTTTCAAAAGAACTGAGGCACAAAGTGTAAGAGACTTGCCTAATATTCCAAGAAATCTAACATTTCAACATTAAAGGAAAATTATTAACTACCTGCATGAGTGATTTTAAAAAGGTAGCATAAAACATTTTACCATTGGTAACAGACAATACTTTTCAGTTTACTGAATCCATAAATACTTTGATCCTCTCAGTTAATCACTAAAGTATGTACCCTAACTTTGATGTGGATAGGAAGAAGAACAAAGGTTGTGAAGGAATGCTAAAATTAAAAGCTGTTCTCTTAAAGGATCTTTATTCACAAAATAGACTCAAAAGTCTTTTTTGAAAAATATTATTACCTAACATTTCAAATGTTCATCTTCAAAGCATCTAGCAAATTTGACACCTATTTAATAGGCCCAAACTAAAAAATTTCAGCTTGCTAAAATGTTGCTAAATGCTTTAAGTAAATTCTTCACATCTTTCAAACAATATGAAGGAAGACAAGATAAGAAGAACTAATTAAAATAGAAATTCTATTATTACCAAACATTTGCTTTAATACAATTACCTTTGGTGTGTGTGTGTGTGTGTGTGTGTGAGTGTGTGTGTGTGTGAGTGTGTGTGTGTGTGAGTGTGTGTGTGTGTGAGTGTGTGTGTGTGTGAGTGTGTGTGTGTGTGTATCTATCTATCTATCTAAATTGCCAGAGGGTGTATGTACTTGCCAGAAAGAGGGCAAGAGGGAGGAAAGGAGAGAAGGGGGGAGAAGGAGGGGGGATAAAGAGAAGTAGGGAAAAAGAAGGGGAGGGACAGGGAGACAGAGACAGAGAGAGAACTCCCCAATGGTACATAATCATGCTGTAATCCTTTTTCTGCTATTCCTCATCCCATCAGGTAGGGGCATGTGTGCAAATGCTCTCAGCATGTTTTTAAAGCTGTCTGAGCTGGGATTGGTACCACAGTCAGCCCTCTGGGATCTGGCTCCTAATGCACAGAGCTTTAACCACTGTTCTAAGAGGCTGGCCCAAAATGGCTGTTTTTAAAAAAAGGCAGAGAATGAACATGGTGCAAAAATTTTCAACAAGATACTAGCAAATCTTAATTCAACAACATATAAAAAGATTATACATCGTGACCAAGTAGGCTTTATTCCAGGGATGCAAGAATGGTTCAACATATGCAAAATAATAAATGTAATACATCACAATAACAAAAGGAAAGATAAAAACCATATAATCATAGCAATCAATGTAGAAAAATAATTCGATAAAATGCAACATCCCTTCATGATTAATACTCTCAGTAATATTGGCACAGAAGAGATATCTCTCAATACAATAAAAGCCATCTTTGAAAAATGCATAGCTAACATCATACTGAATGGGGGAAAGCTTTTCCACTAAAAACTGGAACAAGACAAGGCTTCCCACTTTCTCCCCTCCTTTTTTTTTTTCTTTTGGAGAGGGTTTTGCTATAGGGCGTGTGCGCTCGCCAGGCAGACAGAGAGAGAGACAGAAAGAGAGAAATCACCCCCCCCAGGGGGGGATGGTCACGCCACAATCCCTTCTCCTCCATTCTTCTCTCGGGATCTTGGGCACGCATGCACACGCGCCGGGCGTGAGTTCTAAGCCACCGGGTCAGGAACGCGAACCGCAGTTGACTACATGGGAGTCCAGCGACATAGCCATTAGGCTAACTGCTGTCCCTCTCCACTCCTTTTTAACAGTACTGGAATTTTTAGCCAATGCAATTAGCCAAAAGAGTCAAATAAAAGGCATCCAAATAAGAAAAGAAGAAGTAAAGTTATCTCGGGACCAGTAGTTAGCTTAATGGTTATGTCGCTGGACTCCCATGTATTAGACCATGGTTCGAGTCCTGGACCAGGTGGCTTAAAACTCACGCTGGCACGTGTGTCTGAGTGCCCAAGATCCCGAAAGAAGAATGGGGGAGAAGGGATTGTGGCATGGCCATCACCCCTGGGGGGTGATTTCTTGCTTTCTTTCTCTCTGTCTTTCTGGTGAGCATGCGTGCCCTGTAGCAAAAACCTCTCAAAAAATAAAAAAGTAAAGTTATCTCTATTTGCCGATGATATGATGCTAGAGATAGAAAATCTAAAATAATCCACACACAAAAAAACTTCTGGGAGTGATGAATGAATATAGTAAAGTTGCAGGATACCAATGAACATATAGAAATCTATTGCATTTTTATAACCCAACAATGGACAAACTGAGACAGAATTGAAGAAAGAAGTCCCATTTACAATAAACACAAAACTAATAAGATATCTAGGAATAAACCTCACCAAAGACGTCAAAGATTTCTACAAGGAAAACTATAAAATGCTAGAAAAAGAAATTGAAAATTATATAAAAAAGTGGAAAAACACCCCATGTTCCTGAATTGGAAGAATTTATATAATCAAGATGTTAAGCCTATCCAAAGTAATCTACAAATTTAATGCAATCCCAATCAAACTACCAGAGATATTCCTCACAGAAATAGAACAAAACAATCACAAAATTTGTCTGGAAGCATAAAAGGCCCATATTGCCAAAGCAATACTGTGCAAGGGGAATAATGTAGGATGCATCTCACTTCCTGACCTCGAAACATATTACAAAGCTGATAATTAAAACAACATTGCACTAGAACAAAAACAGGTAGACCAACAGAATAGAATTAAGAACTCTAAAATGAACCCCAAAACATATAGCCAAATGATCCTTGACAAAGGCCACAAGACAATCCAGTGGGCAAAAGAAAATCTCTTCAGCAAATGGTGCTGGGAGAACTGGATATCCACCTGCAGAATGAAACTGGATCCTTATATCTCTCACCACTAACAAAAGTGAACTCAAATGGATGGAGGATCTAAACATAAAACCTCAAACTATGAAAATACTGGTAGAGGGCTGGCAAGTGCCATGGGAGTTAAAGGTACTGGATTCCCACATTGGCTGGCTGCGGTTCGAGTCCTGGACCTGGCAGTTTTCCTTTCTCTCTGTTTCCCTCTGGTTAATTTTTTAAAATAATAATAACAAGTAGGATTAAATAAATAAACATTAAAAAAAAATACTGGTGGAAAACACAAGAAAAACTCTTACAGACCTTGGAGTAGACAAAGATTTCTTAAAGACCTCCAAAATATAGATAATAGTCACAAAAATAGACATATGGGGACCAGCAGTTGGTGTAATGGCTGTATTGCTGGATTCTCATGTAGTTGACCGTGGTTTGAGTCCCGGTGGCTTAAACTCATGCCTGGCATGTGTGCATGCGTGCCCAAGATCCCAAGAGGAGAGTGGAGAAGGGATTGTGGTGTGGTCATCCCCCCTGGGGGGTGACTTCTCGCTTTCTGTCTCTCTGTCTCTCTCTGTCTTTCTGGTGAGTGCACACGCCCTATAGCAAAAACCAAAAATCAAAAAACAAAAACTCTCAAAAAAATTTAAAATTAAAAATAGACAAATGGGACTATATTAGACTGGGAACCTTCTACACAGCAGAAGAATAAGTAGAGTGAGAAGACAACTCTCAGAGTAGGAGAACATATTTCCAAACTATACCTCAGATAAGGGACTGATAACCAGAATATACAGGGAGCTCAAGCAACTTACACACAAAAAAACAATCAATCTAATTAAAAGATGGGAAAATGAACAATCTCCAAATAAGACACATGAACGGCCCAAAAGAATTTGAAAATGTGCTCAACATCTCTTATCATAAGGGAAATGCAAATCAAAACCACAATGAGATACCACTTAACCCAGTCAGAATGGCTATAATTTTTAAAATGAATAATAAGTGCTGGTGAGGCTGTGGTGAAAAGGGAACTCTCCTACACTGTTGGTGGGAATGCAAATTAGTACAACCATTTTGGAGAATGATATGGAGATTCCTCCAACACCTAAAAATAGATTCACCATAAGAACCAGTAATTCCACTCTTAGGTATTTTTCCAAAGGATAGAAAAACCCTCAGTCAGAAAAACACTTGCACATCTATGTTTATTACAGCATTATTTACAATCGCCAGGACATGGAGTCAATCCAAATGTTCAAAAGTACATGACTGGGTTGAAAAAATGAGGCATATGTAATCTATGGAATACTACTCAGCCATAAAAAATGAGGCCCTGACATCTGATATAAAGTGTATGAATATGTAAGACTTAATGCTAAGCGAGGGACCAGCAGTTAGTGTAATGGCTATGTTGCTGGACTCCCACATAGTCGACCGTGGTTCGTGTCCCGGACCCGGTGGCTTAAAACTCATGCCAGGCGCGTGTGCGTGCATGCCCAAGATCCCGAGAGGAGAATGGAGGAGAAGGGATTGCGGCGTGACCATCCCCCCTGGGGGGTGATTTCTCGCTTTCTGTCTCTCTGTCTGTCTGTCTGGCAAGCGCACGCGCCCTATAGCAAAAACCTCTCCAAAAAAAAACCCAAAAAACAAAAAAAAAGCTAAGCAAGCCAGACTACGAAAAATAGACTATGTAACTTCCCACTCAGTACATACTAACTGTCTATGCTATATAGCAGAAACTGAAAGTTTGGAAGGTATAGAAGCAGGGAGGGCAACAGTAGATGTTAGAGAAAGTAAGGATAGGGGTAATAGGGGGAGGGAGGGGAACAGGGAAAGAAAAATAAAGTCTGTTTAATTGACAAAAAAATGAATGGTATTTACTGATGATAAAGTATATTAAAAAAAATTTAAAGGCAGAGAAACGAAAATACAACAAGCACATGTGAGTATCACACAAGGGCAAGCAGGGTGTCTCTAATACTGTGTCTGACAAACCTCATGGACAAAAGTATCTTCTCACGTATTGTGAAAAGGAAAATTATGAAGAAGGCCAAACTTCAAAACTAATTTGTCTTTCAAGATTATTATTATTATTATTTTTTGAGAGGGAGAGAGATTTTTACTACAGGGCACATGCACTTGCCAGAAAGAGACAGAGAGACAGAAAGCGAGAAATCACCCCCCAGGGGGGAAGGCCACACTGCAATCCCTTCTCCACTGTTCTCCTCTTGGGATTTTGGGCATGCTTACATATGCGCCTGGCATGACTTTTAAGCCACCAGGTCCAGGACTTGAACTACAGTCGACTACATGGGAGTTGAGCGATGTAACCATTACACCATCTGCTGATCTCTCAAGATTCTTCTACTCAAGGATCAGGAAAATACTGTAGAAACAGTTATCCTCAAGTCAGTGAAATATGTAGTGAAAATGTTTTACTTTTTTATTTTCAAGTTACCAAAGGGTACATGTGCTTGCTGGAAAGAGAGGTGCAGAAAGAGAGAAAGAGGAAAAAGTGAGAAAACATCCTCCCATGGGGAATACTCATACTATAATTCCTTCTCTTCCTTTTCTCCTTCCTTTCAAGATTTAGGGCATGCATGCAAATGCACTTGATGTGTTTTTCAAGTCACCAGCTCCAGGATTCAAATCACATAGACAGCCATGTTGGATCCAGTTGCTTTAACTACTGCCACTGGTTGGCCCAGAAAATCTTTTACTCTTTAAAGTTTATTTATTTGGGGCCATCAAGTGACATGGTGATTGGGGCACTGGACTCCCACATGGCCAACTACAGTTTGAGTTCTGGATATGGCCTGCTTCCTCATTTTCCCTTCCTCTGGTCAAATTAATAATAATAATGATTAATACAATTAAATAATTATTAAAAATAGTTTATTTATTTACTCCATGAGTGAGTAAGCAAAAGAGAGAAAACCTCCAATGGTGTCTTGACACTACATTCCATCATCAGCCTTCAGCCAGCTTCAAATCATGGGGCAAGTATATGCCTTATACACTCAGGGAGGTCTCTGAACTTAAAACCAAGAATATTTGCATGTGGGACTGCCTCACAGAGAACTGCATTTTACTGCTAGGCCATCATGATGAAAATCTTACATCTTCAAAAGTTCTTCTAATCTAGATGAAAAATACAAACTTAATAAAATAGATAATCTCAGGGACCAGCATGTGGCGTGCTGGTTAAGGTGCTGGATACTCCCACACGGCTGATCATGGTTAGAGTTCTGGACCTGCTGACTCACTTTCTCTTTCTCTCTCTCTCTCTAGTCAAATTAAAATAAATGAATGAGTAAATTTAATTAAATAATTAAAACAAATAGACAACTTCTACAATAGCACCCTAAAATGCACAGGGTCACCCTGGAGAGAGGTAGTTATTGTATCAACAATTTGAACCAAAATAATAAATTTGTGAATAACACAGGCTTAAGAGGGTTGTATCATATGTCATATTTCATCATTTAATCAAAATTGGGCCAGCAAGGTGGCACGATGATTAAGGTACCAGACTCCCACATGGCTGAACATGGTTCGAGGCCCTAACCTGGTAGCTTGAAAATCACACCAGGTGTAAATGTATGTGACCGAAATCCCAAGAGGAGAATGGGGAGAAGGGATTTCAGTGTGGTCATACCCCCATCCTCAAGGGCGGGGGTGACTTCTCAGTTTGTCTCTCTCTGCTTCTCTCCAGTGAGTGTATGATGCCTATGTCGAAAACTTAAAAATAATAAATAATAATTAACTGATAGCTGATAAAAACTGCTCTTGTGCTATGCCCTTACAATCATTCATTCTCTCCCCTCCACCAACTCTTTTACTTCCAATCTAGGAGTGATTTCACTTTTGTTTTCTAAAAAATTCTTCTGTCCACCAAGATAGGGATGACTGTTTTCTCACTTTTCTTTTTTTTCTGTGCAATAGTGCTTAATCAACTCACCTACTGATTCATTAGCAAATTTAAAAAAGAATTTTGCCAGTGGGCATAGGCACTTGCTAGAGAAAGACAGAGTGAGAGAGAGAGAAAAAGAGAAAGAGAAAGAACCCCTAAGCATGTGGTCACGCCACAATCCCTTATTCGTTTCTCCGTCCTTTCAGAATTTTTGGTGCACACAATATTCCCAGTGTGTTTCTCAAGTCATTGGGTCTAGGACTCAGATCACATGGTGGTCATGTAGGATCCACCTAATCTCCACACTCACAGACTGGTCCCACTATGAATTTTAGTTAACAAAAATCACAATATAAATTTACTGCTGAAGTATCTATATGATAAAATTAAGGCAAGTGTAATGTAATAAATATATTAACATAAGTATTAATATAATAAGAGTAAAAGAAATGAGGTAGAAAGGGGAGCAGGTTCAGAAGATGAAGAATTTGTCTTATTTTAGTACAACAGAGCAGAGCCTAAGGCAACTGGAAAGAAAATGGAGGTATTAAATCAACATTGCCAGATATTGAAAAAAAATTAATGCTTCCCAATGTTGGGAGGAAAGGCAAATAATGTAAAAGTGGGCTGACTGGCTGGTTGGCCTGTTTGCATGGTCAATTAGTAAGCTACAGTTGATCTATTTATGTCCTGATTATTTGTGAGTCAGTTCAGTCCACTATTCTTCAACACTGGCTATGAGAAAGTTGGAGAAATTCACTATAGTGCATCAAGCTCAAAGTAGACAGACATCTGTCTTGAAAGTGCAGGACAAGAGAGAAGGAAAAATTGGTAACTTGATAGTGCAGTTTATGTTTTTTTCTCCTCAATTGGGCACTCTGTCCTATCTGCAGATTTCCCAAATCCCATTCTCTAATGCTTGATTTTTGTTATTGCTTGTTCCAGGAAGAGATACTGTGCAAAGATCATTGTATGAGGAGTCTTCAAAAAATTCATGGAAAATACACATTGTGGAAAAGAATGCAAGGATTTCATTTTTTGTACCAAAAAAACTTGTACTTGAAATTAATTTTCCATGAACTTTCTGAAGTTCCACTTTTATTTTTTCTTTTAATCTCAAAATAATTCTATCAGGTAGGTTTTACCAATGAAGAATGTAAGAATTATGTTACAGTAGATAAAAAACACATGTGATAAACAAAAGAATGATAAAAGTTTAGGACAGTGGTTTCTTTATATAGAACATAAGGAGGCAGAACAAAGTTTGAGAAGTAAAAATAAGCTGGCCTGGCAATGAGTTCATGGGTATTCTTGTTACTGAAATACATAATCAAAAGCAATAATTGGGGCTATGAATAGAGAGTGTACAGCATAACAGCGTGGTTTTAATACTTAACTAAGAGGATCTGTTAAAAAGAACTGTTACTCCTATCATCACTCCTTTTCAGATATCTTATTCCCGCCTAACCCTTGTTGAACCTAAGAGTTAGCGTTCAGTGTTCAATTGTTTTGGGGTTAAGAGAAAAAAGACCAAAACTGTCAGAGAGCCCATCTACCTGATGACTTTTTTTAAGAGTATCATTTTTACTTTCAGATAATAAAATAAAGTTGCACATGACTATTGGGTCGTCGGGAAAGTCATGATGCATTTTTGCATAGGAAGATATGTCATGACTTTCCCAGTGACCTAATAATACTACTGACCTATGTCTGTGCAGAGATGAACAATAAGCAGCAGAAGGAGCCCTGTAAATAGTGTTTCTTTTCACTTTGTTAAGCCAGCAGCTAACTGAAAGTATTTGTGGTAAAAAGGATGTTATTTGTATTGGAGGGCTTAAAGATGTAAGAAAAAGGGAACTAACAGCTACAATAGGTACTACTCAAATAAGGAATGTTTCCTGACATCATTTATGTCACTGGACGCCCACATGGCCAACTGTGGTTTGAGTCCAGAACAGTGGGTGTATGTACCTGCGTACCCATGTTCCCCAGAAGAGAATGGAGAAGGGATTGCTGTGTGGCCATCCCCCCTAGGGGGGTGATTTCTCATTTTCCTTCTCACTATCTCTGTCTCACTCCCTCCCTCCCTTCCCCCTCTACTCCCCTCTCCCCTCAACTCCCCTCCACAAAATTGCACACACCTCAGGCAAAAGCCTCTTAAAAAAAAAAAAAAAAAAAAAAAAGGCGGGCAGGTGGAATGGTGGTTATAAGGGCACTAGACTCCCACATATCAACCATGGTTTGAGTCCTGAACTTAGTGGCTTGCTTTCTCACTTTCTCTCTCTCTCAACCTCTCTCTCTCTCACACACACACTCTGTCCCTCTGGTCAAATTAAAATAAATAAATAAATAAATAAAGTTAAAATAATTCTTTAAAAAAGATATAAACACTTTAATATTGAAAAATTAAACATTTGTAAACATTTTTATCTTGTTTTAAATATAAGATTTTACTTTTAAAAAAAGAACTATTTTAACTACTTAATGATTTATTTAACTTTTATTTAACTATGTATGTATGTATTTATGTATGTATGTATGACCAGAGAGAGACGGAAGTGAGAAAGCAAGCCACAAGATCTGGGACTAGAATTACAGTCAGCTCTGGTACTAGAATTAAAGTCAACAATGTGGGAATCCAGTGCCTTAACCACCACACCACCTGGTGGCCCAAAAATTTTACTTTTTTTTTTTTAAGAGCTTCTTGCCTTAGGGCATGGGTGCTCACAGGAAACAGAGAGAGGCAGGCACAGTGAGAGGGAAAGTGAGAAATCATCCCTCTCTCCCCCAAGCAGAGGGTAATGGCCACTCAGCAATCCCTTCTACTACTGAGATCTTGGACACACACCCAGAGTGATTTCCAAGATACCAGGTCTGAGATTCGAACTGCAGTCAGTCATGTGGGAGTTCAGTAAAGTAATCACTATGCCATCTGCTGGCCCTGATTTTACTTTTTTAAAAACCTATAAATACAAGCCAATTCTAGGCACCTTGAAAATATTTAATAATTTTCAAAAAACAGTTTGGGAATAAATTGCCTTACTCTTCTCTCTCTCATTAGCTATCTCAATAAGCTGGTGAATACTGAGGCTATGGTTTCACATCAGACATTCTAAAACAAAATGTCTGGCATCTCTAACATGCCAACATGTCCTGCATTGAAGAGAGATGCATTCATTTTGTTAAAAACATTTCAGGCTTGACAGTCATCATACTTGGCATCTCTACTGGAAAAATGTCCTGGCTGCAGGTCCACTGGATATTTGGTTTCTAAATGATTATGGAGTTCAAGAATAACTACTAAGTGGCAATGCTCTATTTTAACAAATTTTTCCAAGTTTCTAAGTTTAAGCAAATTTACTCATCTGTTGTGGCATAATTCCTGATTCATATCTCCTTTCAGATTGTATTTTATTATTGTTTTCCTAAAACAATGTGATATTCTAAGGTAATTTAAAATAATACACAGCAATAGAAATGATATGTTTAGGGAATAAAAAACTAATTTGAATTCCATATACACTATATTTTATTTTATTATTTTGGGGATATAAAATAACACATCTTTATTGTTTTTAAGTTCTTGGGGTCAGAAATCCAAAATCAGTTTCACTGGGTCAAACCTAATGTACCAGGAGGGCCACATTTGTTCCTCTGGGATACTCTATGAAGAATCTGTCTTTTTCACCTCTTAGAGCTGCATTTCTTTCATTTATTGACTCACAGTCCCTACCTCCATCTTCAAAGCCAGCAATGTAGATCTTCAAAACTCTTAGCTTCATAGTCACATTCCTCTTCTGCCTCTATTGTCAAATATCTCTCAGTCAAATTTGCACAGAAAAATGGAAAAATATGGCATGACTTTTCCAATGACCCAGTATTTTCAACACTTTTCTCAAAATCCATTAACTGAAAAACTGGTATTGGCTTCAGTTAGTCTTTACCTAGACACGTAAAATATAAACATCATGTAAAGTGTGAAATTGTGGGATGATACTCAGATACTATCACAATGATTAGCCATCCCAATGAATCATGATGTGATGTATCAGTTAATTTCTGAGACTATCACACTACTTACAGGTACCCACTCAGTTACGCATAAAAGATTTCCTACAAACTGCTTCTCCAAAGGAGGGTCTGAGAGTGGTAGGCCATTTCTCAGAGGTGGGCAGTTACACTGCAAGTTCAATTACATAATTTCCTCAGTAAAAGAAAATGGATTCCATAGTTCTGTGAACCCTAAGGCTCACTAAATAGCAGTAACTGAGGAGATACCATATACATTTTAATATAGTATGTCATATATTTTCTCCACTGGGTATACTTTTCACAAAAGCTTCACTATTATTTTCCAATTAACTTCTTAGCAAGAAAAAAAGAATGAAATATGGTATTCAACAAGTTGCTGTATCTACATTATAATGTCATGTTACTTTTCTTAAGAAATTGCTTAAGTCTATCCTACAAGGAATGAAACACTAAAGTCATAGAGAATCTATAAACCACTGAATGAAACATTATGGTTTCTTTATAACTTTTAAAGATCTTACAAGAGAATTTTTTAGTAGAATTTTAATACAGAGTTAGACAAAGTCCAAGAGGAGTGAAGAGAGCCTAGAGCAGAGTGTGAGAAGCCTATGGGGTGATGAGAGTATCTACAGGAGTGCTGGGAAGCCTGGCAAAAGGTTTCAGAGCCCAAGCAGGATATAGAAGAGGCTGCCACTGGCCAACTATGAGTCAACATAAACATGCAACGAAGTAATAATAGTAAATTATACCTACTGAAAATGTAGCAGTCCATGCTAATATGAAACAGTAATGAATTGACTGAAAGTGTGATGGAAAATAGTTTCAAAGTACAACTCCACAAAATTCTTATTAATTACAAAAGAAGAGTAACTTTAAAGTGAAGAAGTCTGACAGATATCTCTTAAATCAAGTGATCAAAGGGAGCATCATCATTTTATATTTACATTTACAATGCAAAACTGTATGCCACCTGAAAGGACAAAATAAGTACACAACATCATTTCTGTGATTTTTGCCACCAAAAAGGCCTAATCTGAATGTAATCATGAGGAACTGTACAAATTCATATTGAGAGATATTCAACAAAACAATTGGTTTCATAGTTTTAATTAAAACCATGATTGTCTAGGAAAGACCAATAACTATTTCAGATTAAAGAAAACTAAAAAGTCATGACAACTAAATAAACACATAGGTTTTTTTTTTTTTTTGAGAGAGATTTTCACTGTAGGGCGCGTGCGCTCGCCAGACAGACAGAGAGAGACATAGAGACAGAAAGCGAGAAATCACCCCCCAGGGGGGATGGTCACGCCGCAATCCCTTCTCCTCCATTCTCCTCTCGGGATCTTGGGCACGCACGCACACGCGCCCGGCGTGAGTTTTAAGCCACCGGGTCCGGGACACGAACCGCGGTCGACTACGTGGGAGTCCAGCGACATAGCCATTACGCTAACTGCTGGTCCCTAAACACATAGTTTTAAACCGGATCCTTTCACTATAAAGGACATAACTGGGTACTTGAGATACATGGATGATTAGAAGGGAAAAAACATGTATTGATGTTATTTTCGTTTTTATTTTGGAAGTTATTCTCATAATTATATAAGAACATATCTTTACTTGTAGAAAATACTAAATATTTGAAGGTGATACCATCATGTCAACATCTTATTCTTAAATGATTCAGAAAAAAAGGAAATATACTTTTGTACTGTACTCACAACTTTTTTAAAAGTTCAAATTTGTTCCAAATAGTACATATAGGTACGTGTTTTATTAAAAATCTAGTAACTGGAACCAGCAGGTGGCTACATCACTGGACTTCCACATAGTTGACCACGGTTCAAGTTCTAGAACCAGCAGCGTAAAAATCACACCAGGCAGACAACTCACGCCAGGCGTGTTTTTGTACATTCCCAAAATCCCAAGAGAAGAATAGAGGAGAAGGGATTGCACATGGCCATAGCCCCAAGGGGTGATTTCTTGCTTTCTGTTTCTCTCTCTCTCTGTAGGGAGTGCACACACCCTATAGTAAAAATCTAAGAAAAAAAAAATAAATGCAATAATTATTAAGTATACCAAAATTCAGCTCTGTTATTAGTAATTTTGCTTTTAAAAAATCTCAACTTGCAGGATCAAGTTTATGGGATAAAGTTTACATCACTGGATTCCCATGTAATCGACCATACTTTGAGTCCTGGACCTAGGAGCTTAAAACTCACGCAGGGCACATGTGCATGTATGCCCAAAATCCTGAGAGAAGAATGTAGGAGAAGGGGATTACAGCATGGCCATCCCCACTGGGAGGGTGATTTCTCACTTCTGTCTCTGTGTTTCTACTTCTCTGAGGAGCGCACACACCTTTCAGCAAAAAACTCTCTTTAAAAAAAAAAAAAAAACCTCAACTTGCAAATAAATAAATATATCAACGGAAGCAAGCTTATTCTATGCCTTCATGTTTGGATATCAAAATATTTTGTGGTTGGAGAAGTCATGACACATTTTTGCATAGAAAGACATAAAACAAACAAACAAACAAACAAACATCATAACCCACTATACTCTAGGCCCAGCCTAGATGGTACAGTCTCTAGCATAATGAATTGCAGTGCTGGAAGCTAATGGCTGACAGTCTGGATCACCAGGTTGGCCTGAAAATACAGGCATCCAAAATCCTGAGGAGCTGGAAGAAGGGGAAGAGGGATAGTGACATGACAAGACCCTAAGAAGAGTTCTCTTCTCTCTTTTTCTATCATGTTTTTTATACTAAATCTGTCCTACACCTAGAATGATATTTAAAATTATGAATTATGGGACCAGCAAATGGTGTAATGCTTACGTCACTGGACTCCCACATAGTTGATAGCAGTTCAGGTCTCGGACCTGTCGGCATAAACTCACACCAGGCATGTGTGTGTGCATGCCCAAGATCCCAAGAAAAGAATAGAGGAGAAGGGACGGCGGCTTGGCCATCCTCCCCAGGGGGTGATTTCTCACTTTCTGTCTCTCTGTCTCTCTGGCGAGTACACGTACCTATAGCAAAAATCTCTCAAAAATAAATTTAAAATTTTAAAAATAAAGTTATTAATTCCTTTTTATGTAGGAAATAAAAATTAAATGGGTCTATAATCTCATCATCCAAAAATAACTATTAGAATACTAGTATATTTATGTTTCATTTACATATATTTCTCTTTTTTAGAGAGAGATTTTTGCTATAGGGTGCACGTACTAACTGGAGAGACAGAAAACAAGAAATCACCCCCCAGGGGGATGGCCATGCTGCAATCCCTTCTCCATTCTCCTCCCGGGATCTTGGACATGCACACACACACACACCAAGCATGAGTTTTAAGCTGCCAGGTCTGGGGCTTGAACCCTGGTCGACTACATAGGCATCCAGCAATGTAACTATTACACCATGTGCTGGTCCCCAGTTCCATATATTTCTATGAAGACTTTTAAAATTAATTTTTGCCACAGGGCATGTACACTTGCCAGAGAGAAACAGAGGGGGGGTGGGAACATGACAAAGAAGCCTCCCCACCCCCTCACCATAAGGAATGGCTACTCCATAATGCCTTCCCCTCCAGTTCTACCTTGTGGGATTTTTGTGCACTCCTGCAAATGTACCCAACGTGTTTTCTAAGCCTCCAGGTCTGAGACTTGAATTGCATGCAGTCAGCTATGTGGGATCCAGCCACCTTAACCACTACTGGTCCTCAATGCGGACTTTTTGAAAGTTTAATAATAATGCTGATAAATGTTAACTCCAAAATTTTCACAGAATATAACATCAGCTTTTCACATGTAGTATTTCTTTGACACCTCTTAGATTGTTATGCATCATCTCTATGTCTACTGCCTGCTTCTTCAATTAGGCTGAAAAGACTTCAAGACCAAAAATTATGTCATGATTTCTTTGTCTAAGATTTAGCACTACCCTACTTATAAAAGGCACTTAATGTTTGTTGATAAGCTTAACAAAATATTAAGGAAAGCGACTGGGTAATAATTCTGAGTTGCAAAATAAGCTTTCAGGGCCAGCAGGTGGCATGGTAGTTAAGGCACTGGACTCCCACATGGCTGACCACAGTTCAAGTCCTTGATCTGGTGGCTTGAAAATCAAGCACACACGTGTGCATGTGTCCAAAATCCCAAGAGAAGAATGGAGGAAAAGGGACTGTGCTGTGGCCATCCCCCTTGGGGGGTGATTTCTCACTTTCCCTCTCACTGTCTCTCTCCAGTGAGTGCATGTCCCCTATGGCAAATATCTTTAAAAAAATAAAAAAGGTTTCAGAGAAACTTCTAATTTTCCTATTATTTCATAAACACTGTTAATAAGTACAGAAAGTAATATATGAATATATCAGTGGTGAATAAACAATACTGTACTTAGTACAAAATGGATCTCAATTAAATATTCACACTCATGTATTTATATATCCATTGACTTAAATAATATTTATTGACTGCCAGATGTGTGCCAAGCACTGTACAGGTCTTAATAAAAGGCAAAAAATCTATGTCTTCATGGACCTTCAATTCTAATGGCCTTTAGGAAGTAATTAGGTCATGAGGGCTCTGCCCCCATGAATGAGATTATTGCTTCTATAAAAGAGGTTGAAGGAGCTGCCTCATACCTTCCACCATGTGAGGGCACAAAAGCAGCACTATCTTTGAAACAAAGAGCAAGCCCTCACCAGACTCTAAATCTGCTGGTGCCTTGATCTTTGGTTCCCCAGTCTCCAGAACTATGAACAATAAATTTCTATTGTTTATAAATTACCCTGTCTAAGGCACTTTGTTACAGTAGCTAAACGAACTAAAACATCTGCTAAAGAGAGAAGTAGATTCCAGTTTCCTACAATTTTCTACCCTTATTAAATACACATTAAGTTGCAGTATCACTAAAATAAACTCACTCTGGAACACAAGCAGTAGAAAAATCTCAGCACACATTTAAAAAAAAATAAATTTGAAAAATAATTAAATTTATTAGTAGTATTAATTTGCTATAGGGCATGTGTGCTCATCAGAAAGAAAGATGTCACTTTACTGATGGATAAGGTCATTCTCTTTATGAATTCTGATTATAATTTTCAATTGTCATTTTACAATAGCAAAAGAAATGGTAACATGTAAAATCCTTTGTGCCACAATGTTGTGCATAAGACGAAACAGAGAAACAGTTCTAGAAAATTAAAAACTATTCTAAAAATAAATCATAACTGATAATATTACAACTCAGAGTTTACAAGTACTTTTATATGCATAACTGTAATATAGTCATGTACAATAAAAACTATGTTGCGGCCCATGACAGACTGCATATATGAATTAGTCCCCTGAGATCATAATAGGCTATACTACAGAGTCTAGCTGTGTAGTAGGCTACACTTGGGTTTGTGTAAGTTCACTCAATGCTCACATAACAACATTTTTCAGAATGTATCCCTATCATTAAATCATGCATGACTAGGGGCCAACAGATGGCATAGTGGTTACATCGCTGGACTCTCACATGGCCAAATGCGGTTTGAGTCCCAGATCCAGTGGCTTGAAACTCACATCAGGCATATGTACATATGTTCTCAAGATCTCAGGAGAATGGAGAAGGCATTGTGGCATGGCCATCCCTCCAGGAAGTATTTATCACTTTTCCTCTCTTATCTCTGTCTCTTTCTTTTTGGCAAGCACACAATCTCTAAGGCAAAAACCTCATTAAAAGGTCATGCATGACTGTATTGACATGTATGAAAAATGCTTTAACTATAAAATATAGTATAGAGCATAAATGGGAAATGGATAATTATTACTAATCTGATAGACTGTAATTTCAAAATAGCTTATTTTAGTATTTTAACTTATTAAAGTATAACATTATTACATAAAATATACAAATCTTTTTTTTTCCCCGAGAGGTTTTTGCTATAGGGCACGTGTGCTTGCCAGAAAGATGGAGAGAGACAGAAAGTAAGAAATCACCCCCCAGGGGGGATGGCCACAAAGCAATCCTTTCTCCTCCATTCTCCTTCAGGATCTTGGGCACGCATGCACACAGCCCAGCATGAGTTTAAGCCACCAGGTCCAGGACTCAAACCATAGTCAACTACATGAGAGTCCAGTGACACAGCCGTTATACCAACTGCTAGTCCGAAAATATGCAAATCTTGAGTTTTGAGCTTGCAGTTTGTTGGCTTTTCTTTTCTTTTCTTTTTTTTTTTTTTTTAAAGTTTTTGTCATAGGGTGTGTAAATTCACCAGAGAGAAAGAGAAGGGGGGAAATGAGAATCACCCTTTAAGGAATGTGCCCTCACTACACTCCCTTCTCCACCATTCTCTTTCAGGATCTGGGGCACACACGCACACATACCTGGTACGATTTTTAAGCTGCCAGGTCTGGGACTCGAATCATCATCAACCATTAGCCACCTTAACCACTACTCCATCTGCTGGCCCGAAACGTGTAGAATTTTTAAAAATGAACACACATATAACCATCACCCTGCTGATCAAACTCCCTCATGATTCCTCTTACTCACCACCCCTCCTAAGGTAACCAATCTTCTGACTTCTATCACCACAGATTATACAGTTTTGCCTTTTAAAAATTTATGTAAAAAGAATCATACAGGATAAGAATGCAGATCAAAAGAAAAAAAGGCATAAGCCATTTCTAGATCAGTATTGGTTTACTGATTTTTCTCTCAACGCAGTATTGTAATTTTAAGCCTCCTTCCACTATTGCTTTTTTTTTTTTTTTTTTAAGTTTCTTTCTTTCTCTCATAAAAAAGAACAATGAAGAGAGAGAGATAGGCAGCTTCAATGGGGTCTTCACACTATGATCCCCCTCCAGCCTCTGCAAGCCCCAGATTATGGGCACACACGTCTGGTCTCTGGACCTGAATCTGGAACCTTCTCAAATGGGTCAACCTCACAGAGTGCTATATTACCATGTGCCATCATCCAGCCCTTTAATGACTGTTGATTTCTGATTAGATACCAGATACTGAAAAGTTTACTGTGTTATGTGCTTTAAACTTTAGTATTCGTATAAACTCTATATACTCCTGAGTTTTGTTTTGGGATATTGGTTACAGTATTCAGAAACAGCTTTTGGTTTTTTCGCTTTTAAATTCTGTTAGACAGGGCCACAGTTGAGGTAATTTTTCCCTACGAATAAGACAAGACTCTTTTAGTGTTAACTAGTGCCCTAAACTAAGAGGTTTTCTACTCTGGATGGTACAAATGTATTTAGCACTATACCCAGTCTGGGTACTATCCTAATCTTCTCAAGCAGTTTTTGCCCCCTGTTCTTAGGTAGTTCTCCCACTTGCATGCAATAATCACCATCCAACTGGATATTCTTTTTTTTTTTTTTTTTTTTTTTGAGAGGTTTTTGCTGTAGGGCGTGTGCGCTTGCCAGAAAGACATAAAACGAGAAATCACCCCCCAAGGGGGGATGGACACACCACAATCCCTTCTCCTCCATTCTCCTCTCGGGATCTTGGCCGCACACACACACACAAACGTGCCCAAAGTGAGCTTAAGCCACCAGGACCAAGATTCGAACTGCAGTCGACTACATGGGAGTCCAACAACACAGCCATTATGCCAACTGATGGTTCCCCCCAACTGGATATTCTAATAAGACCTTCTGCAGTTTCTTCTGTGTACATCTATCCCTCCTCCAGTACTCTGCCCAGAGAACTCTAGCCATTTTGATTTCCCCAGACTGCTAGTTCTACCTCCTCAACTCAAGGGGACTGCTGGGTTCTACTTGGATTCCCCCATTCTCCATCACAGCCTAGAAATTATCCAGGCAGTAAGCCAGGGCACTTGTAGGGCTCATCCCATTTGTTTTCTCTCAAGGATAACTGTTCTTCATCATCTAGTGTTAAATATAAAAAGAACCATTGTTTCATATATTTTATCTGGCTTTTCAGTTGTTTCAGAAAGGAGGGTAAATGTAGTTTCTCTGTTCATGTATCTTGGTTGAAAGCAGATATTTTTCTACTGTAATTTTAACCCATAAAAATATATTCTTTGCTCAGAGAGGTTGAGAAATTAATACTACTATGTTTTAATTAACAAGTTTTAATAAACTTGAACATTTTTCAGGTTACTTAATATTCATGAAATATTGTATACAACCTATGTCTTTTTCAAAAGATAGTGAGTTAAGCCTATTGAGTTTTTTTTAAAAAACATTAGCCTTAATCTAAGAAAGTACAAAAGTACTCTATACATGCACTCAAGTGTATACTTTATACAAAGAAATTAAAGACACAATAGTTCCTGTCCAAAAACCACTAAAATTTTAGTTAGAATAAGGAGATGAATTAAATATTTAGAAAGTAAGAATAGGTCTTACAGGGACCAGCAGTTGGCATAATGGCTATGTCGCTGGACTCCCACGTGGTCAACTGCAGTTCGAGTCCCAGACCCGGTGGCTTAAAACTCACGCCGGGCGCATGTGCGTGCGTGCCCACGATTCTGAGAGGAGAATGGAGGAGAAGGGATTGTGGCATGGCCATCTGCCCAGGGGGTGATTTCTCGCTTTCTGACTCTCTGTCTGTCTCTGTCTGTCCAGCGAGCGCACACACCCTATGGCAAAAACCTCTCCAAAAAGAAAAAACGAATAGGTCTAACAAAATTGACAATGATTATAAAGATCAGAACAAGAAGCCAGAGTTTTGAATAATAAAATACTATTTGAAAGGTACCATTCAAGGGCCAGCCCTGTAGCATAGTGGTTAAGCACTACATACTGGGAGTCAGGTACTATATGGGTGACTATGGTTTGAATCCACCCCAGGGGCTTAAAAAACACACCAGAGGGACTAGCAGTTGGCGTAATGTTGCTGGACTCCCATGCAGTTGACCGTGGTTCAAGTCCTGGACCCAGTGGCTTAAACTCACACCAGGTGCATGTGCATGTATGCCTAAGATCCGAGAGGAGAATGGAGAAGGGATTGCGGTGTGACCAGCCCCCCGGGGAGTGATTTCTCACTTTCTGTCTCTTTGTCTCTCAGGCAAGCACACACATCCTATAACAAAAACCTCTCAAAAAATAAAAACAAACAAACAAACAAAAAAACACACCAGACACATGTGCGTGCAGATGGAAAATCCTCATGGGATAGAGAAATGGACAAAAAAGGACAATAGCATGATGTCCATGGGGAGACGGGTATTTCTTTCTTTCTAGTGAGTGCACACACCCTCTGGCATTTTAAAATTTTGTTAAAGGTACCATCTGAGTTAGATATAGTAATATAGACAACAGAAAGCTATCATATACTGGTCAATAGCAATAAGTAAATACAGAGTCTAAAACTTAGTTTTGATTGTTCATAACATAAGTAGTGAAAACTGGGCTATTAAAATGTGTAATTACATGGCAGTATAGCTATAAAATAACCAAAGAGAGAACTAATTAAACATATGTTGAATATTTATGAATATTTATTTTGTCTATTCTATGACCCTCTTTCAACCTGCATTTGATAATGGTCCCCAAAGTCCCTTCACAATCTCATCAAGATATAATGATTGGGACCAGCAGGTGGCATGGTGGTTAAAGCACTGGACACTCCCATATGGTTGACCACGGTTTGAATCCCAGGCATGGTGGCTTGCTTTCTCACTTTCCTTCTTTGTGCCTCTTTTTGGTCAAATTTTAAAAAAGAAAAGAAAAGAATGAATAAATTTGGGGACCAGAAGTTGGCATAATGGCTATGGAGCTGGACTCCCACGTAGTCGACCATGGTTCAAGTCCCGGACCCAGTGGCTTAAACTCACACCAGGCACATGTGTGTGCGTGCCCAAGATCCCGAGAGGAGAATGGAGAAGGGATTGTGACGAGGCCATCCCCCCTGGGGGGGTGATTTCTCACTTTCTATCTCTCTGTCTCTTTGTCTTTCTGGTGAAAGCATGTGCCCTACAGCAAAAACCTCTCAAAAAAAAAAAAAAAAATAAATTTAAAAAGAAGAAATTAAAAAAATAATTTAAAAAAAAGATACAATGATTTTGGAGACTAGCAGATGGTATAATGGTTACAACACTGGACACCCACATAGCCGACCTCGGTTCGAGTATCAAACCTGGCGACTTAAAACTCATACTGGGCATGTGTACATGTGTGCCCAAGAGCCCAAAGAAGGGATTGCGGCGTGGCCATCCCCCCTTGGGTGGTGATTTCCTGCATTCTGTCTCTCTGTCTCTCTCTGTCTCTCAGGCAAGCACACACATCCTATAGCAAAAATCTCTCTGTTTCTGTCTGAAACACTGACCTTCCCATAGCCCTTTTCAACTCTTCTTCCCAAAAAGCTTTTCCTGACCACCCCAATCAAATTATCTCCCTCTCCTATGTATTTTTCCAACCAGAATACTTAACAGATATTCAATAGCTGCCAGTTTATCAGTATTTCCTAATAGACTAAACATATCACAAGGACAGTAGCTGTGTCAATATCATTCACAACACTGTCTCCTCAGAAATAGCATAGTGTGTAGCACAAACAGGCATTCAAACAGACTCTAGGAATATATAAGGTTGCTGACAGACTATACAAAGAAAAAGAAGCTGACTACAGTTGTGTCCTGGATCTGGTGGCTTGCTTTCTGACTTTTTTCCTCTGTCCCTTTTTGATCAAATTAAAATAAATAAAGTTAAATAAAGTAATTCTTTAAAAAAATGTTCTAGGGACCAGCAGTTGACATAATTGCTATGTCGCTGGACTCCCATGTAAGTCAACCGCGGTTCGAGTGTGGACCTGGTGACTTAAACTCATGCCAGGCACGTGTGTGTGTGCCCAAGATCCCGAGAGGAGAATGGAGAAGGGATTGTGGCGTGGCAATCTCCCCTGGGGAGTAAGTTCTCGCTTTCTGTCTCTGTCTTTCTGGTGAGTGTATGCACCGTATAGCAAAAATCTCTCCAAAAAATTTTAAAAGTTCTAGTATTAGAGGCTGTCAGTATTTTCATCAAATGAAAGCATATAAATTCTCATTTAACTTAATCAGAAAGACAAAATCATGATTATTCATATGGAGCAGATAATTAGTAAACATTTCAAATATTATTGTAATCTTTTTTGCATGAAGGGGGATATTAAAAATATACTGGCTCTGGGGGAACCAGCAGTTAGCGTAATGGCTATGTCGCTGGACTCCCACGTAGTCGACCGCGGTTCGAGTCCCGGACCCGGTGGCTTAAAACTCACGCTGGGCACGTGTGCGGGCGTGCCCAAGATCCCGAGAGGAGAATGGAGGAGAAGAGATTGCGGCGTGACCATTCCCCCTGGGGGTGATTTCTCGCTTTCTGTCTCTATGTCTCTCTCTGTCTGTCTGGCGAGCGCATGTGCCCTATAGTGAAAATCTCTCCAAAAAAAAAAAAATACTGGCTCTGGGACCAGCAGAGAGTGTAGTGGTTAGGGGCCAGAACTGGCAGCTTGTTTTCTTACTTCCCCTCTTTCTCTCTTTATCTGATAAAATTTAAAATAAATAATAATAAATAAAGTTAAGTAATTCTTTTTCTAAAAGAAAATTTACTTAATTTTATTTATTTATTATTATTCGTCAATTTGACCAGAGACAGAGAGAGAAAGAGAGAGAAAGCAAGCTGCCAGATATTGGACTCGAACCATTGTCAGCCATGTGGGAGTACAGAGTCTTAACCCCCATCTACCATGCCACCTACTGGACCAATAAAATAATTCTTTAAAAATAACAAAAGTATATTGGCTGGGTTTGCAGGTGGTGTGGTAGTTAAGGGTGCTGGACTTCCACACGGCCGACCGCAGTTCGAGTCCTGGATCTGGTGGCTTGCTTTCTCTCTCTCTAGCTCAGTCCCTCCCAGGTCAAATTAAAATAAGTAAATAAATAAATAAAGCTAAATATAATAATACTTAAAAAAAAGTATACTGGCTTGGGACTGGCACGTAGCATGATGGTTAAGGCACTGGACTCCCACATAGCCAATCACAGTTTGAGTCCCAGACCTGGCAGCTTGCTTTCTCCTTTTCCTTCTCTCTCTGGTCACACTAAAAAAAAAAATAATAATAATAGGGGCCAGCAGGTGGTGTGGTAGTTCAGGCATTAGACTCCCACATTGCCAACTACAGTTCAAGTCCTAGATACCTGGTGGCTTGCTTTTTCACTTTCTCTCTTTCTCTCTAGTGAGCACACATGCCCTGTAGCAAATTGAAGAAATAATAATGATAAAGTTAAATAATTATTTAAAAATAATAATAAATAAAACTAAATAATTCTCTTCTAAAAATTATATTGGGGGGGCCAGCAGGTGGCACAGTGGTTGAAGCACTAAATTCCCACATGGTCAACCATCGTTTGAGTCCTGGACCTAGTGACTTTCTCTCTCTCTCTCTTTCTCTTTTTCTCTCTATGACTCTCTCTGGTCAAATTAAAATAAATAAGTAACATTAAATATTTTTTAAAGCATATTGACTTGAAAAAACCTTCATATTCCTGCTTTAGCTTCCATATGCAAAATGCAACCGCACTTAGAAAACTGCTTCCTTATGGGCAACTATGAATTAAGTCCCAGACCTGGTGGCTTAGTTTCTCACTTTCCCACTCTCGCTCTCTGTATCTCTCTCTGGTAAGCTTACATGCCCTGTAGAAATTTAAAAAAAAAAAAAAAGTAATGATAAATAAAATTAAGAAAATAATTCTTAAAAAAAAAAAAGGAAAGAGAACTGCTTCCTTAGTAAAGTTGCTAGGTTACAGCCAATCACAGCACCTAGGCTTCAGTAAGTAATAGGTATCCTGCCTTTTAACTTTGTTAATGGAGATAAACATCAAGATGCAATCCAATTCTTTCTCTACTTCTTTCTCCTACTTCCGCTTTTGTACTTCGCTCTCCCACTCCTGCATATCTCATTTTCCCTTTCCCGGAATTTAAATACCACATGACCACGAGGCTAATCGGAGTTGTCGTTTTGGGAAACTGCCCAATTCCAATCATGTGTATTTTGTGCTCAATTAAACTCCACTAAAGCAAAATATCTAGTTTTTTCTTTTAATAGGAATAAGGTAAAAAGGAGAAAGTCACAGAGTTCCTTGGAAATGTCTACAGTTATCACACAAAGCTGCTTATCATTGTGTCAGTAGTCCAATGTTATGTTTTCATATCATAATAAAAAAGTGAAGGTGATCAGAGTTGAGCTTTCATAATAGCCCCATTTCTTATTTTTGTGTGATCTTGGGTAAGTAATTTACCACACAGTAATTAAACCCTAGTTGTTGTCTCGTTTAAAGTATGATGATATTATCTACCTACCTTTCAGCATTATAAGCACTAGTAACAATGTTAACAACATATCTAAATCTAGTTAACATATTAATTGGAGCTATTAATATAAACAAAAGGGACAGCAGATGACATAATGGTTACATCACTGGACTCCCATGTAGTCGACCATAGTTTGAGTATCAGACCCAGTGGCTTGAAACTCAAGCCCAGCGAGTATGCATGTGTAGTCAAAATCCCTAAAGGAGAATGGAGGAGAAGTTACTGTAGTATGGCCATCACCCTGGGGGTTGATTTCTCACTTTCTGTCTCTCCAGTGAGCGCACACACCTTATAACAAAAATCTCATAAATAAATAAATAAATAAACAAAAGTCGGGACCAGTGGATGGTATGAAGGTTATGTCACTAGACTCCCACATAGTCGACGTGTTTCAAGTCCTGCACCCAGTGGCTTAAAACTCATGCCAAGCGCATGTGCATATGTGCCTAAAGTCCCGAGAGAATGGAGGAGAAGGAATTGAGACGTGGCCATCCTCAGGGGAAAGGGGGATGATTTCTCATATCCTGTCTGTCTCTAAAGTGAGTGCACATACCCTATAGTAAAAATCTTCCCCCAAAATTAAAAAACAAACAAAAGCCATAATTCCTGCCCACAAAATTGTATGCAAATGAGGTAGTATTGAAAAATCCCATGGGCATTATGTATTTCATTTCAAAGGCCATAAATATCTCAGGCCCTCAGGCCTGCCCAGCATGGTGCTTAAAGTGGCTGGATCCCACATGGCTGACTGCCTGGTTCAAGTCCAGACCTGGTGGGTTGAAAAACAAACTGGGCACATGTGCACGCATGCCTAAAATCCCAAAAGGAGGAAGAAATAGAGAAGGAACTACAACTTGAACATCCCCCATGGTGGGGTACTTTCTCACCCTCCCCTCCCACCACATGAGCACAAGTGCCCTTTAGCAAATTAAAAACAAAAAAGTGACTATAATTTCACTTCAAAATATTTAGTTTTCCTTTCTATAGCTCTTGTGGTTCCTACAGTACATACCTGGGCTGTAGGAGTGTTCTGTATGGACTGCATACCATCTTTAAATATTTTTAGTTAGTTGCCAACAATTAATAATTGGATTTTACACAAAAATCCAGTCTTCTGGTTTCTCTTGACAGATCACAAAATCTGGCAACACTAAATCTACTATTTCTACAAGGAAACTGGAACTACCTCCTTTAAATGTGCTCTCCAATTACTGGAAGTACCACTGAGTCAATTTTGCAGATTTTTTTTAAAGAATTATTTTATTTAAATTTATTTATTTATTCATTTGTTTATTTTAACTTGACTAGAGAGGGACAGAGAGAGAGAGAGAAAGCAAGCCACCAGGTCCAGGACTCAAACCACGGTCGGCCATGTGGGAATCCAGCGAAATTTAAAAAAAAAAAAAAAAGTAATGATAAATAAAATTAAGTAAATAATTCTTAAAAAAAAAAAAAGGAAAGAGAACTGCTTCCTTAGTAAAGTTGCTAGGTTACAGCCAATCACAGCACCTAGGCTTCAGTAAGTAATAGGTATCCTGCCTTTTAACTTTGTTAATGGAGATAAACATCAAGATGCAATCCAATTCTTTCTCTACTTCTTTCTCCTACTTCCGCTTTTGTACTTCGCTCTCCCACTCCTGCATATCTCATTTTCCCTTTCCCGGAATTTAAATACCACATGACCACGAGGCTAATCGGAGTTGTCGTTTTGGGAAACTGCCCAATTCCAATCATGTGTATTTTGTGCTCAATTAAACTCCACTAAAGCAAAATATCTAGTTTTTTCTTTTAATAGGAATAAGGTAAAAAGGAGAAAGTCACAGAGTTCCTTGGAAATGTCTACAGTTATCACACAAAGCTGCTTATCATTGTGTCAGTAGTCCAATGTTATGTTTTCATATCATAATAAAAAAGTGAAGGTGATCAGAGTTGAGCTTTCATAATAGCCCCATTTCTTATTTTTGTGTGATCTTGGGTAAGTAATTTACCACACAGTAATTAAACCCTAGTTGTTGTCTCGTTTAAAGTATGATGATATTATCTACCTACCTTTCAGCATTATAAGCACTAGTAACAATGTTAACAACATATCTAAATCTAGTTAACATATTAATTGGAGCTATTAATATAAACAAAAGGGACAGCAGATGACATAATGGTTACATCACTGGACTCCCATGTAGTCGACCATAGTTTGAGTATCAGACCCAGTGGCTTGAAACTCAAGCCCAGCGAGTATGCATGTGTAGTCAAAATCCCTAAAGGAGAATGGAGGAGAAGTTACTGTAGTATGGCCATCACCCTGGGGGTTGATTTCTCACTTTCTGTCTCTCCAGTGAGCGCACACACCTTATAACAAAAATCTCATAAATAAATAAATAAATAAACAAAAGTCGGGACCAGTGGATGGTATGAAGGTTATGTCACTAGACTCCCACATAGTCGACGTGTTTCAAGTCCTGCACCCAGTGGCTTAAAACTCATGCCAAGCGCATGTGCATATGTGCCTAAAGTCCCGAGAGAATGGAGGAGAAGGAATTGAGACGTGGCCATCCTCAGGGGAAAGGGGGATGATTTCTCATATCCTGTCTGTCTCTAAAGTGAGTGCACATACCCTATAGTAAAAATCTTCCCCCAAAATTAAAAAACAAACAAAAGCCATAATTCCTGCCCACAAAATTGTATGCAAATGAGGTAGTATTGAAAAATCCCATGGGCATTATGTATTTCATTTCAAAGGCCATAAATATCTCAGGCCCTCAGGCCTGCCCAGCATGGTGCTTAAAGTGGCTGGATCCCACATGGCTGACTGCCTGGTTCAAGTCCAGACCTGGTGGGTTGAAAAACAAACTGGGCACATGTGCACGCATGCCTAAAATCCCAAAAGGAGGAAGAAATAGAGAAGGAACTACAACTTGAACATCCCCCATGGTGGGGTACTTTCTCACCCTCCCCTCCCACCACATGAGCACAAGTGCCCTTTAGCAAATTAAAAACAAAAAAGTGACTATAATTTCACTTCAAAATATTTAGTTTTCCTTTCTATAGCTCTTGTGGTTCCTACAGTACATACCTGGGCTGTAGGAGTGTTCTGTATGGACTGCATACCATCTTTAAATATTTTTAGTTAGTTGCCAACAATTAATAATTGGATTTTACACAAAAATCCAGTCTTCTGGTTTCTCTTGACAGATCACAAAATCTGGCAACACTAAATCTACTATTTCTACAAGGAAACTGGAACTACCTCCTTTAAATGTGCTCTCCAATTACTGGAAGTACCACTGAGTCAATTTTGCAGATTTTTTTAAAAGAATTATTTTATTTAAATTTATTTATTTATTCATTTGTTTATTTTAACTTGACTAGAGAGGGACAGAGAGAGAGAGAGAAAGCAAGCCACCAGGTCCAGGACTCAAACCACGGTCGGCCATGTGGGAATCCAGCGCCTTTAGCCACCACACCACCTGCCGGCCCCCAGATTTTCTTTTTTATTTAACTTTATTTATTCATTCATGTGTTTTAATTTGACCAGAGAAAGAGAAAGAAAGTTAGAAAGCAAGCCACCAGGTCTGGGACTCCAACCATGGAGTCCACTGTGGGAGTGTCCAGCACCTTAGCCAGCATGCCACCTGCTGGTCCCCAACTTTACTGATTTTTCATTACACTGTAGTACCTGAGCTTTCAATTCCTATACTACACTGCAGGACTGAGGTCTCTGTGATTTGAGTTCCCAGACTGGTTGGCTTGAAAACACATAGGGCATGTGTAAGCAAGCCCAGAATCATGGTGGGTTAGAGGACGAGAGGAAAGGGACAGTAGTGTGACTGAGCCCTTTGGATGCTAGAGTACGCACCTTCCCAGACTCTTGGGCACACACATGCTCTATCATAAATTCAAAGACAAAGGTTAAGGTCATTTTATGGGATGATAGAAGGAGAAGACAAAAAAAAAAAAAAAAAAAAAAAAAGAGTCTTTCCTGAAGACACTAAAGCAGGGGCTTAAAGACTACAACAGTGAGTAGTCTCAACTTTATAATATATACCCTAGCTCTCCAGAGGTAAGTTTGGTAAGAAACTGCCTATAGCTCTCCAGAGGTAAGTTTGGTAAGAAACTGCCTACAACAGTTAAAGACTGGTAAGTACCTGATTTCCCAGAGGGTTAAAATAAGGATACAATATCAAAACACTTCCTATTAAGAAAAAAAAAAAAAAAACAGAAATAAGACTTTCACAGAACTTGGATTCATCATTAGCTTTACCCCCAATTCCTCTCAATGATTAAAGCCACTATTATTCTTGGCAAACGACTGCTCATTTCTCCACAGAGAAAACAGGTCATAGGGGACCAGCAGTTAGTGTAATGGCTATGTCGCTGGACTCCCATGTAGTCAACCACAGTTCGAGTCCTGGACCTGGTGGCATAAACTCACACTGGGCACGTGTGCATGTGTGCCCAAGATCCCAAGAGGAAAATGGAGAAGGGATTGTGGTGTGGCCATCCCCCCTGGGGGGGTAATTTCTCACTTTCTGTCTCTCTGTCTGTCTTCCTGGTGAACACATGCGCCCTATAGAAAAAACAAACAAACAAACAAAACCTCTCCATAAAAAAAAAAAAAAATTTACAGGTTATAGGACATGAATTTCCCATTCCTACTTTCCCAAACAAAAATTATCTTTACCTCTGTCCCTTTAGGCACAAGAAAAGAATCAAGTCTGTGCACTCAATCAACTTTTCTTTATTGCTCCTCCAAAACTTTCTTCTATTAATAATTCCTGTTCCTTATTCTTCAACTTCCTCATTCCGCAAATGACTCTGATTTCTACTTGTATTCCTTTCTAGCTTCTACCCTCTCCTTCCCCTCACAATCATATCTTCTTAGTGCAAGAGAAACTGTCTTTGCTAGCTGCTTCCAGTTCCCCTATTTTTTATTTATTAGTCAACCTACTACTACTTGGCTTTTCTACTACCACTTCATTCAAAGTGCTGTTACCAACCAACTCCTAATTGGCTAATCTCCAACTTCTAACAAACAAACAAAAAATCTCCATAAAAAAAAAAAAAAAAAATTTACAGGTTATAGGACATGAATTTCCCATTCCTACTTTCCCAAACAAAAATTATCTTTACCTCTGTCCCTTTAGGCACAAGAAAAGAATCAAGTCTGTGCACTCAATCAACTTTTCTTTATTGCTCCTCCAAAACTTTCTTCTATTAATAATTCCTGTTCCTTATTCTTCAACTTCCTCATTCCGCAAATGACTCTGATTTCTACTTGTATTCCTTTCTAGCTTCTACCCTCTCCTTCCCCTCACAATCATATCTTCTTAGTGCAAGAGAAACTGTCTTTGCTAGCTGCTTCCAGTTCCCCTATTTTTTATTTATTAGTCAACCTACTACTACTTGGCTTTTCTACTACCACTTCATTCAAAGTGCTGTTACCAACCAACTCCTAATTGGCTAATCTCCAACTTCTGGAAAAGGCTGACCATTAATGCTTTCAGGAAACACCTCTCAACTATCTTCTGTTTCTTTTCTTCCTTCATTGGCTTCTCTTCATCATGCCTCATAAGTTTCCCCCCAGAGAAATAAATCTTCAACCTTATTTCTCTTCTCTCTGATCCGAAATTCTAGCAATTTACCTCCACTCCCATCCTGATCTAATTACCTCATTGGGACTTATTCAACTGCCTTCTAACTGATTTACTCTTCTACTCTTAGTTTATTATCCTCCCTGTAGTAGAATAACCCATTTAAAACCTAATTCGGGCAACCTTTCCTCAGTTCCCACCCCAACATAAAACCCTAAAAGTTTTATGTGATCTAGCACATTACCATCTCTCACTTTATCTCCTACGACTCTTTTCCTTACTCTCTCTGCTCCAGTTATACTGGCCTCCTTGCTATTTCTGGAACAAGCCAAGGACCTTCCCAATCTCAATGTCTCTGTACTTGTGTCTCCTTCAGGAATATTCTTTGCCCAGCTACCTCCACTACTTACTCCTTCAATTCCTTTAGGTCTCTGTGAAAATAAAGCATCACTAGAAGAAGCACCCTGACCACTCTATACAAGTTGGCACACATATCACTTTCCTATCCTTTCTAGCCTAACCCTGCTTTGTTTTTCTTTACTCCCTATTTTTTAAAGAAGTATTTAATTTTATTTATTATTATTACTTTTAAATTTACTATAGGACATATATGCTTATCAGAGAGACCGAGAGAGAATGGGAACATCTTAAAAGTTCACTTCTTAAAAAAAAATCCATGACAGGATATGCATGTCCGAGGGGGACAAAGGAAAGAAAAGCACCATCCACGGAGCTTGGTCATACACCAATCCCATTCCTCCTGTCTCCAGTCTGCCAGGATTCTTGGCACATGGGTACAGGTGGGATAGGCTGAAGACTTGAAACACAGTCAGCATGTGGTTTCCAGCTCCATAGTCTGGTACTCTACCAACTGTACCATATAGACTGGGCCAGTTCACTCATTTAAAGAGTGCAATTCAGTGGATTTAGTACATTTACAATTCCAGAACATTTCCATCACCTTAAAAAGAAATCCCACACCCACCACAAGTTATTCTGTACTCTGCCATCTCCTGAGTCTTTGGCAATCACTAATTTACTTTCCATCTCAATGGACTTGCCTATTCTCATCTCCTGACATTTTATAATGATTCTTTATGTTCTGTTTCCAACCACCCGAGTATAAACTGATGAGGGAAGGAGAGTTTTGTTTCCTCTGCTTTTGTTTCCCCAGCATCTAGACTCATGCTTGGTGCATAGTAGGTGCTCAATAACCCATAAGCTCTCAATTTCAACATATTCTCAATTTAACTCATTATCTTCTGTTTCTTTGTTTTCTGAGAAACAATTATTTTAAAGTAGCACCTATCAAACTATGTAGAAATTATGGGCCTGTCTGCCCTGCTAACAATGGTGAGACTCTTTATACTTTAAGCATTGGGCACGAAACATATATTACGTAAATAGTCACCTTTCCAAATATCTTAAATTTAGTGTACTGACATAAATTCATGGATAAAAAATAAATCAATTGGGACTGGCAGGTGACATGGTGGTTAAGGGTGCTGGACTTCCACATGGCTGACCATGGTTCAAGTCCTGGACCTGGCAGCTTGCTTTCTCACTTTCCATCTCTCTCTCTCCCTCTCTGGTCAAATTAAAATAAAAAATAAATAAAGTTAAAATAATAAATAAATAAAGTTAAATAGAAAATAATTCTAAAAAAAAATCAACTAAATACTGTTAAACAAATAATAACTTCTCCTCCATATCTACAATCTCTCTGGCTTTTCCATAATACCTTCATCTTTAGACAATAGAAATTACTAAGGTTTAGCAAGAGTAAATCTCACTTAGTTATTTATTATCGGCTAACTTTAGATCCAAGACCCATTTTACAATTCTTCGGAGCGAAACTAACCTCAACATGCCAGAGTACAGAAAGAAGTCAGCCTAGAAATAGTAGCAAAAAATCCTGAAGCTTAACAAAGCTGATCTCTAAACAGTGCAATGTTATCTGTTTTCAATTTTAAGGATTATGTGTACTTTTCTGTCCATAGAAGACAAAAGATGTATGTGATAACTATATAAAATATCACCTATTTCTATCACACTTACTTAGCTTTTTGTGATGCTTGCATTTCTTTTTTTTTTCCTGCTGTTACTAATTCAGGCCCTTACTATATCCAGCTCTGGTTTACCATCTTTCACAGCTACACCTTTTCGTTCCTTTAAACTTCCCTCCTCACTAATTTCTAGCTCTACAACCGAATAATACTGGATTTCTTTCAATTCTCAAACATATCAAGCTCCTGATCACCTCCAGACCTTTTTATACAATATTCTCTCTTCTGTCTGGACCATTCTTCTTCTAACACAGTCCTTTTACATTTACATGACTAATTTTTACTATATTTTTAAGTTTAGATGCCACTTCCAATAAAAAGCTCTTCCTTATCCCCTAGTACACAAGCACCCCTTTTACTACCACCTCATTTATCTATACATCCCTTTCAAAGCACTTAACATACCATTTGACATTTTTTTCCTTTGGAGAAGATTTTTGCTATACGGCGTGTGTGCTCGCTAGAAAGACAGAGAAAAACAAAGAGACAGAAAACGAGAAATCACCCCTCAGGGGGGATGACCACGCCACAATCCCTTCTCCTCCATTCTCCTCTCAGGATCTCGGGCACACACGCACACGCACCTGGCATGAGTTTAAGTCACCAGGTCTGGGACTCGAACCGTGGTCAACTACATGGGAATTCAGCGACATAGCCATTACATCAACTGCTGGTCCCCCATTTAACATATATTATTCACTAGTTTTTCTTCCTAACTAGAAGAAGGTAAGTTCAGCTAGGGTAGGAATCACATTTATGTCTTTTATCATTATATCTGCAGATGCTAAGTAAAATATTATCTTAGATGATATTAAAGAGGAAAAAAAGGGATAAAGTCAGAATACTTCTTGTTTTTTTTTTAAAAAAAACCTACTTGTTCTATTGATTAACAGTGTCAAATGTGACAAGTTTCTTAATCATCTGGGGTTCTGAACTTACCATCTTTAAGATGGGGATGATCACTATACCCACTCAGGTGTCAAAAAGATTAAATAACATACTGTATGTCAAAGTGCTCTATAAAATTGTGAGCAAAATATTAATATAATATTAGTATAAATTATCCATTTGCCCACTCTCCTATAAACTAAATGATGGTATCTGTTATTCATCAAACATGTAAATCAGCCAATTAAAGTAACTTTTTTCTTGGGACCAGTAGATCGCATAATGGTTACATCACTGGACTCCTACATTGCCAACTGAGGTTCAAGTTCTGAACCTGACAGCTTGAAACTCAAGCCAGGCACATATGTGTGTGTGTACCCAAGAAACTGAGAAGAGAATGGAGAAAAAAGGATGGAGGCATGGCCATCCTCCTGGGAGATAAAAAATTTCTCACTTCCTGGCTCTCTGTCTTTCCAGTGAGCATATGCACCCTATAGCAAAAATCTCTCTAAAAACGTCACTTTTCTCAAAATGGAATCAACTCACTAGTAGGTATGGTAAAGGAAAAGGAATTGCGGCATAGCCATCCCCCCTCGGAGGTGATTTATCATTTTCTGTGTGTCTGTCTCTCTGGTGAGTGCATGTACCCTATAGCAAAAATCATTCAAAAGAAAATGCATATTATATTTTAAAAATCTAAGCAAGGACTCCAAAAACCATTCTGTACCAAAATAAACTTGTACTTTAATTCTTTTTTCCACAAACTTTTTTTTTTAAAAGGTTTTTGCCATATAGCATATGTGTTCACTAGAGAGAGAGAAGAGAGACAGTGAGAGGGAAAGTGAGAAATTACTACCCAGGGAGGATGGCCAGACTGCAATCCCTTCTCTTCCATTGTCCTCCTGGGATTCTGGGCATGTGTGCACATGTACCCAGTGTTGACTTCCAAGCCACCAGGTCTGGAGATGGAACTGTGGTCAACCATGTGGAAGTCCAGCACTGTAACTGCTATCCCTCTTGCTGGCTCCTTCACAAACTTTTAAAAGTCCCCTTGTTAATTAATAAATCTGAACTTATACCCCCCCAAAATGGCCTACTTTCTTCCAATAATAAAGTCAAAAATTCAACTTACCACTTTTCCTCCTTCAGTTTTATTTGCTTTCTTTTTGTCTCCTGATTTTACACATCAACCAGTTTTAAAAATCATGCCCCTATTACTTGCATTCTCAAGATCACTTTGTTAAAAATGAAACTATGATGTTAATACTAAAGATGAATTAAAGTTATTCATTTGGCAAATGTCATTTCATTTCAGTTACCTCCTTGACATTTCATTATAACATACAGAAAGATTTAAAAACTCAGCCAAAGCCACATTTTAATAAGCTGACTAGTCCAAATAAAAATGTGACTAAGATACATTGGTTAATTCATGTATTCATATTTAGTAAGAGTGTGTGTATGTATATATATACACATATATATACATACACACACACACACACACACACACACACACACACAAAATATATATATATAATATTCAAGGCCTGGTCTGGTAGTCTAATGGTTAAGGAAACCAGATCCCACATGGCCAACTACACAGTTTGAATTACAGTTCCAGTGTGCATGTGTGTGCATGCGCAAATCAAGACAGGATGGAGAAAAGGAGTAGAAAGGATTGTAGCATGGCCATGCCCATAGGCAGATGATTTTTCCTTCTCTTTCTCTGTCTTTTTGGCAAGTGTACATACTATCTGGAGAAAAAAAAAATTCAAAACACATTAGAAACCTAAAACTAGCTTATTCATTTTGGGCATTATTCTAACTTAAAAAAATATACATCCACTTAAACTTGGTATTTCATGATTTCTCAAAAAATAAAAATTTCCATTTACTATGAATTTTTAAAAAGATAATTTCTGGGACCATCAACAGATGGCATAATGGCTACATCACTGGATTCATACTCAACCACGATTCAAATCTCAGACCCAAATGCTTAAAACTGACGCCAGGCACGTGTGTATATCTGTCAAAAAACCCAAGAGGAGAATGGAGGAAAAGAGATTGTAGTGTGGCCATCCCCCTTGGGGAGTGATTTCTTGCTTTCTGTCTCTCAGGCTCTCCAGTGAGCACATGTGCCTCTAGCAAAAATCTCTCTCAAGAAAAAAAAAAAAGATAAATTCCTGGGGTATAGCAGATGGCATAGTGGTTACATCACTGTATTCCCACATGGCTGACCACAGTTAGAGTCCCAGACCCAGTGGCTTCAAACTCACACTGGGCACATGTGCATGCATGCCCAAGGTCCCAGGAGGAGAAGGGATTGTGGCATGGCCACCCCCCCATGGGTGACTTCTTGCTTTCTGTCTCTCTGTCTCTCCAGCAAGTGCTATAGCAAAAACCTGTCAGAAGGGAACCAGCAGTTAGCATAATGACTGTCGCTGGACTCCCACGTAATCAACTGTGGTTCGCATCCCAGACCCGGTGGCTTAAAACTCACGCCGGGTGCGTGTGCATGCGTGCCCAAGATCCCGAGAGAATGGAGGAGAAGGGATTGTGGCGTGACCATCCCCCTGGCGGGTGATTTCTCACTTTCTGTCTCTATGTCTCTCTCTGTCTGTCTGGCGAGTGCACGCGCCCTATAGCAAAAACCTCTCTAAAAAAAAAAGGAAAATTTAAATTAAAAAAAAAAAATCTGTCAGGAAAAAAAAAAGATAAATTCCTAAATTATTCCATTCAGACAGGAAATAGATGTGAATCAATTCTTATATCCATGCCTCTCTACTTAACTATAAGTTTATAAATCCTACTAGACTCCTGAAGTATATTATTCCATCTAAAAATTTTAGAAACTAATTAAAAAAATTTTTTTAGAGCTTGGAACAGGGGTGCATACATGTACTAGCTACTTGGAAGGCTGAGGCAAGAAGATTATGAATTTAAGGCCAGCCTGGACAACAGAGTACAACCCTATCTCTCCTTAAAAACAAAAGATGGAAAATGAAAAAAGGATATTTAAAAAAATAGGGGCCAGCAGGTGGCGTGGTGATACTCCCACATGGCCAACCATGGTTCAAGTCCTGGACCTGGTGGCTTGCTTTCTCACTTCCTCTGTCTTTCTTTCTCTCTGTCTCTCTCTGGTCAAATTGAAAAATGAATGAATGAATTAATTAATTTAATTAAATAAGTAATTCTTTTAAAAAAATCAACAATTAAATAGTATACTTAGATAATTATTTCAGCTGTTGGTGAATTAGCTTCACAAATTCATTACTCATTACTTAAACTATGACACACAGTAACGTCTGAAGAGACAATATCATCTTACCACAAATCCTTACTATATTTCAGAAACAACAAGCACCTGGGGGCCGGCGAGTGGCATGGTGGTTAAAGGCACTGGACTCCCACATGGCCAACCACGGTTCAAGTCTCAGACCTGGTGGCTTGCTTTCTCAATTCCTTTCTCTTTCTGTGTCTCTCTGATCAAACTGGAAAATAACAATGATAGTAATAATAAAGTTAAATAAAATAATTTAAAAAAAAGAAAAGAAACAACAAGCACCTAACACTGAGGCTGACAAATAAATAGTCATCATTTATAAAGGTATTGACAACTAAAAGAAAAATGATTTATATTAATAATGTACACCTTAGAAAATCATCATAGAATTTCAAAAATTCCAAGTAATAAATTAAACTTTATACAGTCATGAATTGCTTAACAAGAGTACATGTTGAGAAATACATCGTTGGATGATGTCATTGTTATGTGACAATCATAGACTGTACTTACTACACTCACTTATTGTTATGTGACAATCATAGACTGTACTTACTACACTCACTTAGATGGTACAGTCTACTGTGCACCTAGTATAGCCTACTGCTCCTAGGCTACAAACTTGTACAGCACATTACTGTACTGAATACTACAGGCAACTGGAATGCAATGCTACTTATATATCTAACTACAGAAAAGATGCAATAAAATAAAAATAAGAGTATAAAAGATAAAAAAGGTACATTTATGTAGAATACCTTCATGAAAAGAGAGTGTAGGACTAGAAGTTGCTCTAGTTGAGTCAATGAGTAAGTAATAAGTGAGTGTGAAGGCCTAGGATATTACTGCTCACTACTGTAGACATAAACACTAGACTCAGACTATACTCAATTTATACAAAAAATTTCTTCAATAAGTTAAACTCAGCTTACTATATAAACTTCTTAATTTTAAACATTTTTTGTTTAAAAACTAAGATATAAGCATACCCATTACTCAAGCCCTACACAAAGTTGAGATCATCAACATCACTATTTTCCACCTGCACATCTTGTTCCACTAGAACTATGATGAACAAAACAACACACGATTAAATCAAGCACAGGAGAAAATGATGCAATCAAGAGATGAGGTAAATACAAGATATGTGAACCTGCTGGTAGTATAATACGTCATATCATTTTAAATTTATCTATCTATCTATTTATTTGTTTATTATTCACACATTCAATCAGTATACATCATTTAGATTATAAAGAGACTTTACCCAGCATGATATACACCTCAGTCCAGCCCAGTTAAGAATACTATACACTTCCTCATCAACAAATAATAAACCATATCTGTATCCCCCAAGTGTCTTACCTCTATTTTTTCCCCAAATTTCCTTTCCTACACTCTTCCCCTCCCACACTCTCTTTCCACTTTGTCTCTATTAAACTTTTTTTTAAATAAGTGGAAAGAGTACCTTCTAAAATAACAATAAAAAGTATAGTAAATATTTAAATAAGTCATTTACTATCATTTTAAGTACTATGTACTGGGTATGTGTGTGTGTGTGTATATATATATATATTTTTTTTTTTAATTTGCTATAGAAGATATGTGTTCACCAGAGAAAGACAGAGAGAAGGAAAACAAGCCACCAGCATGTTTTTCACGCTGCCATGCTTCAAGTTCCTTCTTCCCTTCTCCTCCATTCTTCTCTTGGGATTTTGGGCATGTATGAAAACGGGACCAGCGTGAGTTTTAAACTGCTAGGTCCAGAACTCAAACTGTGGTCAACTACATGAGTCCAACGGTGTAACCATTACGCCATCTGCAGGTCCCACTGGGGTTGGGATTTAAAATGGGGTTGGCCATGAGAAATCCAATTCTCTGTGCACTGCACTTAACTGCTGAGCTACAGGCAAGTCCTGTTCCATTATAGTCTCATGGGACCTATGAAGTATATGCAGTCTTTCACTGACTGAAACATTTTATGAAGTAATTGAACAGCTGAAGACTTTCAGATTTTATAATAGGCTGAGGAAAAATATTATTTGCCTCTAAAGGATGTATATACATTCCTTAATTGTATATTAGACAAAATATCAATAATCTTGCTATTACTAATAAACACATTTATCTTTTTTTAAGTTTATCTCTTCAATGAGAAAGGAAAACAGAAAAAGAACAAGACAGACAGAAAAAGAGGGAGAGACAGGCACCGCCACAGTCAAAACAATGTGGTCCCACCCACTAGCCCCAGCCAGATAGATGATGGGCATACACATACGTCAGAACACACCACAGGACCACTGAACACAAAACCAGAACCTTCCCAGAAGGTCTCAGCATTCCAGATTATTGCAGCAACACTATGCCACTGCAGCAAGTCAGTATCTTTTAAACTACAATGTATTTTAAGAAGGATAAATTGAGGGGAGTGATTAAAAGATGATAAAACTATCAATTCCATAAATATTAATGCCATTTAAAATCTTAAGTTTAGTAACCGTATGAAGAATTGAAACAACTCCACTATAATAATTAATCCTGCAGTGGTCGGCAGGTGGCACAGTGATTAAGGTGCTAGATTCTCACATGGCTGACTGTGGTTTGAGTCCCAGACCCGGCAGTTTTCTCTCTCTCTCTCTCTCTGTCTCTCTCTGGAGAACACATGTGTCCAATAGCAAGTATAAAAATAACAACAATAATAATAAATAAAATTAAACAAATAAATTTTTTTAAAATTTTAAGAGAGATTTTTGCTATAGGGCAAGTGTGCTTGCTGGAGGGACAGATAGAGAGACAAGAGAAACAGCGAGAAATCACCTCCCAAAGGGGATGGCCATGCCACAATCCCTCTCCATTCTCCTGGGATTTTGGGTATGCATGCACACACACTCGGTATGAGTTTTAAGCCAGTCTGGGACTTGAAACATGGTCTACTATGTGAGGGTCCAGTGACGTAACCATTATTCAATCTATTGAACACAAAAACTGTACCAATTTTTAAAAAGAATGAGTTGAAGCACTGAAAAGGTTTGGGGGGCCAATAGATGTCTAGGTGGTTAAGGTGCTGGACTCCCACATAGTCGACTGTGGTTCAAGTTCTGAACCTGGTGTCTAGAAACTCATGCTACGTGTGTGTGCACATGCATGCCCAAAATACTAAGAGGAGAGAGGAGGAGAGGAGATTGCATCATGGCCATCCCCCTTGGGGATTCAATTTCTCACATTCTGTCTCTCTGGCAAGCACACACACCCTTATAGCAAAATATCTCAAAAAAATAAGTGAAAGGTTTTTATCTGGAAAAAACAGATGGAGAACTCTGAGGATTTAATTTTCTTTAATTAAAATTAATTTAAATACTAGTCCATTTAAACTGTGTGTATATATACTTTTAAGTAAAATTCAATTTAAAAATTTAATTTGTTTTTATTCCAATAGACATCCAGGATAGATTTATGTAAAAATTAATGTGTGGGGTCAGCAGTTAGTGTAACGGCTATGTCGCTGGACTCCCATGTAGTCAACTGTGGTTCGAGTCTCAGACCCGGTGGCTTAAATTCACACCGGACACATGTTCGTGCGTGCCCAAGATCCCAAGAGGAAAATGGAGGAGAAGGGATTGCGGCATGGCCATCCCCCCTGGGGGGTGATTTCTCGCTTTCTGTCTCTCTGTCTCTCTCTGTCTTTTTGGCGAGCACACGCGCCCTATAGCAAAAACCTCTCCAAAAAAAAAATAATAATAATGTGTAAAAACAGGTAAATACCTCACATCAATTACAGAAACAGATGCCAGAAAAGAAACTAATATAAGGGCTGGCAGGTGGCATGTTGGTTAAGGTGCTGGAATCCCACATGGCCAACTGCAGGTTTGAATCCCGGACCTGGCAGCTTGCTTTCTCACTTTCCCTCTCTGGTCAAATTAAAACATAATAATAAAAAATAAATAAATAAATAATTTGGGGGGGGGACCACAAAGTGGCATGGTGGTTAAGATGCTGCTTTCCCACATGGCTGACCGCAGTTCGATTCCCGGATCTGGTGGCTTGCTTTATCACTATCACTCTCCCTCTCTCAATCTGTCTCTCTCTGGTCAAAGTGAAGAAGAAAAAGAAATACAATTAAATAAATAAACAAATAATAATAATAAAAGAAACTAACTTTAGGGACCAGCAGATGGCATGATGGTTAAAGGCAATGGACTCTGACATGGCTGACTGCACTTCAAGTCCTGGACCTGGTGGCTTGCTTTCTCACTTTCTCTCTCTTGTCAAATTAAAAAATAACAATAATGATTAATAAAATAAAGAAAATAATTCTTTAAAAAAATAAACTGACTTTAAAAGTCTTTTTAAATACATAACAAAATTTTTCTTGCTACTGAAAGTAGTTAGATTACTTATGATATTGTGTGATCAACGAAATGTTGGGGGGAAAGGAATTGAAGACAACTGTAGACAGCAGAGATAGTGTAGTAAGAGAGTGGAATAGGGCAGAGGGTTAGACATGGGGTAAAAAACATATATATATGAAAGTAGAAATGGAAAATTATGGATGATAACATGCATGATTAAGCCACTATGCAGTATATTCTAGATGGGAAACCACATTTAGTATGTTGTGATGATGCTCAGGGAATGAATGCAAATTAATAAAAAAAAAATTTCAGAAGAAAAAAAAGACATTAAAAATATGTTCATGGATATGTATATATCAGCTGTGCTTGCTATAGAAAATATTTAGATTTATTAAGATACTTAGTGAAACAATAAAATGGGGGAGGCATAGAAAGCAACAATAGATACCAGACACAGTGTGGGAGGAGGGTGGGAGATGGCAGAGGGTGAGACAGGGAATCAAGGATGGGAAAAAAGGCAAAATATACAGAAAACAAGAAATGGAAAATTATTTGTTGACAATAACACATATGTTGATGTGCTTGATTGAGCCAATATACAGTGTATTCTGAATGGAAAAATCTCATTTTGTATGCTATAATGATGTATAGTGAATGAATGTAAATAAATAAAGAAAAAAATGAAAAAAAAGATAAAAAAATACATAACAAAATTTTTTAAAAGTCTGAAAAGCAATTGTAACATGTTGTTTGCTACGGTAGATAACTCAAAAAGACAGATTTGTTTGCATAAAATGAACTATTTCTACATGTCGAAAGATAGACCACATAGACTAGAAGAGATCTGAAACAAATACAACAAACTAAGATTAGAGTTCTACAAACAGCTCATAGAAGATTAAAAAAAAAGACAAGGACCGGCAAGATGCTGGACTCCCACATGGCTAACCACAGTCTGAGTCCTGGACCTGGGAGCTTGATTTCTCACTTTCCCTCTCTCTCTCACTCACTCTGTCCCTCTTTGGTCAAATTAAAATAAATAAAAAAAGTTAAATAAAGTAATTCTTTAAGGGGGAAAAAAAGACAAAACTCAGGAAAAAAACTGATCAAAAAACAGGCAATTCACAAAAGCAAAAATGCAAATGACCAATGGACAATATGAAAAGAAGCTCAAGTTCACTGGTAATAAGGAAACATATTAAAATAAGACACTATTTTTCACCATCAGATGCAAAAAAATGTATAGTTCATTAAGGGGAAAATGAATACTACAATAGAAAATTTAGTAGAAGCTAATACACTGTTCAAAGAAATACAAATGGCCAATATATAGATACACATAAAAAATATTAAATTTTAATGGTTTATTTAAAAAATGGCATATAAAATTGTAATCTTTTTTTTAAAAGATTTATTTATTTATTTAATTTTAGTTTGATCAGAGAAGGACAGAGCGAGAGAGAGAGGAAAAGTGAAATACCAAGCCGCCAGGTCTGGGACTCAAACCATGGTCGACCATGTGGGAGTCCAGCGCCCTTAGTCACCACACCTCCTGCTGGCCCAAATTGTAATATTTTTTTAAAAAACAGTATTTAGTGTCAGCAAAGCAAAGGAAATTGGTATGCTAATGATATAAATTAGTATAACCTTTTTGGAGGTAATCAGGCAAGGGGTATTAAAATCCTTTAAAATGTGTATATTCTGGACCAGCAGATGATGTAATGATACGTTGCTGACTTCCACGTAGTCGACCACAGTATAATTCCCAGACCCAACAGCTGAAAACTCATACTTGGTGCATCTGCGTGCATGCCCAAAATCATGATAGGAGAATGGAGAAGGGATTGCAGCATAACCGTCCCCTCTGGAGGAGCGAGGGAGGGGTGTGTGGGGGCGCGTGTGTGATTTCTCACTTTTTGTCTATCTATGTCTGTCTGGCAAGCACACAAGCCCTATAGCAAAAACCTCTCAAAAAAAAAAAAGTGTATATGCTTTTTCCCCCAGTAAATACTCTTCCATAATTTAAATTAAGAAAAATATATAACTGAGTATGAAAGATATACACATATAAGGATGCTCTCTTGATAAAAGTAAAAACTGGAAACATTCTAAATATCATTAATAGGAAGTGGTTTAACAAATGACAATGATGACAAATATACATAATAAAGTACAACATAGCCATTAAAAAATATATATCTACTTGGACCATATAAAATATCTACAATATACTATAGAGTGAAGAGTAGAAAACAGCATTAGAATATATAAAAAAGACCCCAATTACATAAAAACATATATGCATATTTCCCTAGAAATAAAACTAGTTATCTTTGAAAGTTGGGATTTTGGTTAATTTTACTTTATTCTTTGTTTTCTATACTGTTGGCCAGCAGGTGGCATGGTGTTTAAGCTGCCGGACTCCCACATGGCCAACTATGGTTTGAGTCCCAGACCTGGCAACTTGAAAACAATGCCTGGCAAGTGTATGTGCATACCCAAAATCCCAGGAGAATGCAGGAGAAGAGAATGTGGTGTGGTCATCCCCCCCCCAGGGGATCATTTCTCACTTTCCCTCTTATTGTCTCTCTCTGACAAGGGCACCCGCCCTGTGGCAAAAAAAAAAAAAAAAAAAACTTAAAAAAAAAAAAATCCTATTAAAAATATCCTCTCCTGTGAGCACATGCACCCTGTGGCAAAAATCTTAAAAAACAAAACAAAACAAAATCTTATAAATAATAATGTAATAATTAAGGTGACTAGAGGCTAGATCCCACATGACCCACTACATGGTTTCAATCCTGGACCAGCTACTTGAAAAACATGCTATGCAAAGGAACCAGCAGTTAGTGTAATGGCTATGTCGCTGGACTCCCATGCAGTCGACCACGGTTCGCGTCCCGGACCCAGTGGCTTAAAACTCATGCCGGCCTCGTGTGCGTGCGTGCGTGTGTGCGTGCGTGCCCAAGATCCCGAGAGGAGAATGGAGGAGAAGGGATTGCGGCGTGACCATCCCCCTGGAGGGTGATTTCTCGCTTTCTGTCCCTATGTCTCTCTCTGTCTGTCTGGTGAGCGCATGCGCCCTATAGCGAAAATCTCTCCAAAAACAAACAAACAACAACAACAAAAAAACATGCTATGCACATGTGCATGTATGCCCAAAGTCTTAGGGAAGAGAATGGAGAGGAGAAGGGATTTGCGGTGTGGCCATCCACCTTGGTGAAGAGGGTGATTTTTCAATTTTTCTCTCTCTCTTTCTATCCAGAGAGAGTACAGACCCTATACAAACTAAAAAAATTAAAATTAAAATTAAAAAATCCAGAAAGAATAACTTATCCCAAAAAATCAACTTTCATTCCTTCAAATAAAAATTAAATTTTTCAGGGCCAGCAGGTGGTGTGGTGGTTAAGGTGCTTGACACCCACAAAGCTGACCACAATTCAAGTCCTAGACCTGTCTGTCTGCTTGCTTTTTCAATCACTCACTCTCTCTCTCTCTCTCATTAGTGCATGTGCCTTGTAACAGATTAAAATAATAATAAATAAAATTACATAAATAATTTTAAAAATTAAACTTTTCTTCCAAATATTCAGAATGAACTAAGATTCACATCCAAATAATGTTTAAAGGCACTAGCATAATGTAAAAAAACTATTTAATACAGACTTCATAACATTGTTAAATAAAGAACTCTGGATAAAAAGAACACATCTAGCAAAATGTGAAACTGATAACAAAAAAAGAAAAAATGTAAAACTGATATTATATGTTTCTCACTACAATTTCTATACTCCTCTACTTAACACACTGCTACTTCTAGATGAACTGAATTGCAAAGCAGACCCAACAGAAAGTAATTTCTTCATGGTTGCCAGCATGGAATCAACTTTGTAAAGCTTTTTCTCTTTATTTTCATCTTCAGAATGAGAAAATTGAGTCTTACAAAGCAGACAACCTGAACACTATAATCTTTAGTAAAGAAAAGATAGCTAGTTGGCAGTATTAGTCATTCTTGTGCTGGCACAGTTTTGTTTTCAGGCTCAAAGAAACTTTGGCATTGTTCTTTTTTCATACAATCTGATGAATCACTCAAGGGCCAGCAACTAGCATAGTGGTTAAAGCACTGGATCCCACATGGCCGATTCTGTGGTTCAAGTCCTAGGCCTAGCAGCTTGAAAAATCATGTAGGGTATATGAACATGCATACCCAAAATCCTGAGAGGAGAAGGGAGGAGGGGGATTATGGATCGCCATCCCCTGGGGGATGATTTCTCACTTTCCTTGTCTCTCTGGGGAGCACATATATATGCCTTATGACAAAAGGCTTAAAAAAAAAAAAAAAAAAAAAAAAAAACCCCAAAAAGAAAAAGGCTCTTAAAAAAAAAAATAGACATATGTGTTTCAAACACATAATGCCAAAAAGAACAATATTTGGTATTTATTCTGCTTTACTTAAAAAGTGGTATTTCCTGCTTTTTCTTTGGCACTATTGATCTTTAAAGTATGTTTTGATACTTTTCCAAAAAAAGATACTTAGAAACTATATTCTAATTATTACAGTTACTTAGATAGCTTGAGAGGCATCATTCTTAGCACTAATATTAACTCATTTGATTCTTACAGCCTATGATGTAGGCTCTATGATTAATCACAATTTATAGGTGAGGAAACTGAGGCACAGAGAAGTGAATTAACCTGTCTAAGCTGTCACACAGCTAGTTAATAAAAGAATATGAACCAAGGCAGTCTTCTTCCAAAGTCTACATCCTTAACCACTACACAGACTGCCCTCTCCATGTTCTTAACATATTATCATATGGTAAATAGATAAGTAAAAATTAAGTTATTTTAAATTGGTTATTAATGTTTTAAAATTTTATATGACCAGAGCACAAGACTTTGCTATTGAACAAGAGCACTGGCTCCATGAAGTAAGATGTTAAATGTTCTATGCAGTTCAGCACTAGACCTTGTAATTGAATCTGCTCTAAGGCAAAGAACAGGCTCACACAACAGAACTGTGGCCCTAATTTAAACAAAGAATGAGTGGGGCAATAGAGAACAATTATCTAAGTGAACTCTTAGGGAAAAAACCTATTTCCAAGACAATGAGAGACTCAATGTCTTTTTACTCTTGGCAAAAAAAATTGCCATTTTAAAAATATGTTCAGCAAAAAAATAATTACTTGGGACAAAACTTCTTACTATGAACAATTACATTGTCAGGCTAAGTAGGGAAAAAGGTCAGATACAACAGAAAAAATACAGAACACAAGATTTAAAACATGATTTAGTTTAAACCACTGTGGCATTTATTTATCCTTAAAATCCTCTAGGCTAAGATAAAGTAACAATGAACATAAACTTTCTAGTACTGACAACTAAACAGACAGCTGAGTACATTTTAACAATATAAAGAACTGCTCTGTACTGTAAAACACCTCTTTCCAAAAAATTCTGAACTTTAAGTAATAGTTTTCTATGACATTATAAACAATCAAGTTTAAAATTATTAGGAAACTGGTACTTGCAGGTAGTATGGTGGTTGGGATGTTGGACTCCCACTTGGCAAACCACGGTTCGAGTCCTGGACCTCGTGGCTTGCTTTCTCACTTTCCCTTTCTCTTTCTCTCTCTCTGACTCTCTTTGGCCAAATTTAAAAAATAATAATAATAAAATTAAATAAATATATTTTTTTAATAATAAACTACTAGGAAATCACTTTGTCACATACCATGGTAAAACTATCAAGATTTGCCCACTTGGGACAAGCAGTTGGTATAATGGCTATGTCGCTGGACTCCCATGTAGTTAACTGCGGTTCAAGTCCTGGACCCGGTGGCTTAAACTCACGCTGGGTGCATGTGAGTGCATGCCCAAGATCCTGAAAGGAGAATGGAGGAGAAGGGATTGTGGCCTGGCCATTCTCCCTGGGGGGTGATTTCTCGCTGTCTTTCTCTGTCTTTCTGACAAATGCGTGCGCCCTATAACAACAACAAAAACCTCTCCAAAAAAAAAGATTTGCCCACTTATTGATTTATTTACAATACTGCAGATTTAAGTCACCTGGTGCTTGGCACTCATTACATTCTATTTTAAGAACTACAAATAACCAATGTAAAGGAGTTCTTTAAATGCCTGGGTATGAGTCACTTATGATAAAAGACAAAAAAATTAGGGACCAGCAGATGGTGTAATGGCTATGTTGCTGGACTGCCATGTAGTCGACCGTGGTTCGAGTCCTGGACCCAGTGGCTTAAACTCACACCAGTCATGTGTGTGTGCATGCCCAAGATCCCGAGAAGAGAATGGAGAAGGGATTGCAGCATGGCCATCCCCCCTGGGGGGTGATATCTCACTTTCTGTCTCTTTGTCTCTATCTGCCTTTCTGGCAAGCGCATGCACCCTATAGCCAAAAAAAAAGGCAAAAAAATATAGGGGCCAGCAGATAGCGTAATAGTTATATCGCTGGACTTGCATGTGATCGATCTCAGTTCAGAGGCTTGAAACTCACTCTGTGTGTGTGTGTGTGTGTGTGTGTGTGTGTGTGCACCCAAAATCCCAAGAGGAGATGGAGAAGAGACTATAGCATGGCCATCCCCCCCACATGGGAGGGAGGATAATTTAGCACTTTCTCTCTCTGTCCCTCTGGCGAACGATGTGCCTGATGGCAAAAAAAAAAAACTCTATCAAAAAAAAAAGAGAAATCAAAATATATATACGCCAAGGGATAAAGGGAAACAAAGGTTGGGACCAGCAGTTAGCGTAATGGCTATGTCGCTGGACTCCTATGTAGTCGACCATGGTTCCAGTCCTGGACCTGGCGGCTTAAACTCAGCCGGGCGCATGTGCATGCGTGCCCAAGATCCCAAGAGGAGAATGGAGGAGAAGGGATTGCGGCTTGGCCATCCCCCCAGTGGGATGATTTCTCGCTTTCTGTCTGTCTCTCTGTCTCTGTCTGTCTGGCAAGCACACGTGCCCTATAGCAAAACCTCTCCAAAAAAAAAAGAGAGAGTGAGAGAAACAAAGGTACAAGGTATCAAGGAAAATAACTTCCTACTACTTAGCAAATAAATAAACGAAAATGAATAAGAACTACTCTTCTAACTCCTGGGTATGGAATTAAAGAGCCTTGAAGATTTAAAACAACTTTAATCATCCTCAGGTAGATTCAGCAATCAGAAGTTTAATGAACCTGAGTTAAATACAAAAGTTGGGGATATTGCATTCTACTTTTCCTATTCTACCTGTTTTAACTGCTAAAATGGTTTAAAATTCTCTTATTTTTATCAAATTTCATCCTTTGAGTTTCTGAGTTTGGGTTTTAATTAGGTTTAACGATTTTGGCAATCCAGATGTGATATGCTTATTCACTCTAGTATATAGCAAGTCCATCTATGGACTGGTAAAATGTTATTTTCCTCAACTGGACAAACTGTTACTTTATTTAGAGCTTTGTTTACTAACTATAATTAATGGTAAAATTAGATGTACAATGTGCTACTAAAAATGAGGCAGGAAAAGGGGAGGGTCCAACACTAAGAAGAACCCTGATTGTATTGCTCTTTTATCTTTGTTCCAAAATTAGACAGTGGTGAATATTCAAATAGTTCTTTGTGGAAGTGGGCCTAGAATCTTTTCTTCACTAACTTCCCTCTAATTTCGCATTCCTCATTTCTAGGCAATATTACAGGTTCTAACCTAAAATGATTTTCCCAAAATAATGTATTTATAACAGTTCACTTTTTCCATTTTATTTTATTCATGTAATAAAAGACTACTACATTTTTACTTCTAAATATATTTCATTTGGAAGATTCTGAAATACAGTTTGCTTCTACATTGGTTGACAATTGCTGTTTCTGACAAGTGACCTAGCAAGTTGATAAAGTACTCCCTAATATATATGAAAAAAAAAAAAGACATCTAAATTTGAGGAGAAATGCATTTTGAGGTTTACATACAAAAAGGTAAACAATTAAGTGTGGTGAGAACACAATTACTCAGCAGCTATCCTTTTGGCTCTAGGTTACCTTTCTATTTTTAGAATTAGCAGTTGTCTTCCTTCTGAAGCTGGCTGCTCCAAGTAGTCCATTATAATGCCATCAAATAATTACAGGCAAGATTAAGACTGCAGACCTAATCTTTAATAGTTTTAACAGTAAATTGATTTCTGTTCTTTTTTTTAAATAATTATTTAAGTTTATTTTATTTATTTATTTATTTATATTTAATTTGATCAGAGAGAGAGAGAGAGAGAGAGAAAGTGAGAAAGCAAACTGCCAGGTTGCCAGGTCCAGGACTTGAACCGTGGTCAGCCATGTGGGAGTGTCCAGCACCTTAACCACCACGCTACCTGCTGGTCCCGATTTCTGTTCTTAAGAGACAGATTAAACTTACAAGCCACTCGGGTTATCCATCATAAAATTATTTGGCAAAAAAGATTAGCATTTCATAAAAACTACTGCTAATTACCAAATGCCTAATATATACCTAAAGCAGTTTGTTTTATTCATAAACTCTGTGTACAGTAGGTGCTTTCTTGCTCTCCCTCTCTCTCAGCCTCTCTGGCAATTAAATTACTTTTTTACTTTTTAATGAAAAAAAAAAGAAAAGAAAAGAAAAAATAAAACATTACCCCTATAAAAGCCTTTTTTTTTTTTTTAAGTATTTGAGGACCATAGGATTCAAAATGAAAGAAAAACAAACACTTTAATATTTTCCCAAACTACTACTGTGCTACACAATAAAGCCTCTTAACCAGGCCCTTTGATGAATATAATTATATTAAGATGTAAGTTATACAAGGTCCTCATTAACCCTTACCAATACCTAATTAATAATAAAAAGAAAATACTTTTTGAGACTCAGTAGAGTTTGTCATTTCCATAGCTACAAAAGTATGTCTCACTTCACTAATGCAGCTTTTCTTCTTCTGGCTCACTGCCACAACTCTATGATATTTATTGGAAAACTGCAATCCTCTAGCTACTATTAAATATAAACATTTACTTTCCAGAAATCAACAAAATGAGTCAAACATACATATTAATAGACGAAAAAATGATCCAATCTAAATGAGGATAATATGTCTACTTATGAAGTCATTTGTAGTCTAGTTTGGCTTATCAAAATTTAGTTTTTGGTTTTCAAAGATGTAGCTGGTAGGCCTAACTGCATTAATGACGCTACTCTGCAGATTGGGGCTATATGGGAGGCCCATATTCAATTCCCAGCCCACCCTAGAAGCTGAGTGCACTGGGACATGCCTATAGTTCCAGCTATTCTGGTAGCTGAGGCAGGAGACCTGAAATATAGCAAGATCCTGAATGGGAATAAAAAAGAAAAAAAAAAAGATGTAGCAGTTAGTGGTACTTAGGTCATCCCACTTACATTTTTTTTTAAAGACATTTTTGCTAAAGGGCATGTGTACTTGCCAGAGAGACAAAGAGAGACAGTGAGAGAGAAAGTAAGAAACCAACCTCCTACCACCCTGGGCGGGATGGCCTTGCCACAATCCCTTCTCCTCTATTCTCCTCCGGAGATTTTGGCCATGCATGTACATGTGACCGAAGTGAATTTTAAAATTCCAGGTATGGGATTCGAACTACAGTCAGCTATGTGGGAGTCCAGTGCCTTAATCACTACACCACTTGCTGGCCCTGCCCCAAATACATTTTTAAATAAATGTGGGGTTTTTTTGGTTTGTTTTGGTTTATTTTTAATCGCAAGAAGGCATATGCACTGGACAGAGACACCATGCCCCACTGGGCATACAACACTGTCTCCTCCATTCCTGGCCTTGTGGAATCGGCTGGCTTTCGTTATCTCTTTCTCTCTTTATTGTCAGAGGGTGTGTGTGTGTGTGTGTGTGTGTGTGTGTGTGTGTTTGCACGCATGCCTCTTGTCTGTCTGGCCATCTATCAATCTTTATTGTCAGAGTATGTGTGCGCTTACCAGAGAAAGAAAGAGAACACACACTCCAATGGGATGGTCACACTATAATCCATTGTCCTCTAGTTCTCCAATCAATCAGGATTTGGCTCATGCACACAAGCCAATGTGTTTTTCAAACCACCAGAGATGGTATTTGAACCATAGGGCCATGCAGAATCTGACACCATAAACAATTGTGCAACAAAACCAGCCAGGATCCAGCTTTCTATGCACAGTGCTTAACCGCTGGGCTATGGGGCAGCTCCACCCTATTTACATTTAAATGTAAAGCATTTGCAGCTTAAAACTCAGTAAAGGTAGAGACTCTGGCTTAAAACTCACACCAGGCACATGTGCATGTGTGCCCAAAATCCTGAGAGGAGAGTGGAAGAGAAAGGATTGTGGCATGGCCATTCCCTCTAGGGGGTGATTTCTCGCTTTCCGTCTGTCTCTCTGGGTGAGCACAGGCACCCTACTAGCAAAAATATTTCTCTGAACACACACACATACACACAAACACACACACGGAAGAAAACCATAAATGATAGACAACTAAAATGTAACTTACTATCAATAAAAGCAAAACTAAAAACAGTCTCCTTTCCATGTGCTACCACACAATTACTTGTCACATTAACTTTACCACAAAACTTAGTATCTCACTTTTTTGGTTTTTTTTTTTTTTTTTGGTTTGCTCTAGGGTATGTGCTCTCACCAGAGAGACAAAGAGAGAAAGAAAGGAAGTGAGAAACTACCCCCAGGGGGGATGGCCATGCCACAATCCCTTCTCCTTCGTTCTCCTCTAAGGATTTTGGCTGCACACACACAAATACACACACACTCACCAGTATGTTTCTCAAACCACTAGGCCCAAGACTTGAACCACTGAGTTGACTACATGGATTCCAGCTGCCTTAATCGCCACACCAACTGGCTGGCCCTGCTAATAATATCTTACTCTTCTAAAAATTATTAATTAATTAATTAATTTTTCCTTTAATTTGCTATAGGACATATACACTCACCAGAAAGAAGAAAAGGAGAGAGAGGGAAAGAAAAAAAGCAAATAGACAGGTCTGGGACTCTTAATAGCAATTAGCCATGCGAGAGTTCAGTGCCTTAACCCCAAAGCCACCTGTCAGCCCCAATATCTCACTCTTTTTTTTTTTTGGAGAGATTTTCACTGTAGGGCACGTGCGCTTGCCAGACAGAGAGAGACATAGAGACAGAAAGCGAGAAATCACCCCCCAGGGGGGATGGTCATGCCGCAATCCCTTCTCCTCCATTCTCCTCTTGGGATCTTGGGCACGCAGGCACACGCGCCCGGCGTGAGTTTTAAGCCACCGGGTCAGGGACACGAACCGCGGTCAACCACGTGGGAGTCCAGCGACATAGCCATTACGCTAACTGCTGGTTCCCAATGTCTCACTCTTAAAATTACCTTTTTTGGGGGCCATCAGGCTTCACACACATCCACCCTGCTTCACTCTACTAAAGTCCCAGGGAAAGTATGCCAAGTAGAAGACAAGAAAGCTATGGTTATATAGACCTCTTATGTCAGATTAAAACAAAACAACTTTATTTTCAGCTCTATAATCACCTAATATTACTGGTTATATTTTGTTTTATGGAATACAAACGTCTAAAAACCCTTTATTATTTTTTTTTTTTGGAGAGATTTTCGCTATAGGGCACATGGGCTCGCCAGACAGAGAGAGAGAGACATAAAGACAGAAAGCGAGAAATCACCCCCCAGGGGGGATGGTCACGCCACAATCCCCTCTCCTCCATTCTCCTCTCGGGATCTTGGGCACACATGCACACGCGCCCGGCGTGAGTTTTAAGCCACTGGGTCCGGGACGCGAACTGCGGTCAACTATGTGGGAGTCCAGCGACATAGCCATTACACCAACTGCTGATTCCCAAAACCCTTTATTATTAAGACCCACTTCAAAAAGTAATCTCTGAGGGAACCAGCAGTTAGCGTAATGGCTATGTCGCTGGACTCCCACGTAGTCGACCGCA
>NW_006160036.1:1963093-1973407 GCF_000334495.1 Tupaia belangeri chinensis | reverse complement strand
TGGAGGAGAAGGGATTGCGGCGTGACCATCCCCCCTGGGGGGTGATTTCTCGCTTTCTGTCTCTATGTCTCTCTCTGTCTGTCTGGCGAGCGCACGCGCCCTATAGCGAAAACCTCTCCAAAAAAAAAAAAAGTAATCTCTGGGACCAGCAGAGGGCATAATGGTTCCATCACTGAACTCCCATGTAGTTGACCGTGGTTCGAATTCCAGACCCAGGGGCTTAAAAGTCACGCTGGGGTGCATGTGCATGTGGTCAAAACTCTTGAGAGGTGAATGGAGGAGAAGGGATTGCCGCATGGCCACCCCCCAGGAGGCAATTTCTCGCTTTCTGTCTCTGTCTTCCAGCAAGCAAGTTCACCCTATAGCAAAAATCTCTCTCTAAAAAAAATTAAAAATAGAAAAATAATCATCTCAAACATGTGGGGGTGGGGGAGTCTTGCTGGCAAAAACTGTATTTTCTAATAAAGGCACCAAATATCTTCTATATCATAAAACTAAGGTGACATTTCTAACATTCATGATGATCCTAATATCTATTCATTTAACTAGCCATTCTAGTCCATAACATGCTGGAGATATAATGTTGTTCCCTAAGAGAATTTTTGCTTCCAATATTACATAGGTACGTATTTTGTCCTAAAGCTGCCTCTTTCCTTCTTCAAGAAAACTTTCTGAGTCAAGTATTCTGGGTTTAGTGAAAAAATTCATCTCAACTTGTATTTACCCAACTTTTTTTTATAGATTAAATAGTTCCAATTCTTTTTTTGTTGTTTTGTTTTTTTAGGTTTTTGCCATGGGATGTATGTGCTCACCAAAGAAAGACAGTGAGAGGGAAAGTGAGAAATCACCCCCCTCCAGGACAGGGGCCACTATCCTTTCTCATCCATTCTCTTCCTGGAATTTTGGGCAGGCATGCACATTCACCAGGCTAAATCATGCCGCCAAGTCCAAAACTCAAACCACGATAGGCCATGTGGGAATCCAGCACCTCAATCACTACACCACCTGCTGGCTCCAACAGAGGAGACTTTAATTTAAGTGATCTTACCACAAAAAATAGGTATTTGAGGAAGGAGATCAGCTGCTTTAAGATGAAGCTATCTCCTTCCCAGCCCTTGGGTGCAAGAAACTCACTGAAGTGGATGATCAACACAAACTTTTTAATCTTTATGAGAAGCATATGGCCACAGAAGTTGCTGCTGATGCTTTGGGCAAAGAATGGGAGGGCTATGTAGTCTGAATCAGTGGAAGAAACAACAAACAAGGTTTCCTCATGGCTGTATTCGCCTGCTATTGAGTAGGGAACATTTCTGTTACAGACAAAGGAGAACTAGAGAAAGAACGTTCAAATCTGTTCGGAGGTCGCATGTGGATGCCAATGTGAGTGTTCACAAATTGGTTACTGTAAAAAAAAAAAAAAGGAGAGAAGGCTATTCCAGGAGTGATTGATACCACACTGCCTGTCACCAGGATGTAAGAGAGCTAGCAGAATCTAGAAATTCTCAATCTCTCTAAAGATGATGCCCACCAAAATGTTTTAAAAAAGCCCTTCTCCTAGGACCAAAGCACCTAAGATTCAGCATCTTGTGACTCCACATGCTTTTCAACACAAATGCCTGCATACTTCTCTCAAGAAACAACACACTAAGAAAAGTAAGGAAGAGGCAGCAAGCAGAATATGCTAAACTTTTGGCCAAGAGAATAAAGGAGGTTAAAGAAAAGCTCCAGGAACAGATTGCCAAGAAATGCAGCCTGTCCTCACTGACAGCTTCTATTTCTTTTTTTTTTTTTAAAGAATTATTTCACTAAATTTTAGTTATTGTTATTTTTTAAAACTTGACCAGAGAGAGAGAGGCAAGCTGCCAGATCCAGGACTGAAACATGGTCAATCATGTAGGAGTCCAGTGCCTTAACCCCCACACTACCTACTGGTCCCAAGACAGCTTCTACTTCAAAGCAAAATCCAGTCAAAAGTGAGATTTTATGAAAGTAACAAATTACTAAAATCATATCTCAAGAAAAGATATGTGAGCTAATACATATGTTAATTAGCTCAATTTAGCCTTTCCACAAAGTATACATATTTCAAATCATCATATACACTATATATATAACTTTTGTCGTTTAGAAAAAAATTTTAAGCCACACCCCAAAAATGGGCAAAAGCCTTGAATAGGTATTTCTGCAAAGATATATTAATGTACAGTAATGACATGAAAAGATGTAAAAAATCATATGTGATCCTAAAATGGATACCATACTTCAGCTGTGAAATACTGGTTTCCCTGACCAAAAATTATGATTTTCTGCTGAGACTTCCCCCTCCAGACTCATTTCTCTCTTTCTGTCTCTCTGTCTCGCTGTGACTTTTAATTTTTTTTTTTTAAGGAAAAGTATTCTCTGTACTCTCAAGTCTATCCTTTATTGTGTTAATTGGTGCCTTTCCTCACTTCATTAAGCAAAGGCACAAACCAAGCCAGGCCTATCCTGAGAATGGATACCATACTTCAGCTGTGAAATGCTGGTTTTGCATAGCGCATACACAGTGCGGTTTTCACTTTTGATTTTTAAAATTATAATCTTATGAGTTTTGTTCTCTTTTTTTTCCTTCTTTTCCAGTTTATTTTTTCTTCTCCTTTCCTCTTAATTCTTTTCCTTTTTTATCTTTATTCATTTTGTAATCAGCTTTTATGCACCAAGTGTCTACACAGGTCCAAATGAACAGTTTCCAATCATCTGAATATGATTAGGTTCAGAATATTCCTCTCCTCACCTTGAATCTGATGCACAGAGTCAAAAGGGAACAGTAGAAAGATTGCAGATCACCTCCTTCTGCTCACCTCTGAACGCTCAGATTGAACTTCAAGAATTGGGAAGAAACGCACCATCCATCAGATGACTAGAAATCACCACAGGAGAAAAAGAAATATGGGAAAGCAAGACAATACCTCTCCTCCAAGAGAAAAGAATATCACCTCTTCAACCTCAGACAGTACAATGAAACTCATGGAAATGTCTAATAACGATTTTAGAATGTTCATAATGACAAAGCTAACAGAGATGGAAGAGAATAAAGACAATGAACTGCAGAAGAAGCAGGAGAAAGGAGCTGATGAGTTCCAGGAGGTGAGCAAATTCTTGCACGATCTAAAAGAGGAAATACACACTCTAAAAAAGAATCAAATGGACCTGGTTAGAGATGAAGACTATAATACAGGAAGTCAAAATATCCCTTGAAAGTATTAAAAGCAGACTAGATCATACAGAAAAACGAATCTCAAATATAGAAGATAGAATCACTGACCTAGGAAAATTCACCATGAAAACTGAGAAAATGATCCCCAAAAATGAGAATAATATACAAGAAATAGTAGACACTATTAAATGTCCAAACATCTGGATAATTGATATCCCAGAAGGGGAAGAGACTTATAAGAACATTCATAATTTATTCCATGAAATCCTGCAAGAAAATTTTCCAAACCTAGAGAGGCACTCAAAGATCCAGACCCAAGAAATACAAAGGACCCTGAATAGAATCAACCCAAGAAGATCTTCTCCAAGACATATTACAGCCAGATTAACCAAAACCATAGACAAAAGACAAGATACTAAGATTGGCAGGAGAGAAAAGGCAAGTTACCTACAATATCCCATCAGGCTAACAGCAGACCGCTCATCAGAAACAATAGGAGCGAGGAAAGAATGGGAAAACATATTCAAAGTGTCAAGGGGAAAACAATTTCAACCGAGAATACTGTATCCGGCAAGATTATCCTTCACATGGGAAGAAAAGACAAGAACATTCTTAGATAAACAAAACCTGAAAGAATTTACCAACACCAGACCAGATCTCCAAGAAGTTCTCACTGGAGTGCTATACCAGAAAAATTAAATACAGACACACAGAAATAAGAATTCAAAAACTAAGAAAATGGCCAAGTTAATCATAGAGACCCATCTGGAGTTGAATATTATATTCCAGAATTTAAACAGGAATATTGGATCACAACAGAAGACAGATTAAGTAAGTACATGAGACTAAACTGGTAAAATAGTATTTTATGACTTTTGACTAAAACATTGCTGATTTTCTTCTAGCGTTTGTTTTCCGGTTTTAAGGATTTTTGTCGTGTCTTGAGTTGCCAGTAGGTTCATGTACCTACTATTTGAACAGAATCCTAAGCTGTTTCCTGGCTTCAAGTTTTAAGTAAAGTTCCTTAGCATTTCTTTGCTTTATTAAAGTTAAAACTGCTTTTCCTGAAATTAAAAAATACATTAAAAATACCTATTTAGGTGATACCTTATAGTATATTCATTCTACTCGGAGTTTCATGCCTAAAGCCAGACATGTATTCACTGATATGTACATACCAGCTAAACTTGTTATTGAAAGTAGTCAGATTACTTAAGAAATTTTGTGAATCAGTAAAATGTGGGGGGGGGAAAGGAATGGAAAACAACTGTAAACACCTAAGACAGTGTGGGAGGTGGGTGGGAAATGGCAGAGGGTGAGAAATAGGGGTTTAAAAAAAAAAAAATATATATATGCTGAGACAATGCTAAAATAAATTAATTAATTAATTAATTTAAAATGCCTCAGAAGAAAATTACAATGCACTTTTAACTAGATTCTAGCTTTGTCCATAGTTTTAGTTTAAGGTATTTTGTGAATCAATAAAATGTGGAGAAAATGTAAATAATAACAATAAAATTAAATAAGAAAAAAAAAATCATTTGTCGGGGCCAGCAGGTAGCATGGTGGTTAAGGGTGTTGGACTCCCACATGGCTGACTGGTTTGAGTCCCAGACCTGGTGGCTTGCTTTCCTCACTCTATCACTCTCTCTCTCTAGCTCTGTCCCTCTCTGGTCAAATTAAAATAAATAAATAAAGTTAAATAATTTTTTTTTTAAAAATCATTTGGGGACCAGCAGTTAGCATAATGGCTAAGCTGGTCCACTCCCCATGAGTCGACCGAAGTCCTGGACCCGGTGGCTTAAACTCACACCAGGCGCACGTGCGGGTATGCCCAAGATCCTGAGAGGAGAATGGAGGAAAAGGGATTGCTGCAGTGGTCACCCCCCTGGGGGGTGATTTCTCACTTTCTGTCTTTCTGGCGAGCGCACACGCCCTATAGCAAAAACCTCTCCAAAAAAAAAAAATCATTTGTCTTTGGGGAAATATAAATCAAAATGACCAAAAAACACTATTTCACATGCATTAGAATGGGTATAATAAAAAAAAGAGATGATAATGTATACTAGCAAGGATGCAAAGACATCAGAACATTCACACATTGCTGGTAAAAATGAAAAATAGTGCAGCCACTGTGAAAAGTAGTTCCGTAGTTCCCCCAAATGCCTAATTGTAGAGTTACCATGTAAACCATCAATTTCACTCCTAGATATAGACCCAACATAAGCAAAAATATTTGCAACAATCTGTATATATATGCTCATAGCAGAATTGTTTACAATAGTACTCAAAATGTGGAAATAACTTAAATGTCCATCAATTAATGAATGGATAAACAAAATAGGGCTTATACATACAATGGAATATTATTCAACCATAAGAAATAATGAATTACTAATACATATTAAACATGGATCAACCTTGAAAACATGCTAAGTTAAAGCACCAGTTATAAAAGATCACATAGTGCATGGCTCCTTTTGGGTTTTGTTGTTTTGTTTTGTTTTTTGAGAGATTTTTTGCTATAGGGCGCATGCACTCGCCGGAGAGACAGAGAAAGACAGACACAAAAAAGCGACTTCCTGGTAGGATGGACCCTCAGCAATCCCTTCTCCTCCATTCTCCTTTCGAGATTTTGGGCACACACGCACATGCACCCGATGTGAGTTTTTAAGCTGCTGAGTCCAGGACGCAAACCACAGTCAATACATGGGAGTCCAGTGACACAAGCATTACTCCATCTGCTGGTCCCACATGACTCCTTTTGTATGAAATGTCTAGAATAGGTAAATCCATAGAAACAGAAAGCTAATTAGTGGCTGCAGTGCCTGGGAGTGAAGAGACAATGGAGAATGATTACTTAATGGGACAGTGGTTTGTTTTAGGGTAATAAAAATATTCTGCAATTAGATAGCAGTGATGGTTGAAAAATATTATGAATATACGAAAAACCAATGACCTGTACACTTCAAAGTGGTTAAAATTATGAACTTGGTGTTATATGAATTTTACCTCAATTAAAAAAAAAAGAGAAAGTCAAGTTTTAAAAATTTGGATTTGGGGACCAGCAGATGGCATAATGGTTATGTCGCTGGACTCCCACATGGCTGACTAAGGTTTGAGTCCCATATCCGGAGGCTCCAGAAGCGTGTGAAAAATCCTGAGAAGAGAATGGAGAAGAGATTGTGGTGTGGCCATCCCCTCTGTGTGTGATTTCTTGCTTTCTGTTTCTCTGGCAAGCACATGCTCCCTACAACAAAAATCTCTCAAAATAAAAAAAAAGAATTTGGGTTTCATTCCTAAAGTTCATGGATACCACTAAAGGATTCTGAAGCTGAGTGACAGGATTAGATTTGATTTGTACTTTAGGAATATAAATCCTGTACAACACAGTGCTATGAATACCCAAATCTTAATATATAAATTTAGCCACATCTGATCTGGATGTTGAGAAGTTTATGCTAGGGAACGAGCAGTTAGCATAATGGCTATGTCGCTGGACTCCCCCGTAGTCGACCGCGGTTCGCATCCCGGACCCGGTGGCTTAAAACTCACACCAGGCGCGTGTGCGTGCATGTTCAGGATTTTGGCGTGACCATCCCCCCTGGGGGGGTGATTTCTTGCTTTCTGTCTCTCTGTCTCTCTCTGTCTTTCTGGCAAGCATACGTGTACTATAGCAAAAACCTCTCAAAAAAAAAAATAAATAAATAAACTGAAATACACTGTATAATATGCTCAAATCAGGACAATAAATACGACCATCATCTCACTTCATTTGTATCCAAGACATTTGAAATCCACTCTTCTATTCTGAAGTATGCATCGAATTATCACCAACTATAGTTATTCTATTATACTACAGTACTCTAAAGTCAATCCACTTATCTACTGTACACTTGTCTCTGTTAACCAAGTTCTTTCCATTCCTCTCATCCCTCTATCCTTTTGGAATGTGCTATCCACCATTACATTTTCCACTTCTATACAATCAAATCTTTTAGCTTCCACTAACAAATGAAAACACATCTTTCGGTGCCTAGTTTATTTCATATACCTTTTGTTTTTTGGAGAGGTTTTTGCTATAGGGCGCGTGCGCTCACCAGAAAGACAGAGACAGACAGAGAGACAGAGAGTGAGAAATCACCCCTCGGGGGGGATGGCCACGCAGCAATCCCTTCTCCTTCATTCTCCTCTTGAGATCTTGGACATGCATGCATGCACACGCGCCTGGTGTGAGATTAAGCCACCAGGTCCAGGACTCGAACCACAGTTGACTACATGGGAGTCCAGCGACATAGTCATTACTCCAACTGCTGGTCCCTCATATAGCATTATTTCCTCCAGGTTCATTCATTTTGCCTCAAATGGAAAAAGGATTTCATCCTTTCTATGACTAAATAACATCCTATTGTATATACATACCACACTTTCTTTATCCATTCATTAGTTGTGCCCTTAGGTTGATTCGTTAGGTATTTTGACTAGTTCTGCAATAAACATGATAAATATTTTCACTTTACTTAACAAGGACTTATATAGTATTTACCATGAGTTCAGCACTAATTCAAGCACCTTAGAAATCATAACTGATATAATCCTCATAACAGATCTACAAATCTATTATCCCCATACTTTTTTGAGAGAGAGATTTTTGCTTTAGGGCACACGCACTCACCAGAGAAAGAGAAAAAAAAAAAAAGTGAGAAATCACCCTCAAGTAGGGATGGCCACTGCACAATCCCTTTACCATTCTTCTCCTGGAATTTTGGATATGCACACAAGTCTCAAGTTGCCAGGTCTGAGACTCAAACTTCAGTCGGCCATGTGGGATTCCAGTGCCCCAACCAACATGCCACCTGTTTGCCTTACTATTCCCATTTTATAGAAGAACAGGCTGAGTCACACAAAAATTAAGTAACATGACTGAAATCACACAGCTAGTTAGTACTGAATGTTCTTGAAATTAGGTTTTTACCATCAAGACTGATAAAACATGGGGCTTAGGTCTGCCTATTATTTACCGTTTTTAGTTTCTAAGAAAAGTGCATTTTTCCATCTGTTTTCAAGTGAATATGTACTGAACTATTTTCTGTGCAGAGTTTACAGTGTTGATTCTACCCACTACAACACTTTTTTTTTCTTTTTTTGGAGAGATTTTTGCTATAGGGCGTGTGCACTCACAAGAAAGAGAGACAGAAAGCAAGAAATCACCACCCAAGGAGGATGGCCATGCGGCAATCCCTTCTCCTCCATTCTCCTCTGGGATCTTGGGCACGCACACACACGCGCCCAGCCTGAGTTTAAGCCACCGGGTCCAGGACTCAAACTGCGGCCGACTACATGGGAGTTCAAGGACACAGCCATTACGCCAACTGCTGGTCCCAACACTTTTAAGAATTATATTTTGGATTATCATAATTTGTAAATATGCTATTTCTATTTACCATAACAGAACACTAATTTAGTTAACTAACGATATTCTGTACTTCAACTACCTCGTTACTTTGATTTTTGCCATAGGGTATATGTCCTCAACAGAGACAGAGAGGGACAGTGAGAAATCACCCACCCCAGGTAGATGGCCATGCCATAATCCCTTCTCCTCCATTCTCCTCTCACAATTTTGGGCACACACTCAAACATACCTAGTGTTTCTCAAGCCACCAGGTCCAGGATTCAAACTTCAGAGTAAGCCATCTGGGATACAGCGCCTTAACCATCAAGTCACCTGCTGGCCCAATACCCAGATTTTCTTTTTAAGAAAAGTAATAATATTTTAAAGAATTAATCATTTACCCAAAGCATGCATAATCAACTTTTTAAGATTTATTTTTTATTTTATTTTATTTACTATTATTTTTAATTTGACCAGAGAGAGACAGAGAGAAAAGGAAAGTGAGAAAGCAAGCTGCGAGGTCCAGGACTTGAACAGTGGTAAGCCACGTAAAAGTCCAGTGCCTTAACCATCACACTACCTGCCGGCCTCCATAATTCAAATATTATACATAAATACTCAGCCTGTATTCAATATTACAGGCAAAAATAAGGAAATCAAAAAGTTATTTTTTTAAATTAGAAATTTCAAGGCCAGCCAGGCGATGAGGTTAAGGCAGCTGGATCCCACCTACCCACAACTGTGCAGTTCAAGTCCCAGAACCAGTTTTTTAAAAAATATGCCAGGCATGTGTGTATGTGCTCCCAGAATCCCAAGAGGAGAATGGAGAAGGGGCTGAACATGGCCATCCTCCCAGGGGGTGATTGCTCAGGTTTTCTTTCTCTCTCTCTCTCTCTTTCAATTTGCCTCTCTCTGGTGAGCACATGTGCCCTATAGCAAATTTTAAAATAATACTAATAAATAAAATTAATTAAATAATTCTTTCTTTAAAAAATGCAACTATATTACTATTTTCTTAAATTGAATTAATAAACACTTTAAAATTCTGTGTTATCACTGTTTATTCAAATATGTTTTCTTCTAAACTGTAAACACAAGATTTACATGTAAATTTATCTTGACTGAATGAATAAATAACAGTATTACGACTAAGTAACCTATATTTACACATTAAATAATTCTTTCTTTAAAAAATGCAACTATATTACTATTTTCTTAAATTGAATTAATAAACACTTTAAAATTCTGTGTTATCACTGTTTATTCAAATATGTTTTCTTCTAAACTGTAAACACAAGATTTACATGTAAATTTATCTTGACTGAATGAATAAATAACAGTATTACGACTAAGTAACCTATATTTACACATAAACATCAAAAATCAGTTCCCAAGAAAATCTGCAGTTGGGTCAGCCCTATAGCCTCGTGGTTAAGGGAGTTGAATCCCATGTAGCCTACATAGCTGTAGTCCTAGCCCAGCAGCTGGGCGATGCATGCCCAAACTCTAGACAAACTGGAAAAATAAAGAGGTTCCATCATGATCACATCCCACTGTGGGATGCTTTCTCCCTCTTTTGCTCTCTCTCCCTCTGTTGAGTGAACATACCCTCTGGCAATTAAAAATAAAGACAAATCTATATTTGGTTATATTATAAAATAATATAGAAATATATAAAAATAAAAATATACTATTACTTAAATATTATTTTAAAAATACTATG
>NW_006160036.1:1949257-1962762 GCF_000334495.1 Tupaia belangeri chinensis | reverse complement strand
AAAATTCTTTAAAAAAAAAAAAAAAAAAGAATACTATGTTCCCTTTTAGAAGGTGACAGGGGTTGTGGGACCAGCGGGTGGCATGGTGGTTAAAGACGCTGGACTCCCACATGGCCAATTGTGGCTCAAGTCTCAGACCTGGCAGCTTGCTTTCTCACTTTCTCTCTCTCTCCCCACCTCTGTCCCTCTCTGGTCAAATTAAAATTAAATAAATAAATAAAGTTAAATAAAATAAATTTTTTTAAAAAAAATAATTTTTTCTTTCTTTTGTTTTTTAATTTACCAGAGGGTGTGTCTCTTGCCAGAGACAGAGACAGAGGGAGAGGAAAAAACAGTCATTAATTGTGTTGTGATCACAACACAATTCCTTTTCCTCCATTCTTCCATCCTATTGGAATTTTATGGGCACACATGCACACGTGCCAGGTATGTTTTTCAAGATGCTGGCGCCACAAATTCAAACCACACTGTTGGCCACGTGGGATTCAGCTCTCTTAACTACCAGACCACAAGGCTGACCTCCAGTTTACAGAATTTATCTCATTATTTTATGCAAGCCACTTAGCTAAAATATCCTACACAAACTACTCATTTTATAGCATGGGAATAGTACATACACTTAGTAAGGCTCAAAGTAAAAGTGCCAATTATCAATTTTCTTTCTGTAAAGAGTTAAGTATAAGCTCACAATTCAGGGGTATAACTGTTGAGGTTCAAACTGTCTCATACACTAGCTGCAAAACTTGGGGAAAATTAGTGAATTGTTCTGGACCTCGGTTTGCTTACTTACAGACTGAATATACTAGTACCACCTCATAGGTTTTTCTGATAATTAAATGTAAAGAGCATCTTTAAAATATTCACAAAAATAGATTGCCTAGTGGTCAGCAGTTGATGTGGTAGTTAAGGCGCTGACCCACATGGCTGACCATGGTTCACATCCCAGACCTGGTGGCTTGCTTTCTCACTTTCCCCCTCTCTCTTTCTCTAGCTCTCTCTGGTCGAATTAAAATAATAATAATAAGATTTTAAGAAAGAATAAAGGCAACTGAAATCTCATATAATACATCTTTAGTTCAAGTCGTCAATAATATAGGTACTTGGGACCAGCAGGTGGCATGGTGGTTAAGGTGCTGGACACTCCCACATGGCTGACCATGGTTCAAATCCTGGACCTGGTGGCTTTCTCATTTGAACTAGACCTCACATGGCCAACTCGCCAGTTCTAAGTCATAGATCCTGCAGCCTGAGAAACACAACCAGTATATGTGTGTATGTGCATGTCCAAAATCCCATGAGAAGAAGAGAGGAGAAGATACTGCAGCATGGCCATCCCTCCCAGGGTGTAATTTCTCACTTTCCCTCTGGCTCTTATTTTCAGCAAATGCATGCACATTATGGCCAAAAAAAATCTAAAAAGCAAAAAAAAAAAGTATGTATTTTATACTTTATCACAACATCAGGTTTTACTTATATTTGAAAGCTGAAACTATTATCTGTAGTTAATCTATAAAGAAAATTTCTACTTTTTCATTCAAGTACATGTTTTATGAATAGTATCTCATACCTTGTTTTTAATATCTTGATTTCTACTAACACAATAGAAGACACATGAATCACTTTCATGAAACTTGAAATAAAATCTAAGTAACAGCAAGAAAAGACATTAAGTTAATAAGCAACATCTCTATTGAGCACTATCTTTTATCTCTCTTAAAGTTAACAGCACTATCCTGTGTCACTAAATAATCAGGCCCAAGTGATTTCTCAAATTAATTTAAGCCTTTATTTTTTCTAATTATCTGTTACTCTTAACAGAAAATATAACCTGATGAGTTCATCTTTTTCTAATAAAAAGTGTCTATTTTTTATTCGTAATATTGATCACAATGGGAAATTTTTTTGTGCTACCACTTTCAAGTTTTAGAAGAACCCTGAAATAGTAGCAGAACCAAAAATAAATTACAGTCCAGCCAAGAACCAGCTGATTAGATCATGAATTTCTAGCCTTTCACTGTAATAAACAACAGGAATTCTAGTATTGAATGAAACAATGAAAGCAGAGTTTAAGGAGAAACACAAAAATAGGAAATCAGAGGGATGGATCTTAGAGTCGAGAAGCTGAGACACACTAGTTTTTTTCGTTTGGTTTGTTTTTAAGAGTTTTGCCATAGGGTACATGCAGTGGCTGGAGAAAGAAAAATACAGAGAGAGAGAAACGCCACAATCCCTACTCCTCCACTCTCCTCTCGGGATTTTGGGTACACATGTATACATGCCAGGTGTGTTTTACAGGCCACCAGGTCTGGTCTTGAACAATGGACATGGCTATATAGGGATCTAGCACATCAACCACCAATGGCCCCACTAGGTATAATTTTCAACATGTTTGAACTTCATTGTCCCCACAGTGATATTTTTATTTTACTAGAAATGGATCCGTAGAGGCTAATAGATACTAAACAAGAAAATAAAATTATTTTTAACGTTAAATATTTTCAAAAAAGCTTTTCAGGGACCAGCAGTTACAGTAATGGCTATGTTGCTGAACTCCCATGTAGTCGAATGCAGTTTGAGTCCCAGACCCGGTGGCTTAAACTCATGCTGGTCGCGTGTGCGTGTGTGCCCAAGATCCCGAGAGGAGAATGGAGGAGAACGAATTATGGCGTGGCCATCCCCACTGGAGGTGATTTCTCGCTTTCTATCTCTCTGTCTCTCTCTCTCTCTTTCTGGTGGGCACATGTGCCCTACAGCAAAAACATCTCCCCAAAAAAAACTTTCCAATAAGTTATTTTCATAAATATCATCTTGTACACATTTATTGTCTATCTTATTAACACAGAGAAATAAATAAGGTTTAACGGCAATTTAGAAATATTCCAGGGACCAGCAGTTAGCGTAATGGTTATGCTGCTGAACTCCCATGTCGCTGAATTCTAATGTAGTCAACCGCGGTTCAAGTCCTAGACCTGGTGTCTTAAACTCACGCCGGGCGCATGTGTGTGCGTGCCCAAGATCCCGAAAGGAGAATGGAGGAGAAGGGACTGCGGCATGGCCATCTACCTTGGGTGGTTGATTTCTCCCTTTCTGTTTCTCTGTCTCTCTCTGTCTCTCTCTATCTCTCTGGCGAGCGCATGCACCCTGTAGCAAAAACCTCTCCAAAAACAGAAAAAAGAAAATACTCCATAGATCAATTAAGATACTGCTACTGGGACCAGCAAAAAGAAAAGAAATATTCCATAGATCAATTAAGACACTGCCACTGCTACTGGGACCAGCAGTTGACCTAATGGTTATGTTGCTGGACTCCCATGTAGTCAACAGCAGTTCGTGTCCTGGACCTGGTGGCTTAAATTCATGCTGGGTGCATGTGCATGCATGCCCAAGATCCCGAGAGAAGGATAGAGGAGAAGTAACTATGGTGTGGGCATCCCTGCAGGGGTGATTTCTCACTTTCTATCTCTCTCTGTCTTTCTGGCAAGCATACACACCCTACAGCAAAAATCTCTCAAAAAAAAAAAGACATTGCTACTAGTATTGGAATCTTCATTTGTAAACTATAAAGTATATATAATTAGGTATGGAACCATATCAAATATACTGGTGGTGAAAAAAAAGTTTATTCTCTCCTAACTCATTATCATATTACACTTTTTTTTTTTTTTTTTGAGAGTGATGTAGTTATAGAGCACATGCACTCACCAGAGAGAGAGACAAAAAGTGAGAAATCACCCCACGGGGAGATGGCCACACTGCAATTCCTTCTCCACCAGGGATTTTGGGCACACATACACATGCACAAGCACACAGGTATGAGTTTCAAACTGCCCAGGTCTGGAACTCAGCCTGCAGCTCCTTTTTTTTTTTTTTTTTTTTTTTTTCTTTTTTTGGAGAGGTTTTTGCTTTAGTTCAAGTCAACACACGTGCCCCCAGCATGAGTTCAAGCCACCTGGTCGAACTGTGGTAGACTTACATGGGAGACCAGTAACATAATTACTATGCCAACTGCTGGTCCCCCTACACATTTACTTAGAAAAAACGTACAGCCTTATGGCTGGCAAGTGTCGTGGTGGTTAAAGGCACTGTACTCCCACGTGGCCGACCACAGTTCAAGTCCCGGACCTGGTGGCTTGCTCTCTCTCATGCCACCTGCCAGCCCCAAGATGGTAAGTTTTTATAAATAATTCCTTAAAAAAAAAAAAAAAGTCTTAAATGTTTAATTCATATCAAGATTATATCAGATTGGTTGGGAACCAGCAGTTAGCGTAATGGCTATGTTGTTTGACTCTCACGTAGTCAACTGCAGTTCACGTCTTGGACTCGGTGGCTTAAAACTCATGCTGGGCACGTGTGCGTGTGTGCCCAAGATCCCGAGAGGAGAATAGAGGAGAAGGGATTGCGGCGTGACCATCCCCCCTGGGGGGTGATTTCTCGCTTTCTGTCTCTATGTCTCTGTCTGTCTGGCGAGCGCACGCGCCCTATAGCAAAAACCTCTCCCAAAAAAAAAAAAAGATTGTATCAGATTGGCATTAGATCTTACTATTTAACCAATTCTTCATTTAATCCATCATGTGATCTCTTCACTCATTCATTCATTTTAAAAACAAAATTTTTAATCTATTTTTATTTTTCCATTTTTTCCGATTTACTTATATTTCTATCCTTCTTGCTTTCCTACCATTTTAATTTACATTTCTATATTTCTAGAATGACTTCCTTTACCAAAATAATTTTTTATTTTATTTATTATTATTTTTTAATTTGACCAGAGAAAGAGAGAGAGGGAAAGTGAGAAAGCAAGCACCAGGACCAGGACTCAAACTGCAGTTGGCCACATGGGAGTCCAGAACCTTGACTACTACGCCACCTGCCTGCTTCTCTACAATAAACTTTTAATCTCTTTATTTATTTCACTTAGTTTCATTTCTATCTTAGTTTTCTGTATGGCAAACAATATACACCAAAATGAGTATTTTTCAGTATAGAATGTATAAGAAATGGTGCTGCTTTCTCTGTATTTTTTCCAGGTAGTTCAAAGAACCCTAGCCTTTGACATTTGAACCTCCTAACTACAAACCCTTTTATGTATTTTTTTGTTCATTTTTTAAACAGGGTCTTGTTATGCTGTCCAGAATAGCCTCAAATTTACCGCCCTACTCCTATCTTATCCTCCTTAGTTGCTGGGATTACAGATAAATACCACTGTACCCGGCTATTTTATGTCCTTAAATATATACAAACCATGTTCTTCAAAGAAGGTAGAGAAAAATACAAAAACAGAATTAAAAAAATAAAACTCTGTATACTTTTGTCCAGGGCTTTTTCTATACAATTTATTTTAATATAAATTTCAACAGCATCATTTTTACTTATCTATTTAATTAAGAATGTCATGTGTTAATCATGGGTCATCAGAAACATCATTTTAATGGTTCTTACTGCATTAATTAACTAGACTCTTTTTCCTATTGTCAATTACCTCATTAAATAAAAAAGGCAGCGACAGAAAGGACCAGCATTGTTTGACAGGTTAAATACAAATTCAGTTGAATGATAAGGATAATTTAATACCCAATTGCAGGTTTTCCAACATTGTTTTCCTAAAAAATTTACTTTGATTTGGAAAATAGATGTATTATAAAAATAAAGAAACAACAAACTGTATCATACCAATTACTTAAATTCTCATCATTCTGGGCTGAGCTTTTCTGTTTTTGTTTTTAGGTTTTTGCCACAATGCATGCACACTCACCAGAGACAGAGAGAATGAGAGGGAAAGTGAGAAGTCATCCCTCAAGAGGAATGGCCACACCACAATCCCTTTTCCTTCTCCATTTTCCTTTCAGGATTTTGGACACGTATGCACATGAACCCAGCATGGTTTTCAAGCCACCAGTTCTAAGACTATAACCATGGTCAGCCATGTGGGATCCAGTGTCTTAACCACTATGCCACCTGCTGGCCCCTGAGGCTGAGTTTTTCATTATTAGATGTAAATCTAGGCTAAGGATGTAAAGCATGCATACATAAGTATTGTTAATACCAGATATTACACACAGCACAAGGGAGTCAGTTTAGCGCAATAATTAGGAGCATAGACTCTAAAGTGAGACGACATGGGTTAGAATCTTTGAACTAATTTACTAGCTATATGAGCCTAGGTAAGTTACTGAACCTCTCTCTATACCTTTGTCTCCCTATCTAAACTGGGATAATAACCTAAAGTGGGATAATGACAACCTCAAGAGTTATTATGAGTTTCACTGAGTTCATATCTGTAAAGTTCTTCGTACACAGTAAACATTCTATAGATATCTATTGTCTAAAATGGTTTAATTTAAACACTTGTTGAGCATTTACTATGTGCTAGGTTAATTCATGCTTTACATGAATTTGCCTCAAGTAATTTCTACATGACTTGAGGATAGATACTATTGTTGAAAGATGGAAAACTGAACCACAAAACATTAAATGATTAAACCAAGGCAACACACCAGTATAAGTCAGAACAAGATTTAAACCCAAGTCTCAGAGCAGAGCCTACAGTTTTAACATGGATTACAACAAGATACATTATACATAGAGTAGTAACCTCCTGCTGGACAATATCTCAAAATGAGGGCAGGGGAATCACAACTTTGCAGAAGATGGAATATGTATTTCTTAAAATAAAATACACTATTTTTAAAATTAAGGTGCAGTAGTACAGCAATGACACAAGTGAGTCCACCTTGGAAAAGTCCTGAGTTATCATAATAAAACCCTCCCTGAACATGTCAGGCACATGGGTATGGCTGTGGCCTGGGCCAGCAGAGACTGTAGGTGGATCATGACATAGGGACCCTACTGGGATTACCTATCTCTCTGTCTCTCTAAGAAAGAAAGAAACTCTTAAAAATTATCATTAAGGGGGCCAGCAGGTGGCATGGTGTTTAAAGTGGTGGACTCCCACATGACTGACCAAAGTTCAAGTCCCAGACCTGGTGGCTTGCTTTCTAACTTTCTCTTTCTCTCTCTCTGGTCAAATTTTAAAATAACAACAACAAATAAAATTAAATTATTAAAAGAATTATTTATAAATTAACATAAGAAACAAGTCATTATAATGCAGAAGTAGTTATGAATGTAATTACATAGTATCTGACACTAGTTTTAAAATAATGAAGTCTGAGAGAAGTTAGGTGATAAACTAGATTGATAATTGTTAAAGCTTGCTGAAGGGTATATGGCTTTCATTATTTTCATCTTTCCACTCTTTAAAAGGTTTAAAAACAGTAAAAGATGGGACTAGCAATTGGTATAATGGCTATGTCACTGGACTCCCATGTAGTTGACCACAGTTCGAGTTGCGGACCTAGCGACTTAAACTCACTCTGGGCGCATGTGCATGCCTGCCTGCCCACAATCCTGAGAGGAGAATAGAGGAAAAAGGATTGTCTCCAGAGCGGCCATCTCCCCTGGGGGGTAATTTCTCGCTTTCTGTCTCTCTATCTCTGTCTTTCTGGCTAGGGCATGCACCCTATAACAAAACCTCCCCACTCCAAAAAAACAAACAAACAAACAAACAAAAAAACAGCAACAGAGTAGGCACAGACTAAATACTTCATTACACAAGCCAACAATTATCCTTTTTTTTTCTTTTTAGTTTTGCTATAGTGTGCTCCTCAGAGACAGAGAAGGGCAGGGGATGGCCACATCACAATCCATCCTCTTCCATTCTCCTCTTGGGATTTTGGGCATGCATGCATATGTGCCAAGAGTGAATTTCAAGCCACGAGGTCAGGAATTCAAGCCACGAGGTCAGTCAGCCAAGTGGGATCCAGCTGACTCAACCTCCACATTACCTGTTGGCCTGCAAAGAACTTTCTTATAATAACCTGTATCAAAAACTTAAAACGGGGACCAGCAATTAGCGTAATGGCTATGTTACTGGACTCCCATGTAGCCGACTGCGGTTCCAGTCCCGGACCCAGCAGCTTAAACTCACACTGGGCGCATGTGCGTGCATGCCCAAGATCTGGAAAGGAGAATGGAGGAGAAGGAATTGTGGTGTGGCCATCCCCCCTGGGAGTGATTTCTCGCTTTCTGTCTCTCTGCCTCTCTCTGTCTGGCAAGCGCACGTGCCCTATAGCAAAAACCTCTCCAATCAATCAATCAATAAACAAACAAACAAACTTAAAACGTATATGATATACTTGATACTGACCCGTTTTTTTCATTTGACAGAAGACATGTACACTCACAAAAAGAAGGGGAAAGGGAAAAAGTGCCCCCTAATGGGGCATGGCAATCATTTTCTCCTCCATTTTTCAATCCCATCAGGACCATAGGCACAGATACACAACCACCAGGTGTGTCTGACTTGTGGGGTGGGACTCACACTGCAATGTCAGACATTGGAATCTGGCTCCCTCAAACACTGGGCTAGCCAAATATTTATGAATTATATATTTCATATATAATCTGTAAAAGTGTGGTCATATAAAATATTGATAGTTGAGTATCCTCTCAATTAAAATTTAAAATTAAGAATACTATTTAGGGGTTGGCAGGTGGCATGGTAGTTAAAGGCACTAGACTCCCACATGGCTGATCATGGTTCAAGTCCCAGACCTGGCAGCATGCTTTCTCACTTTCCCTTTCTATCTCTCTCTGTCTGTCTCTGGTCAAACTAAAGACTAATAATAATAAATAAAATAAAATAATTCTTTTATTAAAAAAAAACACTATTTAGGCACAAATATGTAAACATATACATTTAATGCCTGTACATCCATCAACTAGTTAAACATTTTTTCTTAAATAATTAACACCTTTTTTCCTCATGATTTTCCTCTGTCTGTTAATCTCTATGATTATGACTATGTCTAGTTTATAGTCCAGGAAATGGATAGGTTCTTACAGACAAATATGACCCCACGACATGGTCACATATTGAACATTATGAATAAAAACTAGAAATCTGCTTCTTAAGAAACACTTCTTGGGACCAGCAGTTAGGGTAATAGCTATGTCGCTGGACTCCCACGTAGTCAACTGCAGTTCGGTGGCTTAAAACTCACACCGGTGGCTTAAAAACGTGCATGCCCAAGATCAACTCACACCGGGCGCTGGCTTAAAACTCACACCGGGCGCGTGTACGTGCATGCCCAAGATCCCGAGAGGAGAATGGAAGAGAAGGGATTGCAGCGTGGCCATCCCCCCTGGGGGGGTGTGATATCTCGCTTTCTGTTTCTCTGTCTCTCTCTGTCTAGAGAGTGCACGTGCCCTATAGCAAAAACCTCTTTAAAAAAGAAACACTTCTTAAAACATTCAAATAGTTGTGTTTTTTTTTTTAAGAGAGATTTTTGCTATAGGGTGTGTGCACTTGCCAGAGAGATAGAGAGACACAGAAAGAAACAGAAAGCAAGAAATCATCCCCCAGGTGGTATGGCCATATCATAATCCCTTCTCCATTATCCTCTCAGGATTTGGGGCCCACATGCACACATACCCAGCGTGAATTTTAAGCTACCAGGTCTGGGACTCGAACCACAGTCAAATACATGGGAGTCCAGCAACATAACCATTATGCCACCTGCTGGTCCCTCAAAATAGCTGTTTTAAAAATATTTGATTTTAGGGCCGGCAGGTGGTGTGATAGTTAAGGGCACTGGACTCCCTAATAATAAATAACTTGTAGAAAAAAATTGATTTTCATAATAATATGTACCTATGGGCTTCTTATATGTACAAATATAACCAATAATTAATTTGAGAACCTTTTATGAACTCTAAACTACATTGTTAAAACAATTTATCTGATACTAAAGGAAAGAGATAACTAATATTAAGCCAGACACTGGACTACACACTTTAATACACATTCGCTCACTAAACTTAAGAGGTATCTACATTTGGGGCCAGCAGGTGGCATGGTGTTAAGGGCACTGAATTCCCACATGGCTGACAGCAGTTCGAGTACCAGACCTGGCAGCTTGCTCTCTCACTTTCCCTTTCTATCTCTGTCTGTCTGTCTCTGGTCAAACTAAAGACTAATAATAATAAATATAAAAGAAAACAAATAATTCAAATAAAAAAGAAAATAGATTGTGATAGATTGTATAAATTACTAGTTTTAACATTTAATACCATTTATTGAGTAAGAGCATTTTGTCTCTAATGTTATAGTGTCTAATTAAAATTTTAAAAATTTTGTAAATAGGGGATGTGCATTCATCAGAAAGACAGAGAGAACCCCCGAGAGGAATGGCCACCCACAGCGTTCTCTTCTCTATTCTCCTCTCAGAATTTTGGACATATGCACACACATGCCTGATATATTTTCTTCAAGCCACTGGATCTGGGACTCAGACCTTGCAGTCAAAAAAAAAAAAGAATAAAAAAAGAATACTAATTAGGCACAAATATGTAAATATTTACATTTAATGTCTGTATTTCCATCAATTTCAGTTTGTTTTCTCACTTTCCCTTTCTCTTTCTGGTCAAATTAAAAAATAATAGTAAATAAAGTTAAATAAATATTTAATCCTTTTTAAAAAAGAAGTATCTATATTTTTATAGAAAGAATACCTAAGGCGGGGCTGGCAGGTAGTGTAGTGATTAAAGTGCTGGATTCCCACATGGCCAACTGCAGTTAGAATACCTGACCTGGTAGCTTGCTTTCTCATTTTCCCTTTCTCTCTCTCTGTCTCTTTCCTGTGTACTTAAAAATAATAACAAATAAAACTGATAAATAAAATAATTCTTTTTTAAAAAAAGAAAGAATACCCAAGATTGCAGAGTTAATAAGTAGCCTAACTGGTATTCAAATTTGCACTCACTATCAGTCCCCCACTATACCAGTCTACCTTTAAGGGAAACAAACAAACAAACAAAAACCTATACATACTCATGTCAAACTTAAATACTGGATTGTTGGAAAAGTCCTGATGTATTTTTCTGTTTTTCTACATAAAAATGCGTCCTGACTTTTCTGACAACCTAATATTTAGGCCCTTATTAAAGTGTGCTGTAAAATGTTGAAGTTATTGGTAACATGTATTTCACAGAGGCTGCTTGGCTTTGTAAAGAGAACTAACTAAAACACAGAGAGCATTGTTCTACTACAGTGAGACTTTTTCCCAAGTCTCTTACTTACAGCCTCAGTTTCTTATCTCTATAATGGGGAAATTAATATCCTTGCTGTTCAGTCATATGATTACAGGATTTCAAGACAACATATGTAACATCACTTCAAAATCTACATAAACAACGCAGAGTTCTGTATCTTAAAATGTCAACAATACAAAATAAAGTTGTCTAAAGTAATTGTCAGATGATTAAGCTACTCTACATATTCTATTAACATCTCTAGAACTTTCTAAGACCTTTCTATAAGTATAGTTCAATCATCTCTATAACTTAGCTTTCCTTATCCTTAAATAAAATGCATTAGTAATGGCATCAATGCGTTTGTAATAAGTGATTAATACAATTTTGAAATGCTCAGCATATAAAAGTTATAAATTCTGAATTTTCAAACTAAGTATGTGTTTGGTGTAATTGTTTAAGTTATACTCATCATCTTAATGTTTGAGTCTTCTCATATTTGTATGTAAAAAGTTAGAATTAAGATCTGAAATTCTATCGGAGAACACCCAACACATAATTTAAAATTATTTGTGTGTGTGTGTGTTTTTAAGGCTTCTAGAAACAGATACAACAGCCAACAAGCACTTCAAACACAGCAACAAAATCCACTAAAACATTAAGCTGCTCTAAAAGAAGGATCAGGCTCTTTAAGAGAAAAACTACATTGTGTGAGTTTGCAAAGTTTCTCGAGTTCCCATTTAAACTCCATTTCAGGGAAAGCCTTTGCATACTAACACAACATGCTTTAAAATGGCATTTTGCTGACCTTCCACTAGTCCAGCTCTATGAAAATTCTGTGATGGGTGTAACTTCAGAGAATCTGAAAAACACAAAAAGCATTAAGTACTTTTTATGCTGAATGAGAAAAAAAAAAGGCCAAGGATAGCACACATCTGTTATATAACTGTCATGTATTTTTAAGAGGTAAAGCCCATATTTGTGAATATATTTTCTGCAAAAAGAAGCTGAATTGCCTTGACATGGGTTTCCAGGATAAACTTAGGTTTTCCTCAAGCATTTGGTTCATGAAAAATTATCTGATGATTACTGCTGAAATGGTGTTACTGTCTTGACTATTTTTAGCACTCAATTGTATACGTGCTGCTCTAAGAATCATTTCTTGGTACTGTCTCTTCATTCTGACACTCAGAACTAGAATATTTCTAAACTACTTCAGGTAACACTGCCTGAAAAACATCCCACAGGATGGTGACTGCCAACTAAAGTCAATGGAGCAACAATGGCTACAGTGACTAAGTAGGACTCTCTACAAACTCAATAGTCTATAAAATCTAGTACCTTCCAGAGTAAACCATCTCACTCATTCACTTAAACAATTTATAAATATACTAATGCGAAGCTGAAGTCTGTTTTTATATATATTTTTTTTTTGGAGGGAGGGGAATCAGCCAATGGATACATCAATCCAAAAACAGAAGACATGCTAAAACTGCTCAGAGAGTTCACAATGGCACATTGTCTTTATTTAATATAGTGAAATGAAAAATGAATAATTCAGTTATATCTTGTGCCCCCTCCTGGTGGTTCAAAAAGTGGTGAGGATCACAGTGGGAATATATGGGTTTGATGCCCCCTGCACTGGGAATCTGTTCTGACACATTCTTGTGCTGTCCAGTATAGGAATTTAATCCCAGTAGAGATCAGCTCAAGTGTTCATATTTTGATGCTGGGAATCCCCTGCCGACCTTAGCCAAAGAGTTTTCAAATGGGAATCCCTGTCCAGTGCCCTCTCCCTACAAGCCCTTGAACGGTAAAGAGAAAATTCTCAAAGGGCAGTCTATGGCTGAGCTGGTACTCCAGGGAGAGGAGAGGAATAAAACTAATCCAGAGAGAGGACCCCGATGCTCGTAAAAGACAAGGAGAAGTAATTAGAAGGCCACGGAGGTGGAAAGGGGTGTGGGGGGGGGGAAGAAAAGAAAATTCGGGCCCTTTCCAGCAATAAGATGACGAGGAAAGGAAGAACGCCTGGTCGAGGGGGGCCGTCCCGGAGGGAGTAGACTAGGCCGAACGAAGAGGGGTGTAGAACCACGGCGCACAAACAAACCGGAGGGAGAGAAAAATGGTGACCCTGCACCCAGAACCGGCTCCAGGCCACGCCGCCCGCTTGGGGGCAACTTTGCTAGGAAAAGGGTCCTGGAAAGAGGAGCCGCGGCGCCCGGATCGTGCGGTCCCAGCGCGGGGCCCAGTCCGAGGTGATCCGCGAACCCGGGAGGCCTGGGCCGGCTGGGCGCCCCGGGTGGCTGGGCGGGACAGACCGAAAGCCACTCGGAGCGATCGGTGCCGCAGAGACCCGGGGGCCGACGGAATCTGGGCCCCGAGCGGCCCGCCGCCCCGCGGGGGCGGGGCCGCCA
>NW_006160036.1:1946189-1947828 GCF_000334495.1 Tupaia belangeri chinensis | reverse complement strand
TGCTCCCCAGCCGCGAATGGGCCCCGCCGCAGGGAGGGGGAGGCGGGAGGTGTCCGCGCGCTGGGGCCCCGGGGAGGGAAAAGGTATTTGCACCCACCCGGTGGCGACGAGCCTGAAGCGGCCGGCCCTGCGCAGGCTCAAACGCTGGAGGAGACCAAACCGAAGTGCCAGGGTGTCTACACTGGGAGGAAGGACCCCAGAGCCAGGCGGCGGCTGTGGCGGGGGACCTGGGGCCTTGCAGGAATGGAGGTTCATCTCTGGGATAGCCACCAGGCCTTTGGGGTTTTCATAGCAGTGTCTGTGTTGAGTAGCCAATGGACTGTCAGACTCATTGCTTCATTAGAGGCTGGCAGACCAAATGCTCCAAACCTCAAGTTATTCGTTGTTTTTAATAAAAGTACCTTCCCCTCTTCCCTCTCATCCTGACCTTGGGAGGTTGAAATTAAAAATCAAAACAAAAAAGTCGTGCTGGAAAATCGGAGCTAATTGGGAGTAGAAGACAAACAATTGGAACATATTATGCACCTGGTTGTGGATAATAAGAAAAAAACAAATCTAAACACTACTTTCCTAAATAATTTTTCATTTTTTAATGTGTGCACCAGGAAAGACTGAAGGGAGAACACATTTCATTCAGTTTTTGCTGTTCTGATCATGGGGCAAAGAGTTTCCATTGCAAAAACTGAGTCCTCACCTACACCGCAGACTGTTTCCTGTCTAATAGACTTCTGAGAAAATTTTAATCAAGTTATTAAAATATCAATTGGGGTGCAGGGTGTGCATCTCAGGAAATAATTTATATCTTGTATGGAATATCGATGCCAGCAGCTACATGGGCAAGATTTTTAAGCTATTCAAATTGGTTTTGTTTTTGCTGTTTTATCTATAAAGATAGTTATAAATGGTTTCTTAAAATTCCGTCTATTGTATTATAAATGTATGTAGTTTATACACCCTTTTCCCCCTGAATTTGAGCAATTCATCTGGGCTTGGAGTGGTAGACTTGGGGGAAGACGTTCTCAGCAATGGAGAGCTCAGTGTAGATATCTGAGGTGGGTCCCTTTACAAAGCTTTACCTGCAGACCTAGAATTTAAAGTTATGAGATGGAAAGAGCCTGCCTCTTTTCATCTCAACAACTGATTCGAGTTGCCCAATTACTTTTAATGAATTCTGTGTAGTAATTAATCAGCCCTGTGGACAGTTTTCTCCTGTAAGAAACCTTTTCAGAGTCACCCTGATGGCAAAGCAGAACAGGAAACTACCCTCAAATTTCCATACACTGCATGCTGTTGTAACAAGTCCCAAGGGAAGTCCCTTCATAACTGGTAAGAGTCCTGCTCCTATGAGACAGGAAGAGTCTAACCTCACGAATGCCCAACAGGCCAAGGCATATTGTAATCCTATAGCTTTAGAATTGGAGTAAAAATTTGTGGGGGACCTCCCCCCTCCATTAGTCACTACAAAATGTAGTGGAGAGGAAACCAATGCTCCAGGCATGCGCTAGGACTAAGAAAGTGGGGTGAATCATTCTGAGCATATATCCTTTTTTTCCAGATCTATGTAATCTTTAAATAACTTGGGCATAGGAAATCCCTAGTACTGCCCTGACCCTAATTAAAAGCTGAGAATTGGCAAACC
>NW_006160036.1:1936878-1946178 GCF_000334495.1 Tupaia belangeri chinensis | reverse complement strand
GCTGCTCTACCCTTTCCTGACTTTTTTTCTCCAGTGATGCTTTGTTGTTTATCTTCATCAGATTGCACCTGATTAGGTAAGAGCAAAGTGAAGAGGAGTCCCCCCAAGTGTGACTTGACCTAGACTATTAATTTCCTCACACCAGGATGCCGTAGGCTAAGGCCCACCATTAGGCCCTGCTTTAAGGACTGCTTATATCTAAACCGATGTCTGAAAAGTCAATGAAATTCCCCATTTACAGACATACATTCTCCAGAAAACTCCTGAGATAGTTTTCATGGCTATACTTTGCAACAGCATAGATAGAAACCTAGTATTTCATTTTGTACTTCAAATTTCAGTGATTAAAATCAAGGACCATCAGTTAGCGTAATGGCTATGTCATTGGACTCCCATGTAGTCAACTGTGGTTCGAGTCCTGGACCCGGTGACTTAAACTCACACCGGGTGCTTGTGCATGTGTGCCCAAGATTCAGAGAGGAGAATGGAGGAGAAGGGATTGGAGCATGGCCATCCCCCCTGGGGGGTGATTTCTCGCTTTCTGTCTGTCTCTCACTGTCTGTCTGGTGAGCGCACGCACCCTATAACAAAAACCTCTCCAAAAAAAAAAAATTTTAAATCACAAATTTATTAGTAAACAGCATTTTACTCTGTTCTGATCATAAAATACAGTGTGACCTCCATAATATTCAAGGTTGTAAAAAATAACTGTCTGGGGACCAGCAGTTGGCATAATGGCTATGTTATTGAACTCCCATGTAGTTGGCCACAGTTTGAGTCCCAGACCTGGTGGTTTAAACTCAAGCGGGGCGTGTGTGCGTGAGTGCCCAAGATCCCAAGAGGAGAATGGAGGAGAAGGGATTGCAGCAGTGTGGTCATCCCCCCTGGAGGGGGTGATTTCTTTCTGTCTCTCTCTTGTCTTTCTGGTGAGTGCACACGCCCTATAGCAAAAACTTCTCTAAAAAAAAATAATAACTATCTGATCACTGCGTCTTTGGTAAATAATATGCTAACCCTAGTTCTGATTGTATTTCCCTCTGTGGTCATATATGTCTCAGTTGTGTTCCTTTTTATATGTTTGAAATATTCTAATAACTGGGTAAGGGTCAGGTTATGGCATAGGAGTAACCCAGCTGAAACTACATATGATGGTGTTGGGTTGATATTCCAGGATCTGCCTCTACAGGTTGGGCACGTGTATATGTGCCTGTGATCCTAGCTAGTGAGACTAGGGGTGTATCGCAGCATAAGGACCTTGTTGAGCATTCCTCTTTCTCTCTCTCTCATGGCAGAAATTAAAAAAAAAAAAGGTCTAGCGGCCGGCAAGTGGCATGGTAGCTAAGGCACTGGATTCCCACATGGCCGACTGCTGTTCAAGTCCCAGACTTGGTGGCTTGCTTTCTCACTTTCCCTCTCCCTCTCTCTCCATGGTGAGTACACATGCCCTATGGAAAATTTAATAATCATCATCATAATCATAAATAAGATTCAATAATTATTTTTAAAAATAAAATAACAAAAAAAGTCTAATATATTTTTTAAACTACCTGTCTCCTGTATACACTCTTTTATAAAACTTCCTCTGTTCATAAAAGCTGAAACTTTAAACATGTAAAACTTGGAAATTTCCTCTCAGTGACAATTATAATAGGATCATGGAACAAAACAGATTTAGTAGTTTGCGGAATTTCTTTATATTACTTCCCAATCATATATCACATTCCCTGGTCATTTGATTAAAATTTCATAAGAATCCAGATTCAGCTACAAGATTGTGTAGATTATGCAATAGAGTGGCAGCCTTTATACTGGTGGTGCATTCTTTAACCCCTCCTGAACCTGTTTAGGCACTTTGTGAATTATGTGGCTGGATTGACTGTAAATGAAAGAGGTTCAAATATCAACCACTGAAAAGGAATTAAATAAACTCATACAGAACAGAGTAATGTGTTGTCACAAGAGCTATAGAATCTTTGTCATTGTAATACAATTAAGGCTGTTAAAATGATTTTAGTCACACATACATTGTAAGGAACCTACTAAACAAACACAAAATGAGAAAGAAAAATTTCCAGAGCAATTCAAATAATTGACCAAAAACAAGTCTAGACTGCGAAGTATTTTTGTCTCACTTTGGGAGCACTCTTTAGTAAAATGAAGAATTGATAGTGGTGGGAAATAGCAATGATTACATTTATGCTAAAATTGTAATCAAATTCTCATTTAAAACCAAGTCACTATGGTACACAGTGTAACACAAATGCCCTACAAGGCTGGAGGCCATGTGACCAACCATGGGTTCTAATCCCCAGGTCAGCTATAAAACACACCGGGTGCACATGTGTGCAGAGGCCCAGCATCCTCAGGAGCTAGAGAGCCACAGAAGGGGAGATCATAGTATAAGAAGACCCTGTCAAGGGCACTTCTCTCTGTCTCTCTCTTCTACATATATGCAAACACTTGTGCCATTTTACACACACACACACACACACACACACCCCTTACTTGATTAAGTTTATGTGTCAGTTTTTTCCCTCAGAACAAATTGTAGCAAATATTTCTTTTTTAAAAAAGAATTATTTTATTTAATTTTATTTATTATTAATATTTTCCAGTTTGATCAGAGAGAGACAGAGAAAGAGAATGGGGAAAGTGAGAAAGCAAGTTACCAGGTCCAGGATTCAAACCGTGATCACTCATGTGGGAATCCAGAGCCTTTAACTACTATACCACCTCCTAGTCCTCTCTAGCAAATATTTCTAAAGGCAACGTTAATTTCTATACTATTTGCCTTGAGATTTAGATTTACTGCCTAAATTTCATAATCTAGGATCTTGTTCACTTTGATAAAAGTACTTCCATTTTTTATGAGTTAATCTGGATCAGAGTTTACATGGGAAGACTTATAAAAACCAGTTAAGTCTCTCAAGAACTAGAGTAATTGTAAGTCCTGAGATACATTATAATCAGTTTGAATCTAGAGGATGTAGTAAGCAGTGAAAAGGGAGGTTAATGCCAGAGGAATTCAAAGGATGGGTTAGGGAGGAGAAATTTTAATGAGAAGATAGAAACTCCTAAGGTCATAAAATCAAGAAAGGAAGGAAGATATTGTCTACTAATCATCTTAATATTAGTCCAATTACACCTAAGCAAACTGCAAGGCCCTTATCACACTGGTCCTGATACCACATTACTTTTGCTAAGATGCTCTTACCATACCTAATTGTTATATTTATGAGTTTAGGGGACCAGCAGTTAGCGTAATGGCTATGTCGCTGGACTCCCACGTAGTCGACCGCGGTTCGTGTCCCGGACCCGGTGGCTTAAACTCATGCTGGGCACATGTGCATGTGTGCCCAAGATCCCGAGAGGAGAATGGAGAAGGGATTACAGTGTGGCCATCCCCCTTGAAGGTGATTTCTTTCTTTCTATCTCTCTTTCTCTTTCTGGCGAGAGTGCACATCCCCTATAGCAAAAAAAAAAAAAAAAAGAATATTTATTGAGTTTAGTATCTTTTCAATGATATTACTTTGATCAAGAATATGAATTACTAGGGAACCAGCAGTTAGCGTAATGGCTATGTCGCTGGACTCCCACGTAGTCGCCCGCGGTTCGTGTCCCGGACCCGGTGGCTTGAAACTCACGCCGGGCACGTGTGCGTGCGTGCCCAAGATCCCGAGAGGAGAATGGAGGAGAAGGGATTGCGGCGTGACCATCCCCCCTGGGGGGTGATTTCTCGCTTTCTGTCTCTATGTCTCTCTCTGTCTGTCGGGAGAGAGCACGCGAGCGCACGCGCCCTATAGTGAAAAACCTCTCAAAAAAAAAAAAAAAAGAATATGAATTACTAAAGGTTTTATAATTTCTTGTTACCCTCTCAATTCACGAGTTTGGTTTTGTTTTGAAATAGTTTATTTAACTTTTTTTAAATTTTGCCATAGGATACATTCACTCACTGGAGAGAGATAGAGAGAGGAAAAGTGAGAAATCACCTCCCAAAAGGATTAGCCATGTCACAATTCCTTCTCCTCCATTCTCCTCTTGGGATTTGGGACACACACACACACACACACACACACACACACACCCTCTGTGATTTTCAAGCCACCAGGTCCGGGATTTGAGCCTTAGTCAGCCATGTAGGAATCCAGTGTCTTAACCACCACATCACCTGCTGGCACTAATTCATGGAGTTTTAACCTAAGGCCCATGGTATACTTCAGAGCATTTATGGGTACAAAAAATTTTGCAAGCTTGTGATATATATCTTTCCTTGGAGAACCCAAGGAGGGTTAAAATTTTAACCCTCATGAGTTTTTCTTTTTCTTTTTTTTTTTCTTTTTTTTTTTAAGAGAGAGATTTTTGCCATAGGGGACATATGCCTACTGGAGAGATAGAAAGATGGAAAGTGAGAAATCATCCCCCCTGGGATGGGATGGCCACAATGCAATCCTCCTCTATTCTCCTCTCAGGAGAGCATGAGTTTCAAGCCACCAGGTCCAGGACTCGAACTGCAGTTGGCCACTTGAGAGTTCAGTCCCTTAGCCACTACTCCACCTGCTGGCCCCCCCTTCATAAGTTTTCTGAAAGAAAAATCTTTAACCTAGAAAAGAAGAAAACTCATTCCTCTACATTAAGCAAATTAATTCTTCTCTCATTCCATGAATGGGTGCCAGGAACAATACTAGGTGTAGGAGATACAAAGATTGAAAATTCAGTCTTACAGTGCAGATATTCTGTGATAAATACATGCATTGTGATAAATGCTATACTAGAAATCTACACAGGTATCTAGAAATAAATGATCCTTTTGCTTTCCTTGTGAGCTGATAGAAGGAAAAAGAATTGTCATTAAACACCACAGTCTTTCTTCTCTGTCCACTCTCCCCACAGCTGGTATCTCTTCACTCCAACTGCAACTTCCAACAGGGGCTAAAAGATACTAGACAATTGTATGGCCAAGTCTGGACATACAAATGCTTACAAAGCAATGCATCATGGATATTATGTGTAGATGTGAATATTCCAGGAAATACCTGGGTTTCAGTGGATTCTGTTAGTGGCTGGTCAAAGAAACAGAGTGTCTTTTTTCAGCTTTGAGACTATTCAGAAACTATTCACCTATTTATTCATTCTGTTTCTCCACCTGTAGAAATCCTACTTTACCTTCAACGTCTAGCTCAGATATCACTTCCTCTGTGAATTCATCTTGAACCTTCCCAAGCCATATTAATCATTCTCTCCTCTGGATTCCCACGGCATTTTGTGCAAATTGCTGGCATAGCAAACATCACAGTGAATTACAGTTCATGAGTCTCTCTCTGATAGATTGTGAACACTTGGTTGTACAGTATTTGGAAAGGTAATAACAAATAAAACACACTTCTTGCCTTAAATAGATTAAAACTGACTGTGAGCACATAGAACCTAGACAGAATGAAACAAACTAGCTACCAGCTATGTGTTGACATTTGAATAGGAATTTGACATTGAGTACTTAATAGGATAGAAGAAGAAACTGGAAAGGTAAGGGAAAAGCAGAAGTGAAAGACCTTGAACATCATGTCAAAGATTTTGTTCTTTATTCTGTATGTACTGGGGAGTCACTGAAGATGTTTAAAGAGAGAAATAAACTGGCCAGAATAAAGAGAGCTTGGAAAAAGAAAAAGTTAAGAGACAATGAGGCCCTAAAGAATAGAGCAGGAAACAATGGAAATAAGGAATTATATATAAAAGATATTATGGAAATACAATCAATCAAGAGAACTCAGAAATTGTTCAAACGGGGGCCAGGACTTGGCATGGTGGATGGGGCGCTGGACTCCCACATGACCAACCATGGTTTGAGTTCCAGATCTGGTGGCTTGCTTTCTCACTTTCTCACTTTCTCTCTCTCTTTTTTCTCTCTCTCTGTCCCTCTGGTGAGCGTGCATGCCCTATAGCAAATTAAGTAATAATAATAATGATAATAAATACAATTACATAAAGAATTATTTTGAAAAATACTTATAAAAAATTGCTCAAATGTTGAGTGAAGGAGAGAGAAAAGTCTTAGAATGGAGATGACAGGACAAAGGTCTGAAACATCCACCAGCAGTCTATCATTGGAGTCCAATCGTTTAACTCACCAAATATTCATAAACAAATTTGTATAAAAATATCTAACAGAGAAGCAAATACCACTAACTATGAGTCACCCAAGAGACTTTATTCTTTGTTACCCAGAACAGCAAAGACTCTAATCAGAAATGATCCCAGACTTACTCTTTACCAATAGGCTAACCAAGTAAACATAACATGTTGAAACTTGATGAAAGAGTAAATTGATAAGAAGAAACATATCCCCATAACTATGTACCCCCAATTTTTACTCCAAACATACCTGAGCATTAATGTTTAGGCTTTTAAATGATCACTTTTGTAATAATTGAATGTGGAAGAAGTTCTAGAATCCCAAAGACCAGTAATTGTTCTGGAAAGGGAAAAAAAATGTAGAAATAAAAAGCAGCCATGGGACCAGCAGTTAGCGTAATGGCTATGTCGCTGGACTCCCATGTGGTCGACCACGGTTCTAGTCCCAGATCCGGTGGCTTAAACTCACGCCGGGCACGTGTGCGTGCATGCCCAACATCTTGAGAGAAGAATGGAGAAGAAGGGATGGTGGTATGGCTATCCCCCCTGGGGGGTGATTTCTCACTTTCTGTCTCTCTGTCTCTCTGTCTCTCTGGTGAGCACATGTGCCCTGTAGCAAAAACCTTTCAAAAAAAAAAAAAAAAAAAAAAAAAATCCCAGAGAAAATCAGTTGGCAAACCTTCTTTTCAGGATGACTTAGACAATAATGGACCAAAGCCTTACTCTGTGAGGCCTAGACCAAGAACAAAAGCATTTAAAAACCAGGAAGGAACACACTGGGATGGGGAAACTCAGAACTCAGGCCTGACAGCCTGAACTAAAGTTATAAGGAACAAGTAGATCACCTGCCTTTCATGGCTACTTTTTTTTTTTTTAGAGAGATTTTTAATATAGGGTGTGTGCCCTCACCAGAGACATGGAGAGACAGAGAGAGAGAAAGTGAGAAATTCCACCCACGGGGATGGCCACAACGCAATCCCCTCTCCTCCATTCTCCTTTCAGGATTTTGGGCATGCACTCACATGCACCCAGCATGAGTTTCAACCTGCAAGGTCTGAGACTCAAACCACGGTTGGCCATATGGGAGTCCAGTGCTATACCACTATGCTACTTGCTGGCCCCTTTGGCTATTAAACAAATAACTTTTTATGGTGTAAGAGGAATATGAAGAAAGGGTGAAGTTCAAAAAGAAACAGTCAGTAAGAAAAAAATATGAAAGGAAAAGCCTAGACAGTCACTCCTGGAGGTTTTTCTCTAGAAACAAAGAGAAACATGTCACTAAATCCAAATCAGACCTGCTCTTCAGCGTTAGGAGCATTTTTCTTTTTCTTTTTCTTTTTCTTTTTTTTTTTCTCCCTACAGAATGCATGATCACTGGAGAGAGATAGAGAAGAAAAGTGAGGAATCACCCCGCCAGGGGGCATGGCCATGCCACAATCTTTTCTCCCCCAAACTCGCCTTGGGATTTTGGGCACATAGGCACATGAGCCCAGTGTGTTTTTTAAGCCATCAGTCTAGGACTTGAACTGCACAATTGACCACATGGCATCCAACCACCTTAACTTCCACACCACCTGCTGGTCCCAAGAGCACCTTCATTTTTATTATTTTTAAGTTTGCTATAGGGTATGTGAGCTTTCAAAGGGGTGGAGGGAGAGTGAGAAACCACTCCCTGGGGGGAAGGCTCCACTGCAATCCCTTCTCCTCCATTCTTCTCTCAGGTTTATGAGCACACACTCATGTGTACCCAGTATGCTTTTCGAGTCACTGGTGCGAGACTTGGACCAGTGGAAGACCGTATGGGAGCCACTCACCTTAACCTCCATGCCACTTGCTGGCCTGGGAGAACCTTTAGCTATGAAACCCAGTGAGTTCTAGTTTCTTCTAGAAAGACATGATATTCTCTTTATTATATTCAGTGGTCAGAAGCTTTCAAAGGAACATGCAATCATTCATACAGTTCCAGGAAATGGCTACTATTTCTCATGCTGCATATACCTATTTATGTTAAATTTATGGGTATTTGGTGAAGTAGAAAGTTAACTGACTTAGGGGGACTAGATGGTGGTGCAGGAGTACAATGCAATGCTGTGTAAGACAGACCCACATGAAAAGGTTGCTGGTTCAATGAGCATGAGTGTGCCCATAATCCAGGCTGTCTGAGGCTAGAGGTGGATCACGGCATCGAGACCCTGCCAGGGGTGCTATCTCTCTGTCTCTCTCACTCATGGAATAAATAAATATGCTTAAAACATAAAAAAGAAAGAAAAGAAAGTCAACTGATTTGGAACCTGGTGCCCCAAGTCTAGTTCTATTTTGGCAACAACTGAGCAGAGGATACCCATTTCCAGCAGGTTTTCTTTTTTTTGGAGAAGTTTTTGCTATAGGGCGCGTGTGCTTGCCAGACAGACAGAGACAGAGAGATAGAAAGTGAGAAATCACCCCCCGGGGGTATGGCCACGCTGCACAATCCCTTCTCCTCCATTCTCCTCTCAGGATCTTGGGCACGCACGCACACGCACCCAGCGTGAGTTTAAGCCACCAGGTCTGGGACTCGAACTGCGGTCGACTACATGGGAGTCCAGCGACATAGCCATTACGCTAACTGCTGGTCCCCCAGCAGGTTTTCATACTTCTGAGTAGTATGATGTTCCTCCCAGAAGGTGTTTTTGCTTTCTCACTGGACATAATCCTGAGTGGAATAAGGCTGAGCTCCGGCCCCACCTTGCCAGAAAGAAGTAAGACCCTATCTGAAGTGGACTAATCATCAGGAGCAGAGTCAAGAGACAGAGAGAAAGGAAAAACTAAAACCTGGGACAGGCGTCTCTGGAGAAAGCCATGCCTGACTTCAATGAGCTGAACTGATAAATTCCCTTTTTTCGTGGTTTGTTTTCTCCTTTTTTGTTTCAGAGGTTTGGGGTTGGGTTTTCTGTTGCTTCAAAGTCTTAACTTGATACAATCCATTCAGGTTTATAGAACTTTCTTAGGCCTCTGTCTCTTCTGTGAAATAAGTGGGTTAGATTATTTATCAGGCAGGGATTGTGTTTGGCTGCTAGTGACAAACACCAGTGGCATAGAGGTTTTATTTTCTCATGAAAGAAGTCTGGAGTTAGGCAATCCAGGGCTAGTCTTGCAGCCCATGATGCCATTAGGCACACAGGCTCTCTTTCC
>NW_006160036.1:1933979-1936847 GCF_000334495.1 Tupaia belangeri chinensis | reverse complement strand
TGCCAGCTTAGAGGTGGCCCTTGTTCTCACACCAAGAAGATGGCTGTCACCCTTAGGCATCATGCCTGTGTTCTAGGTAAGAGGAGGCAGGAAGAAGAAGAGCAAACAGGATAATTGTGTTCTCCAGAAGACCTACACAGTGGCTTCAACTTACATCTCAATGACCAGTACTCTATGTCACATGGTCATTCCTTTTGAAAGGAAGGCTGGGATGTATGTGGGGCTTTACAGATGAGCACGCTGACTCCCTGAATAAAATTAGAAGATAATTTTCAAGGAAGAGGGGGAGAAGAGATGTTGGATAAACAGTTACAGCATCTGTCACAGCAAGGGCAATCTCCTCTGAAATTCTATAATTCTAGTCTTCTTTCCTTTATTTATGTATTTATTTTTAGAGGGATTTTTGCTATGATGCCTAGGGGTGACAGCCATCTTCTTGGTGTGAGAACAAGGGCCAGCTCTAAACTGGCAGAGGGAATTGGGAAAGAGAGCCTGTGTGCCTGATGGCTTCATGGGCTGCAAGACTAGCCCTGGATTGCCTAACTCCAGACTTCTTTTGCACTTGCCGGCAAGACAGAGAGAAAGTGGGAAATCATCCCCCCAGGGGAGATGGCCACACCACAATCCTTTCTCCTCCATTCTTCTCTCAGGATTTTTGACACACATGCATACATGCCAGGCATGAGTTTTAAGCTGCTAGGTCCAGGATTCGAACTGCAGTTGACCGCATGGGAGTCTACCAATGTAACCATTATGCCATCTGCTGGTCCCTCTTGTCTTCTTTCTTCAAGTTTGTTTTGTTTTGAGTTTGCTAGAGGATATGTGTGCTTGCCAGGGAGAGAGAGAGAAGATGAGAAACTTAAAAATCACTCTATGGGGGAATGGTCACATAGCAATCCCTTCTCCATTCTCCTCTTGGAATTGTGGATGTGCATGCACACACGCTATTTTTCAAGCAATTTAAGTCCCAATCCAGAGACTGTTGCTTCAAAGTCTTAACTTAATACAATCCACTCAGGTTTATAGAACTTTCATAGGCCTTAAATTGGGACTTAAATTGTATAGTTAGCCATATATGATCCAGCCACCTTAACCACCACGCCAGCTGCTGACCCCATAAAGCATTCCCAACAGGGTCCTCATGCCATGATCCACCCCCAACTTCAGCCAGCCCTGGATCACAGGCACACACACACAGGACAAAATATTCAGGGAGGTCTCTAAATGCCAAGTTTCAAAGAAGTAAGGAGAGGTACAACTCATACATGACAATAATTACATGTGAGAGAGATCAGATTATAGTCAAAAGCTCTTGGGAACCAGCAGTTAGCATAATGGCTATGTCGCTGGATTCCCACATAATCAACCACGGTTCGTGTCCCGGACCCGGTGGCTTAGAACTCACGCTGGGCGTGTGTGCGTGCATGCCCAAGATCCCAAGAGGAGAATGGAGGAGAAGGGATTGTAGCATGACCATCCCCCTGGGGGGTGATTTCTCGCTTTCTGTCTCTCTGTCTCTGTCTGTCTGGCAAGTGCACGCGTTCTATAGCGAAAACCTCTCAAAAAAAAAAAAAAAAAAAGCTCTTTACATTTATTATCTTCTCCCTGAAACTTCCCTAAACTTTAAAATTCTAGTCTTCAGGAAGTTTATTCTCACTAATGCCAGTTTTTCTGATCCCTTTTAAAATCAAACTAAGCTATCTGTTTTTCCTTCTAATTTCCAGTCCTTTTTAAAGGATTTCATATCCTTTCTTCTTTCCAACTAACTTGTAAACTTGTCAAGAGCAGAGCTGAACCTTTAGCAGGATGCTGGATTTGTAGTGAGTAATCGATAATGTTTGAGCAATGGATAAATGAATAAAAAAGATGAATGATATGATTGAAATCTGACTTTCTATTTCTTTTCTTTGCTCAGAACTTTGTCCTCAGAGCAAGCTTGTTAACTGAAAGCCTCTCAGAGTCATTACCAAGGCAATCTGTATCCTAGGTAGCCAGCTTTAGAAAGCCTTTTATTTTCTACTTCAAATCATCTCCATTATTCTAAATTCAGCCCAACCCCAAGATTCCGCCCTGACTACCCCCTTCACTTAATGGCTTCACCTAGGCCCTTCCCATTCTAACAGATTAAAGGTCTCACCTTCAGGAAATTCTTGTCTAAATTAAATTCTATACCCAGCCATTTCCTCTTTCTTTGCTCTCTATGTTGACAGAACACAGCAAGTAACCTATTTACCAATAGGGTTTTTTTTCTTTAATAAAAGTTGAGTTATGTGAGGATTTTATGCTGTAAAAACGTGTTCATTGTAAAAATTCAAAATAATAGTTGAAAATATAAATAAGAAGTTTATAAGAATGACCTAAAAACCCATAAGCCACTATAGACATAATCTTTAGTATATATTTCTAGAATTTTTCTATGTATATTTTACATTATATACTATAAAATTGGGCATTCTATATATACTATTATTGCTTTCTGGATGTAACTGTGAACATTAGTCCACATCAATAAATAAATAAGTGTAGGGCCCGGGAGGTGGCATGGGGGTTAAGGGCACTGGACTCCCAAATGACCAACTGTGGTTCAAGTCCCGTACCTGGTGGCTTGCTTTCTTATGCTCTCTCTCTCTCACACACACACAAACACACACACACACACCCTGTCCCTCTCTGGTCAAATTAAAATAAATAAAGTTAAATAAAATAATTTGGGGCTGTCAGGTGGTGCAGTGGTTAAGGTGCTGGACTCCCACATAGCTGATCACTGTTCAAGTCCCGGACCTAGCAGCTTGCTTTCTCACTTTTCCTTTCTCTCTCTCTGGTCAAATTAAAAATAAATAAATAAATAAATAAATAACAATAACAAAT
>NW_006160036.1:1921636-1933643 GCF_000334495.1 Tupaia belangeri chinensis | reverse complement strand
CTTCCTCCCCCAGAACTGTGGAGTAGCCCGTCAATGATGGGAGCTACTCCAGTCTTGTTTGTTTATTTATTTATTTATTTAAATTCAAGGAATTTTATTTTTTTAAAGATTTATTTATTTATTTATTTATTATTATTTCACACGAGTTTTTCCAGAGAAAGACAGAGAGAGAGGGAGAAAGTGAGAAAGCAAGCCACCAGGTCTAGGACTTGAACTGTGGTCGGCCATGCAGTAATCCCAGTCTTAACCACCACGCCACCTGCTGGCCCCAACTCCAGTCTTGTTTCTGGTGGCATTTACCCACAACTGCTCACTGACCAAGGTCCACAATTTATCAAGATTGACAGTTGGGCAGAAGCTCTGGTCCCTCTTTAAGGGATAATGCCCCATACCAACTTTCCCAAAGTAACCTGGGTGATATTTGTCGAAGTTGATCCTGTGGTGATGCATGCCACCAGCATTACCCCAGCCTCCGGGATGCTTCCAGTGCTTGCTGATGCGGCCGTGGCCTCAGCTCATGTGGCCTCAAAGTTTCTGGGTCTTCCTCAGTCTGGATGGCATGTCAGTGACTAAGACAAAAGAGCAAAATTCTCTTTCAATACATGAGCTATTGGGACCAGCAGATGGCATAATGATTACATCACTGGACTCCCACATAGTCCACTTTGGTTCGAGTCTCAGACCAGGTAGCTTAAAACTCATGCTAGGTGCTGGGACCAGCACTTAGTGTAATGGCTATGTCACTGGACTCCCATGTAGTTGACCATGGTCCAAGTCCCGGACCCGGTGGCTTAAACTCACACTGGGTGCGTGTGTGTGAGTGCCCAAGATCCTGAGAGGGGAATGGAGGAGAGGAGATTGCGGCATGGCCGTCCCCACTGGGGAGTGATTTCTCGCTTTCTGTCTCTCTATCTCTGTCTGGCAAGCGCACACGCCCTATAGCAAAAAAAACTCTCAAAAAAACACAAACAAACAAACAATCAAACTCATGGTAGGCGTATGTGTGTACATGCCCAAAATCCCAAGAGGAGAATGCAGAAGGGGTTGTGGCATGGCCGTCACCCTGGGTGGGTGATTTCTTGTTTTCCGTCTCTCTCTCTCTCTCTCTCTGAGTGCATGCATGATATAGCAAAGAATCTTTCTCTGTAAAAAAGAAAAAAGAGTTATTTATTTAATTTTACTTATCATTATTATTTTAAGTTGCTATAGAGCACATGCCCTCACCAGAGAGAGAGAGAGAAAGAGAAAAAAGTAATAAAGCAAGCCACCAGGTCCAGGACTCAAATCATGATCAACCATGTAGGAGGTCAGTGACTTAAGCACCATGCCACCTGCTGGCTGCAATAAATATTCTTAATAATGTGTGATAGCAGAGGAGTATTTCATTATAGGAAATATCTTATTTAGTCAGTCTCCTACTTTTGTTTATTTCCTTTTACAAAAACCTTTGTATATGCAACTAAAATGAATATCCCTGGAGTTAAATCTGTGCTATGGCCTTTTCCTAATTGTTGCCTTGGGAGACACTCCGGGTAAGATTGACTCTGATGACCAGTAAGGAGAAATAATAGACATTACACATGAAATGGAAGAGAGGGAAGCAGTCCACCGTTGCTCTTCACCATCGTTTTGAGATCTAAAATGTGTTTGGCTTGCAGGTCCTAGGGCTTACTCAGCATAACCTAATGCAATGGTTTAAATTTATTTCTGTGGCATAGCACCTGGAAACCTGAGCTCCCTGCAGAATGCTACAGAAATGCTGAAAGGGAAACTTACAACCACAAAATTGATAACTTCATGCTAACCCAGATTCTATCCTATTGAGTATCTAGTAGAGAGAGGCAAAAGGTATGCATTTAATAAAAGCACATCAGGGGCTGGCAGGTGGTCTAGTAGTAAAAGGTGCAGAACTCCCACATGGCCAACTGTGGTTCAAGTCCCAGAACTGGTGGCTTGCTCTTTCTCTTGCACTCTCTCTCTGGTCAAAATTGAAAAATAATGATAATGGGAACCAGCTGGTGGTGTGGTGGTTAAAGCATTGGACACTCCCACATGGCCGACCATGGTTCGAGTCCTGGACCTGGTGGCTTGCTTTCTCACATTCCCTCTCTCTCTGTGTGTCTCTCTCTGGTCAAATTAAAATAAGTGAATGAATAAATATAATAAGGTGCTGGACACTTTTTTAAAAATCATTAGTAGATAATTTAAAAAGAAAGAAAGAAAAGCACACCAGAGAAAAATTTATAATGATGGGGACCAGCAGGTGGCATGGTGGTTAAGGTGCTGGACACTCCCACATGGCCGACCATGGTTCGAGTCCTGGACCTGGTGGCTTGCTTTCTCTCTCTCTCTCTGGTCAAATTAAAATAAATAAATGAATAAATAAAAATTAAATAAAATAATTTAAAAAAAAGAAAAATTCATAATGATGAAAGTCTGGCTCATCAATTAATTAATTTTCTACTCTAAACTGGAAAAGGACTGGTAGGATTTGATTTGATGGAGCTCAAAAATGACTAGCACAGATAGAAAAAAAGCATATTATTTCATTTGAGTCTCTATTCTGCCATTTATTGAATGTATAAATCTTTAAATCACCCTGAAATCCTAGTCTCCTCCTCTGCAAAATGAGTTTATTTAACAAAAGGACCTTTGTCATAGGGAGAAAACTAGCTGAATTGTGAGAAAGTGTTTGTATAGTATATAATATTGTAACACAAATATTACCAGGACTTTTTTTTTTTTTTTTGGAGAGGTTTTTGCTATAGGGCACGTGCACGCACCGGAAAGACAGAGAGAGACAGAGAGACAGAAAGCAAGAAATCACCCCCCAGGGGGGATGGCCATGCCATAATCCCTTCTCCTCCATTCTCCTCTCGGGATCTTGGGCACACACACACACTCACCTGGCGTGAGTTTAAGCCACCAGGTCCAGGACCTCAACTGCAGTCGACTACATGGGAGTCCAGTGACATAGCCATTACGCTAACCGCTATTCCCAACCAGGACTTTTTAATGTAGTTGATGAAGTATCAAATAATTCAGGCTGTACTAGAATCAAATTAATCACAAAGATCAGACAGCACAGATGCAGTCTGAAATATAACAATTTAATGATTTGAGAACACTCTACCAAATAATGATCTTACAGAAACACTTAAGTCAGTCTTCAAAAGTTGGGACCAGGATCAGCCAGTGGCCTGGTGGCAGTAGATCCTGCCTGACTCACCATGCTGTTCAAGCGCTGGAACCAGTAGCTTGAGAAACATGCCAGGCGCATGTACCTGCATGCCCAAGATTCCGAAAGGTGGAAGAAATGGAGAAGGGATTACAACATGACCGTGCCCAAGGGAGGTGAGGGGTGATTTCTCACTTGCTCTGTCTCTGGCAAATTAAAAACGAACAAACAAGGGGCTGGCAAGTGGTGTGGTAGTTAGGTTGCCAGACTCCCTCATAACTGACTGCAGTTCCATGGCTGACCTGGTGGGTTGCTTTCTCACTTTCCCTCACATTCTCTCTCTGGTCAAATTAGAAAAGAATAATAATAAATAAAATTAAATAAATCATGCTTTTTAAAAAAAATGAACAAACAAAAAAGGTGAGATTAAAATATTCCCTCCTGGGCCAACGGGTGATCTGATGATTAAGGCACTGGGCTTCCGTGGCTGACCATTCAAGTCCCGGATCTGATGACTTGAAAAATCATGCCAGATGTGTGTGAATGCATGCCCAAAATCCTGAGAGGAGAATGAAGGAAAAGGGATTGTGGCATGTACCCTATAGCAAAAAAACTTAAAAAAAAAAAAAAAGTAGCTTTTCAAAATGCAATATATGGAGAACAGCAGTTGGCGTAATGGCTATGTCATTGGAATCCCATGTAGTTGACCATAGTTCAAGTTCCAGACCTGGTGGCTTAAACTCATGCTAGACGCATGTGAGTGTGTGCCCAAGATCCTGAGAGGAGAATGGAGGAGGGATTGCGGCATGGCCATCCCTCCTGGGGGGTGATTTTTCACTTTCTGTCTCTCTGTCTCTCTGGTGAGCACACGCGCCCTTTAGCAAAAACCTCTCTAAATAAATAAATAAATAAATTTTTAAAATGCAATATATGTAAATTCGAAGTGCACATATACTGTGCTTAGTAAAAACTATGAGAGAATAAGAGCAAGGACTTAAAGATAGTGGGAAAAATTAAAAACGTACTTTTTTTTTTAAGGGAGTTTTTTGCTGTAGGGCATGTGTGCACACACACCTCGTTGTGAATTTTAAGCCACTGGGTGGGACTTGAACCATAGTAGACTACACAGGAGTCCAACAATGTAACCATTATGCCATCTGCTGGTCCCCAAAATATTTTTTATATTTGATAGTTTCATGATAGTTTTCTTTTTAGAATTTTTTTTATGAGTCGTAGTATAACATTTTGAATAAGTTCTTAAACGTATAAAACTTTCCTTTTTTCTATTTCTTTACAATGTATAATTACTTGGGCAAACCAATTTAAAGTTTATCCCAACTTGAGAGTACTTAGAGTATCCCTTAATCAGTTTATTCCCATCCAACTTTCATAATATTTCTCTTTTAAAAAATAATTATTTAACTTCATTTCTCATTATTGTTATTATTTTAAAATTTGCTACAGGGCACATGAACTAACCATAGAGAACCAAAGAGAGAGGGGTGCAGGGAGAAAGAGGGAAAGTGAGAAAACAAGCTACCAGGTCCGGACCCAAAACACAGTTGGTCATGTAGGAGTCCAGTGCCTCAATCACCATACTAGCTGCTGGGCCCACAATATTTCTAATTAGACAGAAAACATACCATTCTGATCTATATTTTAGAATAACAAAATCTATCTTGTAATCCTGGTAAGAAACAAACAAGGGGCTGGCAGGTGGAGTGGTGGATAAAGGTGCTGGACTCCCATGTTGTCGACTGCTGTTCAAGTCCTTGACCTGGTGGCTTGCTTTCTCACTTTCCCTCTCTCTTTCTCTCTCTCTGGTCAAACTTGGTAATAATAATAATAGTAATAATAACAAAGTTAAATGAAGTAATTCTATTTTTTTTAAGAAGAATCAAAAGATAAACGAATGCTATAGGCGATATTAAAAATATCTTTTGTAGGGACAGCAGGTGGCATGGTGGTTAAGGTGTTGGAATTCCCACATGGCTTACCATGGTTTGAGTCCCGGACCTGGTGGCTTGCTTTCTCTCTCTCTCTCTCTCTCTGTCTTCGACAAAATTCATGTGAAAAATAATAATAACAATAAATAAATAAATAATTATTTAAAGAAAAAAAATTTAAAAGAAACAATTAAAACCCTAATTAGTGTTTTTGAGAATCAAGCATTTATCTGTGGGAAAGTGAAATAATTATTTTTAAAATATCTTTTGTTTTAAAAGAACTATTTATTTAATTATTAATTTTTTAATTTTCTTTTTTTTGGAGAGGTTTTTGCTATAGGGCACTTGTGCTCGCCAGATAGAGAGAGACAGAGACAGAAAGCGAGAAATCACCCCCCAGAGGGGATGGCTACGCCGCAATCCCTTCTCCTCCGTTCTCCTCTCAGGATCTTGGGCAAGCAAGCACACGCGCCCGGTGTGAGTTTTAAGCCACTGGGTCCAGGACGCAAACTGCAGTCGACTACATGGGAGTCCAGCGACATAGCCATTACACCAACTGCTGGTCCCATTTTTTTTTTTTTTCTACAGGGCATGTATGCTCACCCAAGAAAGAAAGAGCAAGGGAAAATGAGAAATAGGTCCAGGACTCAAATTGAGGTTGGTCATGTAGGAGTCCAGCACCATAACCAACCAAAAGAATATTAGTTAGAAGAAGATTCTGAAGGAGGCAAAACTTATGATCATCTTAATCAAGGTGGAAAAGAATTATCATGTGATATATCAAAAGACAAAAGTACAACAAATTCAGTTTTTGTTTTTGGGTTTTTTGGTTTTTGGTTTTTTTGAGAGTTGTTTTTGTTGTTGTTGTTTGCTATAGGGCACGTGTGCTCTCCAGAAAGCGAGACAGAAAGTAAGAAATCACCCTCCAGGGGAGATGACCACGCCACAATTCCTTCTCCTCCATTCATTCTCTAAGAATCTTGGGCACGCGCACACACGAGCCCGGCGTGAGTTTAAGCCACTGGGTCCGGGACTCGAACCGTGGTCGACTACATGGGAATCCAGCAATGCAGCCATTAAGACATCTGCTGGTCCCAACAAATTCAGTTTTAAGGCTTTAACTGGCTTTTATTCAAGATTATAGATGGGGCAACATCTCATTTTATAAAAGATAGTGTTTAGAGAACGTTTTGTAAACATTCTTAGCAAAGAGTGGAAAGCATCTTTGTCTTGTTTCTTTTATTTTGATGAAAAACGCTTCTAAAGTTTCACCATTAAGTTTGATGTTTGCCATAGGAGAGGAGATTGGTCTTGTAGGCAGAAAAGGGCTGAATTAAGCAGAGACAGAAAATGAAAAGCAGATCAATCATTTCAAAGTTATTTTTTTATAATGGTTGAAGTCAAGGGAACTTATGATGCCTGTTTCTCAGGGGACTATCTCTTTTCTGATTTCTTAGATGATAAACAGCTTACTTTTAGCTTGGTGATTGAAAACTTTAGCAAGGGGACCAGCAGTTAGCGTAATGGCTATGTCGCTGGACTCCCATGTAGTCAACCGTGGTTCGAGTCCCGGACCCAGCAGCTTAAACTCACGCCAGGCGCGTGTGCATGTGTGCCCAAGATCCCAAGAGGAGAATGGAGGAGAAGGGATTGCAGTGTGGCCATCTTCTCTGGGTGGTGATTTCTCACTTTCTGTCTCTCTGTCTCTCTGGCAAGTGCACGTGCCCTATAGCAAAAAAAAAAAAAAAAAAAAGAAGAAGAAGAAAGAAACGTGGCTTTAGCATGAGTGATTCCATTTTGGGTTGGTTTGCTGGGCCTAGTATAAGAGCTTAGTTGAAACCAATGATCTTCTATAAACTTTATTTAATGAATATTATTTATGTTTTCACATTTTAAAGCAAAGCAAACTAGCAGTAAAAGAGAATTGCTTGAACTTAATAAAGATTTAATTATTAATAAGATAAGATTAGCTGCAAATGATCAAAAGCAACAAAGCCACCCCAAAAAAGTAGCTCAGATTTTTTTACTTACATGAATGTAGGGATTCCCTGGTTACATGATAGCTCCAGGATCATCACAAATCAAAATCATCACAATCCCAAACTCCTTCTATTTTGATCTGTCATTGTTCTACATTGTGGGTCAAGATACCTCAGATATGGGACCAATAGTGTAATGGTTACATTGCTAGACTCCCACGTGGTCGACTGCAGTTCCAGTCCCAGACCTGGCAGCTTAAAACTCATGCCAGGCGCATGTGCGTGCCTGCCCAAAATCCTGAGAGGAAAGTGGAGGAGAAGGGATTGCAGCATGGCCATCTCCCCTGGGGGGTGATTTCTCACTTTTTCTCTATGTCTCTCTTTGTCTCTCTGGTGAATATATGCACCCCATATCAAAAATTTCTCTTGAAAAAAGATAACTCAGCTATCAAGCATGTATAGCAGCCATCAGAGAGGAGGAGGAAAAAGAGGGGGAGGAGCTTTGTCTTCCCCTTAAGGAGGAGTAATATCTCTAATTATATCTTGTTAGGCAGAGCTTAGAGATATAACCACATACACTAACAACTTCAAGAGAGGAAAAAAAGATATTATCCATTTTAGACAGCTGTACAACAAGCTGAAAATTGGGGGCTTGGGCCAGTTCCACGGCACAATGGTAATGCACTGTTCAAAGGAAGCTGGATCCCACATGGGAATTGCAGTTCAAAGCCCCAGCCAGATCAGTCTGAAACACACCAGACACACACACAGTGCCCAGGATCTGACAGGGTGGAGGTTTAAAGAAAGAGGATTGTGGTGTGAGCAGACTCTATGGAGGGATGTTTCTCTTTCTCTCTCACCTATGTGCATATGCACTCTATCATGAATACACGGAAAACGATTTTTAATTGGGGGTTTTGTTACTCTAAGGAGATTAGAAAAGATAATGAGGGACAACGCTTCTACCAAAAACCTATGACAAATCTACAGCAAACCTTGTTGTTAATGGTGAAAATTTAGAAGCATTTTTCATCAAAATAAAAAACAAGACAAAGATGCTTTCCATTCTGTGTTATTCTTAAACACTGTCCTAGGCCCGGTCACCATAACACAGCTGGTTGATACTCTTTCTCTGTAGGCTGAGGCCATTGGAAGAGGCTGGTTTGATTCCTGGCCTACCCGAAAAGCCAGGCAGTTGTAGTCTCAGCTACTTAGGAGGCCAAGGCAGGAGGATTGTGATATAGCCAGATTCTGTCTTCAGAAGAAGAAAAAAAATAAAATAATTGTCCTAAAGGCTTTTATCAATACAATAAGAAAAAAATAAATAAGGCCAGCCCCATGGTATAGTGGTTAAGGGAGCCAGATTCCATGTTGTGGACTGAATGGTTCAAATCTGGCCCTGGTGCCTTGAAAAACATTGGGACCCGCATATGGCATAATGGTTATGTCACTGGACTCCATGTAGTCGACTGCGGTTGAGTCTCGGACTGAAAGGCTTAAATTCACACCGGGAGCATGTGTGTGCGTGCCTAAGATCCCAAGAGGAGAATGGAGGAGAAGGGATTGCAGCATGGCCATCTCCCCTGGGAGGCGATTTCTTGCTTTCTGTCTCTCTGTCCCTCTCTGTCTTTCTGGCAAGCACATGCACCCTATAGCAAAAAAAAAAAAAAAAGGAAAGAAAGAAAGAAAGAAAAGAAAAACACCAGATTCATATGCATATGTGCCCCAAATCCCAACAGGTTGAGAAATGGAGGAAAAGAAATTGCAATATGACCACAACCTGCTCGGGGGTACTTTCTCCTTCTCTCTGTGTCTCTGTCTCTCTCTGGTGAGAACACATGCCCTCTGGCAATTAAAAAAAGGAAAAGAGGGGGTGGGGGGAAGCACCATCCACAAGGTCTTACGCCCTGACCTCCTACATCCCCAGTCTCCCCAGCCAGCCTGGATCAAGGGCACACAAATCTCACGGAGAACTGAACTCATGATCTTCCACATGGAGCCAGCATCGTGTGAGCAGGTGTTACCAATGCTGCCCCACTGAGCCAGCCCAAGACAACAACTATGAAGCGAAAATTAAATGCCTCAGCTCTAGGCCCTAGAGGCTAATTAAACCACAACAACTAACACCTCTAATGTTTACAACATACAGTGTTCAGACAAAACTGTGGATCAAAGCACGAAAGCATAAATGTAGAAAGAAACAGAATGCTTCAAACAGAAGAAAAACTGTTTTAGTGATGTTTTACAAAGCTTAACATTTAAATAAATCAGTTCAAGGTGAAGTTTTTTCTTTTTTCTTTCTTTTTTGGAGAGGTTTTCGCTATAGGGCGCATGAGCTCGCCAGCCAGCCAGAGAGAGACAGAGAGACAGAAAGCGAGAAATCCCCCCCCAGGGAGGATGGCCACGCCGCAATCCTTTCTCCTCCATTCTCCTCTTGGGATCTTGGGCACGCACGCACATATGCCCGGCGTGAGTTTAAGCCACCGGGTCCAGGACTTGAACCGTGGTCAACTACGTGGGAGTCCAGCCACATAGCCATTACGCTAACTGCTGGTCCCGTGAAGTTTTTTCTTTACATTATTTTAAAATAGAAAATATTTCAAATCTATAGAAAGTAGATGCCACATATCTACTATCCAGATTTAACAGATGTCAATATTCTCTATATTTCTTTATATTTTACAATACGTTTTTAGAAAGAAATGAGGGGCCAGGTGGTTAAGGTGGCTGGATCCCAAATGACCAACCAAACAGCTTGAGTCATAGATCCAGCAGCTTGGGAAACATGCCAGGTGCATGTGCACCTGTGTCCAAAATCCCAAAAGGAGGAAGGGATGAAGGAGAAGGGATTGTGGTATGACTATTCCCCAGGGGAAGGATGCTTTCTCACTTTCCTTCTCTTTCTTTCTCTCTCTCTAGCTCGCTCGCTCATGCACAGGCCCTCTGCAAATAGAATACGGGTGGGGGCAGGGCAGGGCAGCAGATGACATAGTAGTTAAGGCACTGGACTCCCATATGGCCAGTTGTGGTTTCAGTTCTGGACTTGGCAACTTGCTTTTTCACTTTTGCTATCTCTCTGGCCAAATTTTTAAAAATGATAATATTAAATAATACATTTTTGGAGAGGTTTCTTTTTTTTTTTTTTTGCTATAGGGCGGGGGGCCTCGCCAGGACAGAGAGACAGAAAGCAAGAAATCACCCCCCAGGGAGGATGTCCATTCCGCAATCCCTTCTCCTCCATTCTCCTCTCGGGATCTTGGGCATGCACGCACACATGCCTGGCGTGAGTTTAAGCCACCAGGTCCCGGACTCAAACCGCAGTCGACAACATGGGAGTCCAGCAACATAGCCATTATGCTAACTGCTGGAACCTTAAATAAAAATTTTAAAGAAGATATTATATGGGAGCTGGCAAGTGGTGTGGTAGTTAAGGAGCTGGACTCTCACATGGCCAACCACATGGACCTGGCAGCCTGCTTTCTCACTTTCTCTCTCTTCTCTCTCTCCCTGACCAAATGAAAATAGTAATAATGATAAATACGTAAATTAAACAAATAATTTTTTAGAAAGTTTTTGCTATAAGGCACATGTGCTCACCAGAGAAACAGAGAGAGAAAGAGAGACAAAAACGAGAAATCATCCCCTGGGGGGATGGCCACATCTCAATCCCTTCTCCTCCATTCTCCCAGGATCTTGGGCACATGCACACATGTGCATGGTGTGGCTTTCAAGCCTCTGGGTCTGGGACTCAAACTGCTATCAACCACGTGGGAGTCCGGCAATGTAACCGTTACTCTATCTGCTGGTCCCCAAACAGAATTTTAAAAAAATATATATATATTACACTTAAGTCCCATTTCCTATTCTTTTTTAAAGAGGTTTTTGCCTCGGGGTATGTGTGTGCTCGCTGGAGAAAGAGACAGAGACAGTGAGAGGGAAAGTGAGAAACCACCCCTCCACGGATGGATGGCCATGCTGCAATACCTTCTCCATTTTCCTCCTGGGATCTTGGGTATGCGCGCACATGTGCCTGGTGTGATTTTCAAGTCCCCAGGTCCAGGACTGGAACTACAATTGGCCATGTGAGAGTCCAGCAACATAACTGCTATGCCATCAGCTGGCCCCCTATTCTTCTTTCTTTTCTCACTCTTCATGGTAACCCCTATTTTGAACTTTTTTTTTTTTTTTGGAGAGGTTTTTGCCATAGGGCGCATGTGCTCGCCAGACAGAGAGAGAGAAACAGAGAGATAGAAAGCGAGTAATCACCCCCCAGGGGGGATGGCCATGCCACAATCCCTTCTCCTCCATTCTCCTCTTGGGATCTTGGGCACGCACGCACACATGCCCAGCGTGAGTTTTTTAAGCCACCGGGTCCGGGACGCAAACCACGGTCAACTACATGGGAGTCCAGCGACGTAGCCATTACGCTAACTGTTGGTCCCAGTAACCCCTATTTTGAAGTTGGTGTGTCATCTCCTGCTTGTTTTTATGCTTTCATTACACATGTATGTGTGTATCTCTATATGAATTTGCATTTTCCCCTTTCTAAGGACTTTGGACATCTTTTCAGATATTTATTGACCATTAACGTTTCCTCCCATGTTTGTTTCCTTTACCCATTTTTTTTTTTTTATTTGGGTTGCTTTTTTCTTATTGATTTCTTCGAGCCTTATACATATTCTGGATACAAATCTATTGTTGGTTATTGTGTTGCTAATACTTTCTCCCTATCCATGGCTCGTCTGTACCATGATTTATATTGCCTTCCTTCATACAGAATTCCCAAGAACATTTGAAAAAAGCCAGACCTTACCAGGCACCTCCTGGGTAAGGAGAATCTCATTCCATATTATTAAATCTTTTTTTTTTTTTGAGGTTTTTGCTATAGAGTGCATACACTCAAC
>NW_006160036.1:1915447-1921599 GCF_000334495.1 Tupaia belangeri chinensis | reverse complement strand
CCCCCCCCCCGCCTCAGGGGGATGGCCATGCCACAATCCCTTCTCCTCCATTGTCCTCTTGGGATCTTGAGCACGCATACACACACCCCCAGCATGAGTTTAAGCCACCAGGTCCGGGACTTGAACCGTGGTCGACTACGTGGGAGTCCAGTGACATAGCCATTATATTAACTGCTGGTCCCATTAAAATCTTACTCTATATTGTTAAATCAAATGAGGATTAAAGGTTTTGAAGAGATATGTGCCAAGGTCATAAATCTCTGTTCAACACAGAATGGATAACCACCTCAAAAATAACTAAAAATGGGACCAGCAGTTAGCATAATGGTTATGTCGCTGGACTCCCATGTAGTTAACTGCGGTTCGAGTCCCAGACCTGGTGGCTTAAATTCACACTGGACAGGTATGCGTGCATGCCCAAGGTCCTGAGAGGAGAATGGAGAGAAGGGATTGTGGCGTGGCCATCTCCCCTGGGGGGTGATTTCTCGCTTTCTATACCTCTGTCTTTCTGGCGAGAGCACGCACCCTATAGCAAAAACCCCTCAAAAAAAAAAAAAAAAGAGAAAAAAAATAGCTAAAGAGAACTCTTTTGTTATAGTACTGAGAATTAGGTTGCTCAAGACTGGGAATCTGGGGACCAGCAGGTGGCATAATGGTTACGTTGCTGGACTCCCATGTAATTGACCATAGTTCAAGTCCTGGACCTGGTGGCTTAAAACTCATGCCAGGCACATGTGCATGCGTGACCAAAAATCCCAAGTGGAGAATGGAGGAGAAGGGATTACGGCAAGGCCATATCCCTGGGATGATTTCTTGCCTTATGTCTCTATCTCTCTAATAAACACACACGCCCTATAGCAAAATTCTTTCAAAAGAAAGAAAAAAAAAGACAGGAATTTGAAAATCAGTACATGATTGTGAACACTTATTCTAATTCACACTAGTAGGCTCACATGGGAGATTGTAGAGTAGCTAGAGGAGTCCTAAATTGGCACAGGGTGTCACGTGGTGACAGAACAAGAATATGTGTTGAGTCTTCCTTTCCTTTTTTTTTTTTTTTTTTTTTGAGAGATTTTTGCTATAGGACACATGTGCTCGCCAGAGAGGCAGAGAGACAGAAAGCAAGAAGAAATCACCCTGCAGGGATTATGGCCACACTGTAATCCCTTCTCCTCCATTCTCTTCTCAGGATTTTGGGCATGCTTAGATACACAAACCCAGCATAAGTTTCAAGCCTCCAGGTCCAGGATTCCAACTTTCGTTGGCTCTATTGGAGTCCAGCAACATACCCATTTTGCCATCTGCTGGTCCTAGCTCTTCCTTTTCTTATAAAGACACCAGTATTCAATCATGGAGGCCCCACTGTGATAATCTTATTTAATTCTAACCATTTGCCAAAGGAACCACCTTATTAATACCATAATTAAAGTTTTCACCCTCTTTTTTTTTTTAAACATTTATTTTATTTGACTTATTCATTCATTTATTTTAATTTGACGAGAGAGAAAGAGAGAAAGCAAGCCACTAGGCCCGGAACTTGAACCATGGTCGGCCATGTGGAAGCGTCCAGCACCTTAACCACCACGCCACTTGCTGGCCCCAAGTTTTCACCCTCTTAATATTAACACTATAGCAAACAAATTTCAATACATGAATTTCTGGAGAACACAGAAAATGAGCTTAAAAAACTTCAACTTCATAATAGGGGATGGTAGTTAAATCAATCCTTTGCTTTATCTGCAATGTTTTGATCTGCTACTTTTTTTTTTTTTTTAAAGAAAGGAAGAAACAAACAAAATAAAGATTTGGGATGGGGGAACCAGCAGTTAGATAATGGTTATGTCACTGGCCTCCCATGTAGTCGACCGCAGTTCAAGTCCTGGACCGGGGGCTTAAAGTCATGCTGGGGCATGTGCGTGCGTGCCCAAGATCTGAGGGGAGAATGGAGGAGAAGGGATTGCGGTGTGGCCATCTCCTCTGGGGGGTGATTTCTCGCTTTCCGTCTTTCTGTCTCTCTCTGTTTTTCTCGCAAGCGCACACGCCCTATGGCAAAAACCTCTCAAGAAAAAAAAGACTTGGGATGGGAACAACTATGACAAAATATCAGTGGTTATTTCTAGATGATGAGAATATGGGTGTGAATTTTAATAAATTCTTTATACTTTTCTATATTTTTAAAACTTCTCAAAATATAATTTCTAAAGAAAAAAATGGGAAGGAACTATACCAAAATAGTAACAGTAATCATCTTGTATTCTTCCTTCTTCTTTTCTATAATTTCCAAAGTTTTTGTAGTAGGCAAATCTATAATGGAAGGGAAACCCCCAAATCATTGTATTTTAGTCTAAAGTTGTATTTTTAATAAACTTAATCTTAGTATCTGGAGACCGCTGATAACAGCACAAAATCAATGCTGATCTGTCTTATGTATTTTGTATACGATCTTGTTAATACACTGCCCACAGCAAGTATATATAATTACATAAGCGATGGAAAGGCCTCTATTATTCTAACATTATTTCCTCACCCAGATGGGAGGATTGAATTCCTCTCATGAGCTTGGAATCATGCGGACATGAGTCATGGAAAAGTGAAGGCCTATTGTGTTTTAATTTCTAAGGAGTAGAATATATAGTTGCCTGTGTGTATGTTCTGAAATATTGAACTGCAGTTACTGCTCAAACACAACTGACACATTCGAAGTTAGTCAAAATGAATTACTTACTGGAAGTGGTTAGGTTTTCTCTTACAATCTGTTTTATCAATTCCATTGCACTGATATTAACAGTTGGGCCGCAGCAGGTGTGAGTGGGTAAAATGACTCTAAATCACAATCACGTGGGGGAAGTTAGCAAAACCGTGTGTAGAGTGGAACCCTTTTTACTTTTGTAGCTGTATGAGCAAGCACAGCTTGGGTTTCCAAGTCTAGTGACAGATTTATTTTAATGTAATTGAATAATTGGAGTTTTCCACTGCCAGAAACTTTTATCCACTTCATTACATAGAGGATTAAAAGAAAATTTGATCTGGTGTTTTTATGGAGCTTTCTCTTCCCAGGGATCCAGAAAGGGAATGACTGAGAACACATGACCCTGGAAGTGATCTGTTTCCACTACATCTGACTGAGCACGGTATAGACCAGATCATTGCCGGAAGTAGAAAGTCTGCCTCTCACCTCTATTGTTCCAAAGGATTTTTTTTTTTTTTAAGTTTTTGCAATAGCATATGTGCACTTGCTGGAGAGAGAAAAAGAGAGGGAAGGTAAGAAATCATCCCTGGTGGTAGTGGTGGGGCTGGGCACACTGCAATCCTTTCTTCTACATTCCCAGGAGGGGAATTTGGGCAGGCTTGCACGTGTGCCCCGTGTGGTTTTCTTTCTTTTTATAAAGAGATTTTTAACTATAGGGCATGTGTGCTCACTGGAGAGACAGAGAGAGACAAAGAGACAGAAAGTGATAAATCACCCCCCAGGGGGATGCCCATGCCGCAATCCTTTCTACTTCATTTTCCTCTCTGGATTTTGGGCATGCACACACATGCGCCCGGTGTGAGTTTTAAGCTGCCAGGTCTGGGACGAGAACCAGTTGACTACATAGGAGACCAGTGACATAACCATTATGTCATCTGCTGGTCTCTCCATGTGATTTTCTTTTTCTTTTTTTTAAAGAATTATTTTTATTTAACATATATATATATATATGCTGGCCCCTCCCCATGTGATTTTCAAGCTGCCAGATCTGAGACTCAAATTGCTGTGGGCCACGTGGAATTCCAGCACCTTAACCATCATGCCACCAACTGGTCTCAAGGACTGGATTTTCATAATGAAAGAAGAAACCTTAAAGATCATTGAATCCCTCTCTCTCTCTCTCTTTTTTAAAGTTTCTGCTATAGGGAGTGTGTGAGAGAGACAGAGGCAGAAAGAGAAAGAGAGAGAGAGAGAGAGAGAGAGAGAGGGAAAGTGAGAAATCACTCCCTGGGAGGATGGGCATGCCACAGCCCCTTGTCCTCTAGTCTCATCTTGGGATTTTGGGCATGCATACACATGTGCCTGGTGTGATAGCCAAGCCACCAGGGCCCGGACTCAAACTGTGCAGCTGGCCATGTGGAATCCAGTGCCTTAATGCCCATACCACCTGCTGGCCCCTGAATCCCTCTCATTTTATGGATGAAAAAATTAGGGGCCAATTTTTCCAGAAGCTAATAGTATTAAATTTATACACACACTATGATCTAGCAATTTCACTCTTTGAGAGCTACCCAGGATAAGAACACATACAAAGATATTCACTGAGGGACCAGCAGTTAGTGTAATGGCTATGTCGCTGGACTCCCACGTAGTCGAACATGGTTCGAGTCCTGGACTCAGTGGCTTAAACTCACGCCAGGCGCGTGTGCATGTGTACCCAAGATCCCAAGAGGAGAATGGAGGAGAAGGGATTGTGGTGTGGCCATCCCCCCGGGGTGTGATTTCTCGCTTTCTGTCTCTCTGTCTCTCTCTCTCTGTCTGACGAGCGCATGCGCCCTGTAGCAAAAACCTCTCCAAAAAAAAAAAAAAAAAAAAAAGATATTTGCTACAGCATTGTATGAGGAAGGAAGGAAGGAAGGAAGGAAGGATGGAAGGAAGGAAGTGAAACAAACAACATACCTATCAGTAGGAGAATGGCTAAAACAATGTAGTCCCACTATGCAGAAGTACTATGCAGTTGATAAAAGGCATAAAGTAGATTTAAGTGGACAGATGTCAAAAGTAGATTATATGGGGGCCGGCAGGAGGTGTAGTGGTTGAGGACACTTGACTCCCACATGGCTGACCAGGGTTCGAGTACTGGACTGGATGGCTTGCTTTCTCACTTCCTCTCTCTCTCTCTCTTGCTCTACCCCTCTCTGGTCAGATTTTAAATAAATAAATAAATATGGGGACCAGCAGATGGCATGGTGCTTAAGGCGCTGGACAATCCCACATGGCTGACCATGGTTCAAGTCCCGGACCTAGTGGCTTGTTTTCTCACCCCCCAACCCCCGTCTCCCTCTGGTCAAATTAAAATGAATGAATGAATAAATAAAATGAAATAAATAATTATTTTTTAAAATAAATTAATTCTTTTTTTAAAAAAAGTAGAATACATGAAAGAGCCAAGTTGTATGACCTAGAAAAACATGGATTTATAAAAATGCATGCAACAATACTATTTTTTACATAGGCACAACATATGTAATATGTGATATGATCCAGAATGGAAACTTCTAAAGGGTCTGCAATCAATACAGTAGCTATGAGGCACAGTAGGCTGTTTGGATTTACAGTAAATAAAATAGTCATACTAGCCACATTTCAAGGGCTTAAAAGCCACATGTAGGGCCAGCCCATAGCACAGGGGTCCCACCTGGAAGACTGCGGTTTTGAATCCTGGCCCCAGCAGCTTGGAAAACAAGCCAGGTACATGTGCATGTGTGCCTCAAATCCTGGGGGAATGGAGAAAGGATGGAAAAAGGAATATGGAATGACCATGTAGCCCTGAAGGGTTCTCTTTCTCTCTCTCTCTCTCTGAGGAGTACACATGCCCTCTGTTAAAATAATAAATAAAGCCACATATGACTAGTGGCTACTGTACTGGACCTTGCACATATATAACATTTCCATAACTCCGGGGAGCTATATGGAATGATGCTGGCCTACAAAACATTAATACATGCCAAATGAATGAGATAACTTATCTGGGCAATGCTAAAACCAAAACTGATATCGGAAGACCACTAGCAAAGTGTTCTTGGCCTGAGGGCTTATCTGGATCATAGACAAATGAATGCATGGATGGATTTATTCATTTGTAAACTCTTCATTCATTCTGAATCACTCGAATCATGGCAAACCCTGGGTGCAGCTCCTGGGAAACAAAACTCAAGCGGATGCCCTCTCAGCTCCAGAGGACGGATTAGACAGGGGCCAGTCCTTAACTACAATAGGTTCCGACTACCTTTTCAGCACCAGGCTCTGTGCAAGGGGATGAGTGGTGAAGACTCAGTCACTGTCCTTGTGGACATCACAATCCACAGCGGTCTCTCAACACCATGGGCATTTTGCATGGATCGTTCCTTGTTGTGGCATGGGCGCGGGGGGGGGGGGGGGGGGGTTTTTCCCTTGTGGGGCG
>NW_006160036.1:1893991-1915315 GCF_000334495.1 Tupaia belangeri chinensis | reverse complement strand
GACAGACATGAATTGAATTATACCGAATTATTTGAACAGTGACAAGTGTGCCCACTGTGTAGCAGTTGTTGCTGACACTTGTCATTGATGTGTGGGAGGCTTTGAAAGCATTTCCCAGAGGCCTGACCTAAACTGTAACGGGTGGATAAGGAGCACTTTCCTGAGGATTTGACACTCCTGCAGCCTCTTTTAGCCTAACATGGACAGAAACCGCCTGTCACGGACTCAGTTCTGGATGAACAGGTCCATGCCAACAGTCTGCAGGAAAGGAGTCAGATGTCAAATTCGCATAGGAAAGTGAAGGTAGGCTGGTTTTTTATGCACAATTATCCATTTCAGATCCTGTTATCTAAAGCTCACCCAACTGGCACAGCTTGGGCAGGCTGCCATGAACTTAAGCCTACACCAGCTAGTGAAAAATGGAGAAGAGCCACAGTTCCTGTCTTCCTCACCAAAGATCCAGAGTTCAGAAATAAGAAAATAGAAACCAAAAGTTGGTGTAACAGCTGTGTTGCTGGACTCCTATGTTGTCGACCGCAGTTTGAGTCCCGGACCCAGCTGCTTAAACTTACACCGGGTACATGTGCGTGTGTGACCAAGATCCCGAGAGGAAAATGGAGGAGAAGGGATTGCAGTGTGGCTATCCTCCCTGGGGGGAAGGTGATTTTTCACTTTCTGTCTCTCTGTCTCTGTCTTTCTGGCAAACACAGGTGCCCTATAGCACAAACCTCTCTACAAAAAAAAAAAAAAAAAAAGGCCAAAATAAGAAAATGAACTAACATTTATAATTTCTCAAAGCATTTGGACGCCGTCTCCCTTTGTCTCATTCTAAGCCTTTATAACGACAATAAATCCTAGTAGAAGAAAATAGAAAAAATCTGTTATATCACCAAATACAGGACTTCCATCCCAAGGGGCCACAGTAGGCAGGATCCCCCAGCGGGAGAAATGATCAGATAGATTATTCTTTTTGTGGGGGAGAGGATTTTGCTATAGGGCATGTGTGTTCGATAGAAAGAGACAGAGAGACAGAAAGCAAGAAATCACTCCCCCCCGGGGGGGATGGCCACTCTGCAATCCCTTCTCCTCCATTCTCCTCTCGGGATCTTGGGCATGCATGCACATGTGCCTGGCATGAGTTTAAGCCACAGGATCTAGGATTTGAACTGCGGTCGACTACATGGGAGTCCAGTAACATAGCCATTACGCCAGCTGCTGGTCCCCAGATAGATTCTTAACTGTTCCTTCCCTTAATGAGGCCAAAAAGGACTCCATGGAGCTATGGCATACATTTTAATATTTGGAGAATTCTGTTTTGTTTTGTTTGTTTTTGAGAGGTTTTTGCTATAGGGCGCGTGCACTCGCCAGAAAGACAGATACAGACAGAGAGACAGAAAGCGAGAAATCACCCCCCGGGGGGGGATGGCCACACCGCAATTCCTTCTCCTCCAGTCTCCTCTTGGGATCTTGGGCATGCACACACACGCACCCGGCGTGAGTTTTAAGCCACCGGATCCCGGATGCGAACCGCGGTCGACTACGTGGGAGTCCAGCGAAATAGCCATTACGCTAATTGCTGGTCCCGAGAATTCTGTTTTAATAGCACCTTTGCATCCTACTGTATCTTCCTCATGTTTTACTCCTCTGAGAAACAGTAGGTCTGGATGTGAGAGAGGGAGCTTAGTGATCTCTTACCCTACCCATTTTATAAACGAAGAGACTGAGGTCCAGTTCCCAGAGAGTGAAAGCACCTGGCTCAGAGTTGCACAGCTATTTATGAAAAAGTCATTCTCAATTATTTTTAATGATAAAAAGTGTATGCATGGGGGCTAGCAGGTGGCGCGGTGGTTAAGGCACTGGACTCCGACATGGCTTACCACGGTAGAAGGTCTGAAGTCCTGGACCTATTAGCTTGCTTTCTCTTTCTCTCTATCTCTCTTTCTCTGATCAAATTGAAGAAAAAGTAATAACTAAAATTAAATGAATAATTTTTTTAAAAAGTATGTGCATGCATGAGAGAGAAAAGGAGAGGTAGTAAGAAAATATCCTTTACAGGGTCTTGTCTTGCTGCAATCCCCTTTCCCCAGACCTCCAGTTCTTTAGGATCCTGGGCACCCACACATGAGCCCAGTGCTTTTTTTTTTTTTTTTAAAAAAAAAAAAGAGAGAGAGATTTTTCACTATAGGGCACGTACACTTGCTAGAGACAGAAAAAGAGACAGAAAGTGAGAAATCACTCCCACCAGGGGAGATGGCCACCCCACAATCCCTTCGCATCCATTCTCTTCTCAGGATTTTGGGCACGTGTTTACTGAGTTTTAAGCCACCAGGTCTGGGACTCGAACCACAGGCGACTACACAGAAGTCTAGTGACATAATCACTACATCATCTGCTGGTCTCATCATTTTTTAGGTCAACAAGGAATTTGAACCACAGTTGTTATATGGCTTCCAGTACTGCAGGGCGCTAGCATTACCAACCACATCATAGTGGCTAGACTCATTTTCAAACTTTGTTTTTTAAAATTTGTTATAGGGCTTATGTGTGTGGCAGAGACACAGAGAGAATGAGAGAGAGAGAGAGAGAGAGAACCTCCTAGAGGCGATGACCATGTACAATCCCTTCTCCATTCTCCCCTTGGGGTTTTGGGGGTGCATGCACTTGCACCCAGCATGATTTTCAAGCCAGTGAGTCCAAGACTCAAACTGTACAGTTGGTCTTATGGGATCTAGTCACCTTAACCTCCATGCCACCAGCTGGCCCCCATTCTTAAACTTCTTGATCTTCTTTTTTTTCTGTATCTGGGACCACAAAACACTATATAATATATTAACTTATGTATACTACACAGATATTAATGTGAGTATATAAATGTAATATGAGATCGAGAAACAGAAGAAGGACATTAATAGGAAAGAAAATAAATCATAATAAAGCCTGAAGTTTAGTAGTAATATTAAAGGGGTCTTTAAAAAGTTCATAGAGAGGCCAGCAGGTGGCATAGTGGTTAAAAGCGCTAGACTCTCACATGGCTAACCATGGTTCAAGTCCCAAATCTGGTAGCTTGCTTTCTGGGGCTGGGAGGTGACGCAGTGATTGGGATGTTAGCCTCCCACATGGCTGACCACAGTTCAAGTCCTGGACCTGGCAGCTTGTGTTCTCATTTTTCCCTTTCCTCTCTCTGTCTCTCTCTGGTCAAATTAAAAAATAATAATAATAATAACAACAAATAAATATTTTTGTAAAAATTTAATAGAAAATGCATATTTAAAAAATATTTATTTATTTATTGTTATTATTTAATTTGAGGACAGAGGGAAGAGAGAGAGAAAGTGAGATAACAAGCCACCAGGTCTGAGTCTTGAACCGTGGTCAGCCATGTAGGAGTCCAGCACTTAACCACTGTACCACCTGCCAGCCTTGAAAATGCTTATTATAAGAAAACTACACATGGATTTAAAAAAATTTTTGTACTGGAGGACCAGCAGATGGTATAATGGTTATGTCACTGGACTCCCTCATGGCTGACCACGGTTCGAGTCCTGGACCTGTGGCTTGCTTTCTCACTTTGCTCTTTTGCTCACTCACTCTGTCCCTCTCTGATCAAATTAAAAATAAATTAATTAATAAATAAAGTTAAATAAAATAATTATTTTTGAAAAAAGAGGCAGGAGGTGTGGTGGTTAAGGCGCTGGATGCTCCCATGTGGCCAATCACAGTTCGAGTCCTGGACCTGGTGGCTTGCTTCCCCACTTTCTCTCTCTGTCTCTCTCTCTCTGGTCAAATTAAAATAAATGAATGAATAAATAAAGTTAAATGATTCTTTTTTTTAAAAAAAAGAAGCAAAACAAAACAAAACAAAAAGCAGTAGTAGAATGGGGTTAGTGACATAAAATATTGTTCTACGATTTTGACATCTCTCTGTAAATCTAAAAGGATTCCAAAATAAAAAGATTATTAAAAAAATAATAATAAAGGTGCATTAAAGCGAGTTCAAACAAGTCAGAAGTGTTTGTATCAGCAGCAAAGAATTAGAGGCCCCACTGTAGCAGAGCACGCTGTTAAGATGCTGCTGCTCCATGGGCTGAGGCCATTCAAGGCCTGGATTTAATCCCTGGTCCACCCTGAAGACCTGAGCACCGTGGCATGTGCCTGAAATTCCAGCTATTTGGGAGGCTGAGGTGGGAAGATCATGACAGAGTGAGAGCCTGTCTTTTAAAAAAAGAAAGGGCTTGGGGCTGGCAGGTGGCATGGTAGTTAAAAGTGCTGGATTCCCACATGGCTGACAATGGTTCAAGTCCCAGATCTGGTGGCTTGCTTTCTCTCTCGTCAAATTAAAATAAAAATAAAAATTAAATAAATAATTAAATAAATAAATAATACTAAGAAAGAAAGGAAGGAAGGAAGGAAGGGCTGAAGCTAGCAGGTGGTGGATTGGTTAAGGTGCTGGACTCCCATGTGGCTGAGTACAGTTGGAATTTTGGACCTAGTGACTTGAGACTCACACCTGGTACACATGTGAGTGCCTAAAATTCCAAGAGGAGAATGGAGAGAAGGGACTCTACTGTGGTCATCTCTCTTGGGAGCTGATTTTTTGCTTTCTGTTTCTTCAACTAGTACATGTGCCCTGTAGCAAAAATCTCTTAAAAAAAAAAAGAAAGAAAGAAAGCACTGGTCCCATAGCCTACCAGTTAAGGGAGCCAAATCTTACACGGTCAATTGTTCAGTACAAATCCTGTCCCTGGTTTGAAAATACGTGATGCGAACTGTGGTGAGCCATGTGGGAATCCAGCACCTTAACCACTATGCCACTTGCTGGCCCCCACACATACCCATAGTTGTGTGTTGGTTTTTTTTTTTAAGAATTATTTTATTTAACTTTATTTATTTATACATTTTTTAATTTCAATTTGACCAGAGAGGGAGAGAGAGAGAGAAAGTGAGAAATCAAGCCACCAGGTTCAGGACCCGTAGTCAGCCATGTGGGAATCCAGTGCCTTTAACCACACTGCCATCTGCTGGCCCCCACATCCATAGTTTTAAAATATTTTTTTTGTTTGTTTTAGGTTTCTGCCATAGGGTGTGTGGGCTCACCAAAGAAAGAGAGAGAGACAGTGAAAGGAAAAGTGAGAAAGTATGCTCCCCATAGGGTTGGTCATACCAATCCCTTCTCCTCCATTCTCCTCTCAGGATTTGGGCATACAAACACATGTGCCTAGAGTGATATTCAAGCTCCAGGTTGAGGACTTGAACCATGGTCAACCATGTAGGAATCCAGGACCTTAACCATCATGCCACCTCCTGGCCCAGCTTTAAAATATTCTAATTTGAGGACCAACAGATGGAGTAATGGTTATGTCACTGGACTGCCACATAGTTGACCATAGTTCGAGTCCTGGACTGGGTGGCTTAAATCTCATGCTGGGTGTTTATGTGTACATGCCTAAAATCCTGAGAGGAGAATGGAGGAAAAAGGATTGTGGTATGGCAAACCCCCTGTGGGATGATTTCTCACTTTCTGTCTCTCTGTCTCTCTTTGTCTGTCCGGCAAGCACACGTGCCCCATAGCAAAAATCTAAAAAAAAAATTCTAATTCATTTAACCCTTTGAACAATCATACATGATTGTTATTACAATCAACTGAGGAAGGAGGCTGAGATGTTAAGAAACTGATCCACAGTCAGAGTAATCATTGTTTAGGACTAGATTCATGACAGACTCTTCCCAACTCCAAACTCCATGTTGTTCTCAGGGGCCGCCAGGCTCAGAGGGCAGGCATGCCAGAGCCAGCTCTGTGCTCCCCAAGTCTTGTGCTCCAGCAAGGGCTGTGTCTGCCTGGAGCACGAGGCCTGTTTACTTGGCATGAGTCTCCCTACAGACTGGCACCAGCCCCTCCTCTTTACCTCTATCTTGTGCCAAGAGGAAAGCGATGCTGGCCATGGCCACGATTGTTGTAGAAAATAATGAGTGTGATTTGGGATGTATTTCATGTTGCCCGCAGTGAAGGACGGGAAGGCGGCGTGTTCTGGAATATCAGGAAACACGGGGGTGTGGAATTCTGTAATACACCCTGGCAAGCCCACGTTCTGCAGATGATGGGTGGACATTCTGGGTTCTCTGACGTTAAGTGAGAGCAGAGAATTCCGAACACAAAATAAATTCAGCTTCTCCAAGCAATGCGCTCCACTTGCCAGGAATGGAATTTTCACACGTTTAAGGTCAAAGAGAAATTTCTGGGAGGGATCTCAGTGAATCATAAAGCCAGTTACCCCTTGCAGGGGCTCTGAATAGGAGGAAATCGGAACAACAATATGCTGAGCTTTTCACCACTGGCCCCTGGGCAGTTCAGGATATTGAGCCCTGCGTGACCTTCCCAAAGAAAAATCACCTTTGGATACATTAGCGGAGTGGCATTCTGAATAATTCCCTGGCAAAACACACTAAAAGTGCTACCCATTAGAAAGGAGGAAATTGCACTCTGTATTATTAGCCTCTGCTGTCTGCCAAGCCCTGCACCAGCCTTTGGGGGTATTCGCACTTAATCTTCCCACCACTGCAAGGAACATACCATTTTACAGATGAGGAAACTGAGCCCAAAGAGAAGAGGTATCTCACCCAATGTCACATTCCATAGCCAGCGGAGAAAGGAGTCCCACTCAAATCCTTTGCAGTTTGTCTCCAAAGCAAGCACTTGTTCTCAATGTTTCAAAGTAACTTTGCGAATAAACTATGTATTTTAATTTCCTAAATTAAAAAACCGAAAACAAATTGCGTCCGTAGCATATGCTGTCCCCACACACTGTGGTTTATATTCTGAGACCAGATGGTAAAACAAAAACCAACAGTCCTTTCTAGCACTCACACAAGTTCTGGTCACACTTTTCTATACCCAGAGATGTGACATAAACGCAGCGTGACACCCAAGGTACCAACGCCAAGGTCCGAGCTTGATGCGAAGTGTTTACCTTGCACCTTTCTCTAATGTTTGCCTCAGCTCGCTTTAGGAAATATCATGAGACCAACGACTACAACATTTATTATGTTTTCTTGTTTTTTGAGAGACATTTTTCTACAGGTACATGTACTCATTGGAGAGACAGAGGTAGGAAATGAGAAATCACTCCCCCACACCGGGTGGGGATGGCCACACCAAATTCCTTCTCCTCCATTCACCTCCCAGGATTTTGGCCACATACGCACATGCGCCCAGCATGAGTTTTAAACTGCCAGGGCCAGAACTCAAACCCTGGCGAGCACAGGGGAGTGCAGCACCTTAACCATGAAGCCTCCTGCTGGCCCCACATTTCCTTGTTTTTTAAAGTTTGCTTCTTTCCTCCACAAGGGAGCAGGACACACACACACACACACACACACACACACACACACACACAGAGATCTGGAATATCAGGAAACACGGGGGTGTGGAATTCTGTAATACACCCTGGCAAGCCCACGTTCTGCAGATGATGGGTGGACATTCTGGGTTCTCTGACGTTAAGTGAGAGCAGAGAATTCCGAACACAAAATAAATTCAGCTTCTCCAAGCAATGCGCTCCACTTGCCAGGAATGGAATTTTCACACGTTTAAGGTCAAAGAGAAATTTCTGGGAGGGATCTCAGTGAATCATAAAGCCAGTTACCCCTTGCAGGGGCTCTGAATAGGAGGAAATCGGAACAACAATATGCTGAGCTTTTCACCACTGGCCCCTGGGCAGTTCAGGATATTGAGCCCTGCGTGACCTTCCCAAAGAAAAATCACCTTTGGATACATTAGCGGAGTGGCATTCTGAATAATTCCCTGGCAAAACACACTAAAAGTGCTACCCATTAGAAAGGAGGAAATTGCACTCTGTATTATTAGCCTCTGCTGTCTGCCAAGCCCTGCACCAGCCTTTGGGGGTATTCGCACTTAATCTTCCCACCACTGCAAGGAACATACCATTTTACAGATGAGGAAACTGAGCCCAAAGAGAAGAGGTATCTCACCCAATGTCACATTCCATAGCCAGCGGAGAAAGGAGTCCCACTCAAATCCTTTGCAGTTTGTCTCCAAAGCAAGCACTTGTTCTCAATGTTTCAAAGTAACTTTGCGAATAAACTATGTATTTTAATTTCCTAAATTAAAAAACCGAAAACAAATTGCGTCCGTAGCATATGCTGTCCCCACACACTGTGGTTTATATTCTGAGACCAGATGGTAAAACAAAAACCAACAGTCCTTTCTAGCACTCACACAAGTTCTGGTCACACTTTTCTATACCCAGAGATGTGACATAAACGCAGCGTGACACCCAAGGTACCAACGCCAAGGTCCAAGCTTGATGCGAAGTGTTTACCTTGCACCTTTCTCTAATGTTTGCCTCAGCTCGCTTTAGGAAATATCATGAGACCAACGACTACAACATTTATTATGTTTTCTTGTTTTTTGAGAGACATTTTTCTACAGGTACATGTACTCATTGGAGAGACAGAGGTAGGAAATGAGAAATCACTCCCCCACACCGGGTGGGGATGGCCACACCAAATTCCTTCTCCTCCATTCACCTCCCAGGATTTTGGCCACATACGCACATGCGCCCAGCATGAGTTTTAAACTGCCAGGGCCAGAACTCAAACCCTGGCGAGCACAGGGGAGTGCAGCACCTTAACCATGAAGCCTCCTGCTGGCCCCACATTTCCTTGTTTTTTAAAGTTTGCTTCTTTCCTCCACAAGGGAGCAGGACACACACACACACACACACACACACACACACACACACAGAGAGAGAGAAAGAGCGTGAGAGGCACCCCCAACAGGGTTCCTCACCCCACAGTTCACCCCAGCCTCAGCCAGCCCTGGAACATTGGCATGCCAGTGCCAGGTGTTCAGACCGGTCTCCAGACTCGAAGCTGGAGGTGTGAGGGTCAACTTTGTAAAGCTTCATCCTACCACTGTCCCCACTAGCCCGTTCCCATATTTATTGTTTTATTTTCCCAACATTTCATTATAAAATATTCAAATGCATAGGCAAGTTGAAATAATTGTATTGAGAACACTCATATACCCACCACTTATATTATACAATTAACATTTTACTATACCTTAAAATTGTTTAATTGGGGCCAGCAGGTGGTATGAAAGTTAAGGTACCTGGATCCCATGTGGCCAACTTCATGGTTAGAGTTCCAGACCCAGGGCTTGAAAGTCACACCATGGGGCCAGCAGGTGGCATGGTGGTTAAGGGCGCTGGACTCCCACATGAATAACTACAGTTTACTACAGTTCGAGTCCCAGACCTGGCACCTGGTTCTCTCACTTTCTTTCTCTGTCCCCCTCTGGTCAAATTTAAATAAATTAATTAGTTTAAAAAAAAAAAAGAAGAAGAAGAAGAAGAAGAAGGAGAAAAAAAGAAAGACGCACCAGGCGCATGCACATGTGTACTCAAAATCCTGAGAGGAGAATGGAGAAGGGATGGCAGCATGGCCACGCCCCCAAGGGTGGTATCTTTCGCTCCCTGTCTGTCTCTGTTTCTCTGGTGAGCACCAAAATCTAAAGAACAAAATTGTTTTGTTTTTTTGTATGTGCCAGGAACTTTGCATACATTATCTCACTTAATCCTTAAAAAAACTTTTGAGGCAGGTATTATTATTCACTCCCATTTAATGGAGGAGAAAATTGAAACTTAAGGACTTAGAATGACAGACAAGTGTCTACAGAGCCAAAGTCTACAAAAATAACACTCTATTTATAAATATGGAGCCAACTGGAGTTGAGTTTAATGGAATTTTATTAGTTGGGTTAGTGCTGAAGATTTGTTTCTAGAACCTGAGAAGGTGTAAAATTCAGCAAAAGCATGTATGTGCTGAGAAAGAAAGGACTTATTCGTTGAAATTTTGTAACTAGATTATTGATTTTCTTTATTTAAAAAAAAAGTGTAGAGTCAGGAGGAAGTACAACTGGACCCACGTGGTCAAGATTCACACCCTGATACTTCCCTGAGCGCACTGGGCAGGCCAGCTGGAACTAGGGGTGGACCACAGGGTGAGGGCCTTTTGGGGCTGGCTGCTCTCTGTCTCTCTCTCTCTCATAAAAAAGGGATATAAATAACCTTTTTTATTTCAGAGAGGTTGTTTTTGTTTTGGTTTGGTTTTTTGCTAAAGGGCCCACGTGCTTGCCGGAGAGACAGAGATAGAGAAAGTGAAAAATTACCCTTTTGGAGGATGGCCACACTGCAATCCCTTCTCCTCTATTCTCTTCTTGTGATTTTGGGCATGGAAGCACATGCACCCGGCGTGAGTTTTAAGTTGCTGGGTCTGGGATTCGAACTGCGTTCGACTACGTGAGAGTCCAGCAACATAACCATTACACCATCTGCTGGTCACCCGGCATGAGCTGTGGTTAACTGCGTGGGAGTCCAACAATGTAAATGTATACCATCTGCTAGTTACTATAAATAAACTTTTTTAAACGTGTAAAGCAGGGATACATGTACTAATATGCTTCTTGTAGTGTTATTTAAAAGGAAAGGTTGGGGTGCCAGCAGATGGCAGGTAGTTAAGGGGTTGGACTCGTACATGGCCAGCCGCAGTATGAGTCCCAGACCTGGTAGCTTGCTTTCTCAATTGCCCTTTGTCTCTCTTTGGTTATATTTATAAAATAATAACGAGACCAGCAGATGGCAGAATGGTTATGTCACTGGACTTCCACAAAGTGGATTGTGATTCGAGTCCCGAACCAGGCAGCTTAAACTCACTTGCCGGGCACATGTGCATGTGTCTAAAATCCCAAGAGGAGAATGGAGAAGGGATCACAGTGTGGCCATCCCCTAGGGGGTGACTTCTCTCTTTCTGTCTCTGTCTTTCTCTGTCTCTCCAGCGAGCACTCTATAGCAAAAAATCTCCCTAAAACATAATAATAGTAACAAGCAAAAGTAAATAATTATTTTAAACATATATATATTATTAAAACTATATATAATTATTTTAAACATATGTATAATATATGTATATACAAGAGGAGTTTATTATATATATATAAATAGAAGGGAAAGTTGGAAATAATGTAAATGTCCTGAATTGGAAAAATAGTTATGGTATGTACAAAAGATGCCGTATGATACAAATGTTAAAAATAATCTTTCCTTTGCTTTTGAAATACTTGTCAGTCACATTGGGCTTGAGTACATGATCCAAGTGTAACGTGACATTCAGGGATACAATCGGTAAAACTGCAAATCATTCTCTTTGATATAAGAAAGTAGGCTGACAGGGCTGGCAGGTGGCATGGTGGTTAAAGGCGCTGGACTCCCATGTGGCCAGCCATGGTTCAAGTCCTGGACCTGGTGGCTTGCTTTCTCACTTTCCCTCTCTCTCTCTGTCTCTCTCTGGTCAAACTGGAACATAATAATAATAATTAAAAAATAACATTAAATAAAATAATTCTTTAAAAAAAAAAAGTAGGCTGACTATCAGACTCTGAGACCAGCTGTGGTGGTGCCCACTGCTGGGACACTGCGCTCCACAGGCTGGCACTGAATGAGAGGCCGGGGTTTAATTCCTGCTCCAACCTAAAGGCCAGGCAAAGTGGTGTGCAGCAGTAACCCCAGCAACCAGGAACGCTGAGGAAGGAGGATCCGGAGGTCCAGGCCAGCCTGGGCAACATAGCAAGACTCTGTTGAATCAAAGGGCTGAGGGCGGGCCCTGTGGCTCAGTGGTAATGACTCCACAAGCAAAGCTAGAGACCACATGGCAATCGCAGTTCGAATCCTGGGCCTGATCAGCCTGAAACACACCAGCAGGTGCCCAGGAGCCAACAGGCTGGAGGACAGAAGGAAGGGGCAGCATGACCAGAGCCTGGGGAGGGCGTTCCTTTGTCTCTCCTCTCTCTGTCTCACATGTGTGTATACACTGTAGCATGTATAAAAGAAAAAAATAATAATTATTTTAAAATTTATTATTATTTTAAAATTTGTTGTAGGACACATGCACTCACCAGAGAGAGACACACACACACAGAGAGAGAGAGAGAGAGAGAGAGAGAGAGAGAGAGAGAGAAAGCAAGCCACCAGGTCTGGGACTCCAACCAAAGTAGGCCCGGTGGTAGTCCAGCGCCTTTAACCACCATGCCACCTGCTGGCTTCTGCAGAGGCAGGGACATGGTGAGATTCTGTTTAAAATAAAAAAATTTTTTTTTTAATTTGAGAGGTATGGATCTCTAGGAGAAATGAATATGAGCTTTAAAGGGCGTGTTTTCTGAATCAGAGGATATTGCAGGTATAAAGTCTATAAGAATGTTCAGCTCTGAAGGAATTGATAGTTTCTCAGCCTGAGCTACATCTTCTGTACACTTAGCTGTCTTGAAAAGCCTAAAGCAATGTACAAAAATAAAATCACCAGCATCCTTCATTGTGCACAAGTTTATCAGGTGCCTGCTGTGTGCAGACACTGGAGACTCAACAGTAGAGAGAAGAGGTTACTACTGTGAGCAGTGCGAAGAGTATACAAAACAAATAAAGCTGCTCTGGGAGAGTCTCCTATTGGTAATACTAATACGTAGGGCAGCGCTTCTCTACCAGAGGAGGTTCCCCCCAGGGGACATTTGGCAATGCCTGCAGGCACTTTTGAACATCACAACTGGCAGCGGGAGGCGAACATCACAACTGGCAGCGGGAGGGAAGTGCTACTGGCATCTACGGGGCAGAGATCAGCCATGCTGCTCAACAGAACACCCCCACAACAAAATCAGTGCTGAGTCTGAGAAACCCTGGCTCACAGAAGACTACCAGGATGTTTTCTTGAAAGTTATCGAGGAGAAATCCTGATGGGGAAAAATGTTCCCATAGAAGGTGGCAGCCCTGGGGCAATGAGGGTGCAGGGCAGGAAAAGATTACCCGGGTGATTATGGAGGTTGTTAGGCAAAACTAAGGGAAGAGCCAGTCCCAGGCGACTGAGAGGCCTATTCTCAACATTCATTTGCAAATTGCTTCTTTAGCATATATTGGATCTCCATCCTGCCTCTCTCCAGGAGGAGGCCAGATGGTAGAATGAAAGGCTCTGGAGATAAAATTGAAAGATCTGGGTTGAATCCTAACTTTGCAATAATGAAAATCACCTTTCTTTTGTAAACAGCAGTTTCAACTTTTTTTTTTTTTTGAGAGATTTTCACTGTAGGGCGCGTGCGCTTGCCAGACAGACAGAGAGAGACATAGAGACAGAAAGCGAGAAATCACCCCCCAGGGGGGATGGTCACACCGCAATCCCTTCTCCTCCATTCTCCTCTCGGGATCTTGGGCACGCACGCACACGCGCCCGGCGTGAGTTTTAAGCCACCGGGTCCGGGACACGAACCGCGGTCGACTACGTGGGAGTCCAGCGACATAGCCATTACGCTAACTGCTGGTTCCCAGCAGTTTCAACTTTTGAGAAACAGGAATGGAAATACCACCCTTCCCTCTGCAATGATGAAAACAGGTGGTGGACTGGGAACCGATGTCTGAATGTGCTTGGTTCTCTGCAGAGGCTCTGTTGACATTATTATTGTTGTTTGTATATTTACAATATATTATTAACTGAAGGGAGTGCTTAAGAAACTTGTTTAAGTGTACAATAGTATACATATTATATACATCCTTTTTTTTTTCAGTGTGAATATCTGCTGAAAAAAATAGAATTAAAGCAAATAGTAATGCAAATTGTCCCTGACCAGGAAGAAAGAATAAAACAAAGACAAAATATATTGCCTTTGGAATTGGATAATAAATACATGTAACAAAAACTTTTAAAAGCCTCTAAAAAAAAAAAAAAAAAGATATTCTGGGGCCAGCAGGGGGTGCAGTGGTTAAGGTGCTGGATTCCCACATGGCCGAGCAAGGTTCAGGTGCTACACCCAGTGGTTTGAAACACATGCCAGGCACTTGTGCAGGAGAATGGGGAGAAGAGATTGTGGCACAGTCACCACCACCCCCCGCCCCCTGTGTGATTTCTCACTTTCTCTCTCTCTCTCTACAGGAAGCACACGTGTCCTACAGCAAAAATCTCTCTCTAAAAAATAAAAAGGTAATATTAAGGGGTCGGCAGGTGGTGTGGTAGTTGAGGCACTGGACTCCCATATGGCTGACCATGGTTCAAATCCTGGACCTCGTGCTTGCTTTCTCATCTTCCTCCCTCCCTCTCTCTTTCTCTCTCTCTGGTCAAATTGAAGAAGAAGAAGACATAAGTAAAAATTAAAACAATAATAATAATAAGATAATCTATGAAACGAGCAAAGTTAGGATGCAATTTAAGCAAAAAACAATAGCAAGATATAAATTGTACAGAGTGGAGCTAGCAGGGGGTGTGGCGGTTAAGGAGGCTGGACTCCCCACAAGGCCAACCTGAAGTTCGAATCCTGAACCCAGCAGCTTGCTTTCTCATTTTCTCTCTCTCTTTCTCACTCTGTCCCTCTCTGGTCAAAATAAAATAAATACAATTAAGTTCATAAAATAATTCTTAAAAAAAAAAAGAAATCGTATAGCTCTGTACCATCCAGTGTGGAAGCAACAGTCCTATGTGGCTTTTTTTTTTTTTAAAGAATTATGTCATTGAACTTTATTTTGATCTTGTTTATTTATCTATTTATTTAAATTTGACCAGAGAGGGATAGAATGAAAGAAAGAGAGAGAGAAAGGAAAAGTAAGAAAGCAAGCTGCCAGGCCTGGGACTTGAACCATGGTCAGCCTTGTGGGAGTCCAGCACCCTTGACTACCATGCTACTTGCTGCTCTTCTGCCACCATGTGGCTTCTGAGCATTTGAATATGGCTAGCCAAACTGAGATCTAAAAACATCTAAAATATTTAATTAATCATTGTTTTAGGGACCAGCAGTTGGCATAATGGCTATGTTGCTGGACTTCCATGTAGTTGACCATGGTTCAAGTCCTGAACCCAGTGACTTAAACTCACGATGGGCGTGTGTTTGCCCAAGATCAGGAGAGGAAAATGGAGGAGAAGAGTTTCTGGCCATCCCCCCTGGGGGATGATTTCTCACTTTCTTTCTTTCTGTCTCTCTCTGTCTTTCTGGAGAGTGCATAAGCCCTATAGCAAAAACCTCTCAAAAAAAAAATTTTTTTTTTTTAAATTTGCTATAGAGCATGTGTGCTTGCCAAAAAGAAAGAGAGGGAAAGTGAGAAAGCACCCCCTGGGGGAATGGCCATGCCACAATCCCATCTCCACTCTACTCCCAGGATTTGAGGCATACACACACACATGCCCAGCAAGCTTTCTAAGCTGCCAGGTCTGAGACTTGAACCTTGTAGCTGGCCATGTGGGATCCAGGCACCTCACCCACCATTCCGCTGAGTGGCCCTCCTTAATAATTTTATGCTGGGCCAGATGGCACAGCAGGAGTAAAATACGATGCATGGAGGCAATCCCACATGGGAAGGTTCCTGGTTTGCATCCAGAGATTTCCTGAGTCTGCTGGGCACACACACACCCCAGATCTGGGGCTGGCTGAAGGCTGAGGGTCAATTGTGGCATCGAGACCCTATTAGGGGTGCTGCCTCTTTCTCTCCCCACCTCATGGAAGGAACAAAGACACTTAATAATAATAATAATAATAATAATAATAATAATAATAATGTTGTTATGTTGATTATATGATAAAATGATAATATTTTGAATCTACGGGGGTTGCATAAACTCTATTAAAATTGATTTCACCTGTTTGTTTTTATTTTCTTTAGTGAGGCTACCAAAATATATTAAGTTACATATGTGGCTCACATCTGTCGTTTGCATATTTCTTTTGGCTGGCTAGTGACAATATAAACTTGACTATAATTTTTTAAAAGCAGGAAAGAAAAAAGAATGGAAAAATACCAAACACGTCCCTGTGATCGAGTCTGCATGACAGGGCTATGGGTGACTTTTGCAGTATCCTTAGACTTTTCTGAAGTGTCTAAATACTCCATGGACTGCAGATACCCCTGGGGTCATCAGAAAAGGGCAAAAGGAACCCAGAATCTCTCCTGCACTTCAGAACAAAACCTGTTCTTTCTGAAAATGATGGCATCTTAGAGGACCTGTTACTCTGTGAATTAAACAAACGATGCCCTAGCTAGCCAAACTCTCCTTTGGTCTTGGGCATGAAGGGGAAGGCCTAGCATTCTGTTCTCTGTTCTCTCTGAGGGCAGGGGCACCTTCCTTGGGCCTTTCCCCCAACAGGGAACCGAGGCTCTGGGGAGTATGAGGATGCTCAGAACATCCCTGGGCAAGGAAGTGAGTCATGCAGTGAGTCAGCCCCGCCGCCCTGCTCTCATTCTTGGTATTGTTCCATGTGGCTGCTCCTCCTGTCACCCTCTCCCCCTGAACCACGTGTGCAGCCTTGAGACAGCCCAGGCAGACTGTCCGAGAAGGGCTCCTGGGTGCTGAGCACTTAAATCAGGCTCCTCACAGAGCTGTAGGTGACCACCACACACTCTCCTTGCACTGTCCTGTCAACCAATCGGACACGGGCCACCTTAGCACTCCCATTCACAGAGGAGAAACAGACACAGAGAGGTGAAATGCTTGGCCAAGGGCTCTCATCTAGAAAGAAGCGGAGTGAGACTCTACTGGCTTGACTCCCAAGCATGGCAGACCCAGCTGCGGAGCTTCTAGACCTCTCATCTGGGTGTCCCCCCGCAAGACTGGGACTGAACTAACTCAGTCTCCCAAGTTTACAAAACATGCCTCTGGGCAAAGAGTCTACGAGCCTGATGGCAGACATTGACACCGAAGTGGGAACTGAGGCCCATGGTTTTTTATTTCAGGGTGGAACACTAAATGGAATTTGTACCCCTGAGAGATACACTGGGGAGATGGCTAAGGGAGAGCGTCCTCAGTTCTGCCCACTCTCCAACCAGACTGCAGAGCCATCCGTGGCCATTTACTAAGGCACCTGGTCATGCCTCAGGATGGGTGGGGCCAAGGGCCAGGAAGCAGATGCTCTCGTGATGTGCCCTGTCACGAGAATGCCACCCCCTCAAATACCACGTGTGGGGAGGCATGCCTGAGCAGTAAGCATTTCCCTCTCTTTTGAACTTGTTTGATTTTTTGGTAATTTCATGTTTTTATAGGTAGTATCTTCGTATGGTTCAAAGATTATATATCACACACACACACACAATTTATGCTGAGAAGTCTTTCTCCAACTGGGTCCCACCCCCCCCCTTTTTTTTTAAGAATTATTTTATTTAAGTTTATTTATTTATTTTAATTTGACCAGAGAGGGACAGAGTGAGAGAGAGAGGGAAAGTGAAAAAGCAAGCCACCAGGTCAGGGACTTGAACCGTGGTCAGCCATGTGGGAGTCCAGCACCCTTAACCACCACACCACCTGCTGGTCCCCCCCTTTTTTGTTTTTACTCAGTTCCCCCCTTCTCTACTCTCAGTCTATGCTGTTATTAGTTTTTCGTGTATCTTTTCGGAGTTTCTTTATACAAGTCCTACTAATTACACACGTGTGCCCACACACACACAGTACTATACTTCTTTTTTTCTTTTTGAGAGGTTTTTGCTACAGAGTACGTGTGCTCTCCAGAAAGACAGAGAGAGACAGAGACAGAAAGTGAGAAATCATCCCCAGGGTGGATGGCCATGCCACAATCCCTTCTCTTCCATTCTCCTCTCGGGATCTTGGGCACACACACACACATGCACCCAGCGTGAGTTTAAGCCACCGGGTCCAGGAGTCGAACCGCGGTTGACTACAAGGGAGTTCAGCAACATAGCCATTATGCTAACTGCTGGTCCCAGCACACTTCTTTCTATACAACCTTGCAGGCTCTTTTTACTAAAGTAAAAATATGACCGGGAAGAACACATTGTTGCTAACCTTTAGTGAAAGGAGTCTTACAGGTTATTTTCTTCCTCGAGGCACCGCCCTTTTCCTTTGTTTTTGCATTTTTTAAAAGCCAGTTTAATGAGGCATAACTTACATACAGTAGAATTCACCCTTGTCAGTGGACAGTTCTGCAAGTTTTGACAAATCCACAAGGTGCTGCAGCCATGACCACAAATCAAGACACAGGACACTTCCTTCCCCTCCCTAGCTCTTTCCTGCCCCTTTAAACTCACCCTCTACCACCACCCCAAGCCTGTAGCAAGCACTGCTAGGTCCTCTGTACTTACCGCTTTGCCTTTTCCAGCATGTCTCTTAAATGGAATATACAATATGCAACAGTTTGTGTCTGGATTTTTTTCATTTCACATCACGCATTTGAGAGTCATCCCTGTCGGTATTGGGTGTCCTCATTATTGGTAACTTGTATTCGGTTACAAGGTTGTACCACTCTGCTTATCCTTACATTAGTTGAAGGACATTTGGGTCACTTGCAGTTTAGGGTGACAGACATTCACATACAGGCTTTTATGTGAGCAGATTTTCATTTCTTTTGCATAAATATGTAGGAGTAGGACTGCTAGGTTGTGTGAAGAGTATTATCTTCATCTCATGTCCTTTTTGGTCTTTTTTTTAGTTTTTGCTATAGGGCATGTGTGCACACGAGATGCAGAGATGGGGGACGGGGAGTGAGAACTATCCTCCGGGTGGGATGACCATGCCACAATCTCTTCTCCTTCAGTCTCCTCTTAAGACTTTAGGCATGCATGCACAATACCCAGAATGACTTTCTAGCTGCCAGATCCAGGACTCACACTGCATAGTCAGCCGTGTGAGCTCCAGCACCCTAACGCCCCCTACCACCTGCTGGCTCTCATGGTTCGTCTTTACACCAGCCCATGTTCGCTTCATTCTCAGAGGAGAGCTCTGTGGACCAGAGAAGTTCCTGGTTTAGGTTCCTACATCACTCAGCAGATATGTGGCAGAGATGGGCTTTGAACTCAGATCTCACGGAGATGACTCTCCAGCAGGGAATGGCACTGTGATACTGTCTTCCTGTCACCATGTTGAAAGGGGTCAAAGACACTGAAAGCATAAGGACTAAAGATATTGCTAAAACTCAGATCTCGCTGTCTTTCTAATTTTGGCTCCCTTACAAGAATTCAGACTTGTGGGAGGAAACCCTGGCGGGGGCCCTTCTAGGCTGGCAGTACGCTCTGCTGCCTCGAGACTACCAGCTTCCCCAAAGGGAATGGTTCCTGATGTTTATGAGTGGGTATGGAATGTGCTCTTAAAGTTTATAGTTCACTTAACATGCATCATCTCATCAGAGAACAACTCCACAGAGGGTTGGACCCGTCTCTCCCTGCAACCCACCCACACCTGGCGAGCTGTGTGCAGAGGCAGCCTATTTGTGACCCTTATTATTTCACCCGATTCTGGGCCGCACGCCCCTCCCCTTGTGCAATGACAACCTGGCAATTCTAAACGCCCTCCTGGCACGCCTGGATTGGCAGGGAGGTGGCCTGGAAAGGACATGTGCCTGGGACTCCAGTCTTTCCCTTGGGAGTTTGTAGGAAACTGAGAGGCCTCTTTGAGTGCCCAATGGGGGTCCTGGCACCCAGGAGGCAGACAACTGTTGGTCCCCTTTGCTTCCCCAAATAGAGGAGTCAAGTATCCTGCCAGTCACAAGACCCTGGAGGTTAGACTTGATCAGAGGGTGCTGTGTGCTGGAAGCACGTCATTTCCCCACTCCTGTTTCGGAGTCCACATTTATGCAGTGGGCCAGGTCCAAGTGCACTATATGGAATGTTTTTATAAATGTAACCTTTCTTTCAGCTGAAAGAGGGGGACTAGGGGAAAAACTCCTTGAACTCCCTGCTACCCGGAGGGCCCTGCCCTCCCCAGGCATCGGTGAGATTTTATAGCCATGGAGAAGATTTTGGACACCACCAGAAAGAGGCCAAGTCTTCTTGATCACACAAGCCCAGACCCACAAGGGGAGGAGAGGGAATGTTTCAGTGGGTGGTAGAAATGAAAAGAGGTGGAATACTCATTGCCGGAACCCGTGAGTCTCTGGAAAGTGGGAATGAGAACGGCACCTACCTCGTGAGGTTGTGAGGCTGGAGACTTGGAGGGCACAGATACCTCGAGGGGTGAAATGAGAACGTGTGTGTGAGCCGGAGGTCGCCTGTGAACATCATGTGTTCTACACACGCAGTGACAGATTCACATCTCAGGCAACTCCACAGTCCTGGGCAACCTACCTAAGGTCATTCTGTAACGTGGAATGCATAACCAATGTTCAAAACTGAGAGAAAATCACACCCAACAGTCCCAATGGCCTGAATCGCTTAAAAACTTAAAAACTCTGCGTCTGGGACCAGCTGGTGGGATGGTGGTTAAGGTGTTGGACTCCCACGTGGCAGCTTGAGGCTCACACCATGCTCAGGGGACTACATGCCAAAATCCGGAAGGAGAAGGAGGAGAAGGGATTGCAGCATGGCCATCTCCTCGTGGGGAGTATTTCTCGTTTTCTCTCTCCATCTCTCTGTCTCTCTGGCAAGCACACGTACCCTATAGCAAAAATCTCACCAAACCCCCCCCCCCCAATCTGTGCCTCCATTTGCACATAAAGATAATGGTCAGGGCCTCAGTGGTAGCAGCTTCTCTCGGAGGGAGCAAGCACTCACCACTTTGCCACAGAGCCCACTATTCCTTTTGGTCTCACCCTTACCTAGCCACTTCACTCATTGCTATTACCTGCCCGGCCCCAGCAGTACTGGAGTTTGTGATCCTTGAGGTAAATATACTCTCGTCTTTGGAAAGCATGTACATTTAAGAGATGAGACTTTTTTCCCCTTGATTTGCTAGAGGGCGTGTGGACTCGCTGGAGAGCGATGGCGAGGGTAGGGGGGAGTGAGAAAGTACCCCCCCACACACAGGGGTATGGCCACGCTGCAATCTCTTCTCCATTCTCTTCTCGGGATTTTGGGCATGCACACACACGTGCCAGGTGTATTTTCCAAGCCTCTGGGTCTTGACTCAAACCTGGAAGTAGGCTATATGGGATCCAGTCACCTTATCATGGGGCCCAAGATAAAACTTTTTTTTTTTTTTCAGTTTTTTTGCTATAAGGCACATGTATTAGCTGGAGAGAGATTGAGAGGGGGAGAGTGAGAAATAACTCCTTAGGAGGGATGACCATGCCGTAATCCCTTTTCTTTCATTCTCTTCTGGAGATTTTGGGTGCACATTTACATGTACCCAGTGTGTTTTTCACGCTGCCAGGTCTGAGACTCAAACTGTGAAATCAGTCATATGGGATCCAGCTGCTTTGAACCGCCATGCCATCAGCTGGCCCTCAAGGTGAAACTTTTAAAAGCTGCCCCTTTTCCAAATGGTCCAAAATGCAAATTCTTTGGTTACATCAAAGCACCACCAATTTTTTCTCTCTCTCTCTCTCTCTCTTTTTTTTTTTTTTTT
>NW_006160036.1:1887143-1893921 GCF_000334495.1 Tupaia belangeri chinensis | reverse complement strand
GGGGGATGGCCACATTGCAATACCTTCTCCTCCATTCTTCTCTCGGGATCTTGGGCACGCACGCACATGCACCTGGTCTGGGACTCAAACTGCGGTCAATTACATGGGAGTCCAGTGACATGCCAACTGCTGGTCCCCACCATCGATTTTCTATAGGGCGCGTGCGCTCGCCAGACAGACAGAGAGAGACAGAGAGATAGAAAGTGAGAAATCACCCCCCAGAGGGGATGGCCACGCTGCAATCCCTTCTCCTCCATTCTCCTCTTGGGATCTTGGGCACTCACGCACATGCGCCCGGCGACCACCATCGATTTTCTCATTGCTGTCCTTTTTTATAAAAACAGGGGCAAAGCAGATTGCATGGTGGTTATGTCACTGGACTCCCACATGGCTGACTGCAGGACAGGCCCTGAACCCAGTGGATTGAAAGTCACAGTGGGCGGGCGTGAGTACATGCATGCCCAACATCCCAGGAGGAGAAGGGTTTGTGGCGTGATAATCCTCCCCTCAGGGTAATTCTCCCTTTCCCTCTCACTTTCTGTTTCTCTCCCATGAGCACATGTGCCCTATTGCAAAAACCTCTTTAAAAAAAAAAAGTGTTGGAGGGCCCAGCAGTTGGCATAATGGCTATGTCACTGGACTCCCATGTACTCAACTGTGGATTGAGTCCTGGACCCGGTGGCTTAAACTCACGCGGGGCATGTATGCATGCAATGCCCAAGATCCCTAGAGGAGAAGGGAGGAGAAGGGATTGTGGTGTGGCCATCCCCTCTGGGGATCCTCTCTTTCTGTCTCTCCATCTCTGTCTTTCTGATGAGCGCACATGCCCTATAGCAAAACCTCTCAAAAAGAAAAGTGTTGGGGTTAGCAGGTGCATGGTGGTTAATGATGCTGGACTCCCACATGGCCGACAGTGGTGTGAGTCACAGATCTGGTGGCATTTCTCACTTTCCCTCTCTCTCTCTCTCTCTGTTCCTCTCTGGTCACAATAAAATAAATAAAGTTAAATAAAATAATTCTTTTTTAAAAGAATTATTTAATTGTATTTATTCATCCATATATTTTAATTTGATCAGAGAGAGAGAGAAAGTAAGCTGCCAGGTCCAGGACTTGAACCATGGTCAGCCATGTGGGAGTGTCCAGCACCTTAACAACCATGCACCTGCTGGTCCCCACAAATAAAATAATTCTTGAAAGAAGCATTGGGGCCAAATAGTGGTGCTGCAGTAATACAACTGGACCCAGATGAGAAGGTCCGCGGTTCTTGTCCTGAGGCTTTCCTTCACATGCTGGGCATACGTGTGCGTACCCATGATTCAGGCTGCCTAAAGCTGGGGTGCCTGAAGCTGCCTAAAGAAGGACCCTGTTGGGAGTGTCTCTCTCTTTCATGGAAAAAAAAAAAAAACTAAACTAAAAATGTAGTGTAAACAGTAAGAATCTATATTGTTTGCCAGAAATGTAAAGTGTTATCATTTTCTAATGTAAAAGGAAAAGTCGGCCCAGATATGAATTGACCCTCGACACAAATTCTAGATGCAAGTAACAAAAACCAAATCTAAAGCAGTTTAAGGAAAAACAAAGAGACTGGTTTAATGGCTTCTGCAATCAGACTGCAGATTCCTGGGAGTGGATGTCTGGCTCCTGGGTCAGCTGGACTCAGAAGCTTGGGACTGTACCCCAGCCAGAACTCCGTTCCAGAGTCTCTCAAACCAGCTCCTTATCTCGGGCCAGCTTCTGCACATGGAGATGGAAATAAGCAAAAGCAGCTCTGAACTCACATCCTTAGCACAGATGCTCCTCGAAGTATGGGGTTATATCCTAATAAACCATTGTAGGTTGAAAATATCATTGAGATGAAAACCTAGCCTACCTTAAACATGCTAAGAACACCAACTCTAACCTACAGTTGGACAAAATCATCTAATACAAACCCTACCTATTTCATAATCAGTACTGAATACCTCCTATAAGTAAATACTGAAAATGAGAAACGTAATGGCTGCATGAGTATTTGAAGTACAGTTTCCACCAAATGTGTATTGCTTTTGCACCATTGTAAAGTTGGAAAATCCTAAGTTGAACCATCATAAGTTGGGGACCATCGGTATTTGTGTGTGTGTGTTGGGGGGGCAGGTGACATGGTAGTTAAAGCACTGGATTCTCACATGGCTGACTGTGGCTTGAGTCCTGGATCCAGCAGCTTGAAAACTCCTGTGTGTGTGTGTGTGTGTGTGTGCATGCCCAAAATTCTGAGAGGAGAATGGAGAAGAGAGTAGTACAGTGTCGTCATTCCCCCTGGGGAGGTGATTTCTCACTTTCTTTCTCTCTGTTTCTCTCTGGCAAGCGCATACATCCAGAGGCAAAAATGAAATGAAAGGAAACTAAAGAAACCCAAAAGGAGGAAATAAGGGGAGGGTGTGGGGGTGTCTTTTTTTCTCAATTGGAAAAATCCTAGGAAAGAATTCTAATTGAGCTGTTAAGTTTCTATTCCTATTCCTGGGCCAGACTAGAAAGGAGCGTGTCACCTCCATGGGGCAGTGGTAAAGTGCTGCTTAAGGGAAGCTGGATTCCACATGGTAGCTGTAGTTCAAATCCCCGGCCTGGTGGCCTGAAACAGCCCAGGCACATTCGCGAGTGCTCAAATCTGATGAGCAAAAGGGGACCGCAGCATGACGAGACCCTACAGAGGGCACTCTTCCCCCTCTCTCGTGCACACATCCATGTGTGTGTGCATGTACGTAATCATGGATTGAAAAAAGGAAAAAGAACATTTAAAAATAGAAGAAAAGAAGAATGGGTAATAGGCAGTCCCAAATCATAACCACCAACAGCTATCTGTGTGTGTGTGTGTGTATGTGTGTGTGTGTGCGTGTGTGTGTTTCCATTGCCAGAAAAGACAAAGACGCAGAGAGAGAGATCCCTGCCATGCTAGCTACCCGCGCAGGGAAAATTGACTTTGATCTGCTCCTGGAGCACCCGATCAAAGACTGTTACACAGCAATCCATTCTTCTCCATTGGCCCATCCTATTGGGGTTTGGGGCACACACGCACACGTGGCCACAAGCGCCCACACATGTGGCCGGGATTCAAACTGCAGTAGGCCATGTTGGATCTGGCGCCCTGAACTGGGCTACCAGCTGCCAACTTTTAATGATGTCTAGAGCCCTCCAGGTTGGGAAACTCTTCTCTAGAGTCTGGTTTTTCTGTAGCAATTACAGTAATCAAGATGGTTTACTATGTGCCAGTCACTATTTTAATTGCTTTACATATTAAACATATGCATAAATATACGTTATCTCACTTAATCTTCTCAAAGATTCCCAAAGCAGGGACCAGCACTTGGCGTAATGGCTATGTCACTGGACTCCCATGTAGTCAACCGCGGTTGGAATCCCAGACCTGGTGGCTTAAACTCACGCTGGGCACGTGTATGTGTGTGTCCAAGATCCCGAGAGGAGAATGGAGGAGAAGGGATTGCAGCGTGGCCATCCCCCCCGCTCCCAGGGTGATTTCTCACTTTCTGTCTCTGTCTTTCTGGAGAACAGACACACCTTATAGCAAAAACCTCTCAAAAAAAAAAAAAAAAAGGATTCCCAAAGGGAGTCTCTTATCCCTGTTGTACAAATATGGAAACTGAGTCATAAAGCAGTTAAGGAGCTGAGACACTTGCCCAAGTGGCAGATCTGGGCTGTGACTCCAGGTAGTCCGGCCAGAAACCCTTCTGCCCAGTGATATCACAGCTGCCCCTCTGAGAGAACTGCATTCTAGACCATTAAAGACCTGTCCCAGATGCCTGCAGGCTGGCCACGATCAAAGGTGTGCCCACTAGGGATGTGGCTTTCCACCTGTGAGCGTCCCTGGGAGACCGGGTGAGAGGAGACCCTTGCCATGCTTGCTGCCTTGCAGGGGAGGCCGACTTTGATCTCCTGGAGCCACCAAGCACAGCCAACACAGCGAGCACAGTGCTATCTGTTTATCTGGCCTGCCCAGGGACCTCGGCTCAGCCTCTCCTTTGGCTGCATTCTTGCTTCTCACCAAGTTTGCATCCAGTGACCTGAGCCCGCATCAGTAATCAGAGAAATCATGTTTTGATTGTTTAGTTTCGTTTTGTTTTGTGTTCCTGGTCCAGACTCTGTCCCTTAACGGAATACAAATAACAACATGTTCCTTGATTGTCTGGGTTTAGGGGAATTCAATTCAATTGAAAAAATGTGTAGTGAATTTCTACTCTGAGCCTGACGTGGCCTGGGGTGAGAGCAATAAATGAAAAGCAGACTCTGCCCTGAAAAAAAGTATAGGTCACATCAAATAAAATTAAAAAAAAAAAAAAGAAAGAAAGAAAGAAAAATCTTATCTATAAACTGCTCCATTCTAGATTAGTCTGGGTTCCTTCAGTTCCTTGACTTTTCTAACTCTTCCTACAGGCCGCCATCTAATTACTCTAGAATGCTGCTTTCATCCACAGTTAGAATGTCATTTTCCCCCTAGGGTAAAATCAGACCCTAAGTCAGGCCCACTGTAGCCTTCTCCTGTCACCACTTCCACTCAGGTGACCTGTCAGAATTAAGTGTGTCCATTATTGCCTCCTGTTGCCCTTTATTGACCCCGTCCTTAGAAATGTCTTCTATCTACAGTTCTTGGCGAGTGTAAGTGGTCGTATTTTTTTTTAAGATTTATTTATCAGGACCAGTAGTTGGTGTAATGGCTATGTCGCTGGACTCCCACATAGTCGACCGTGGTTCGAGTCCCAGACCCAGTGGCTTAAACTCACGCCAGGCGCGTGTGCAAGCATGCCCAAGATCCCAAGAGGAGAATGGAGGAGAAGGGATTGCAGTGTGGCCATCCCCCCTGGGGGGTGATTTCTTGTTTCCTGTCTCTCTGTCTTCCTCTCTCTCTTTCTGGCGAGTACACATACCTTATAGCAAAAACCTCTCCAAAAAAAAAAAAAAAAGAAAGAAAGAAGAGATAGATTTATTATTATTATTATTTTAATTTTTTACTAGAGAGAGAAAGTGAGAAAGCAAGCCTCCAGGTCTGGGGCTCGAACTGTGGTTAGCTACGTGGAGGTCCAGTGCCTTCATTATCACAGCACCTGTCAGACACAATATGGCCATATTTTAAAAATGTGCTCCTTGACCATAGCTGATTGGTTCTGAGTGCACACCTGACCCAGCGTACCCATCCATAGGCTGGATCCTTGACATTCTAACTTACAAGGCTCCCAGAGAGAATGAGGATGGCTGGCACTGGAGCAGGAGAGTATTGTGGTACCAAGGTGTCAAGCTTGCACCAAGTAAAATCCTTATAAGACAGGGAAGCTAGAGAATGAAGTCTGCTCAAAGAGTAGCTCATCCATGAAGCATCACTGCAGGAGAGGAAGGGAGGAAGTGAGAAGGGGCATTGCTAGAGTTGCCAGGAGCAAATCAACTTCCTAGCCTTGGATGTCTGGTGTACTTCCAACAAACTCCCAACTCGTTTAAGCATGTTTCTTGCAACCAAACTGTGGTTAGATTTTTTTTTTTTTTTTTGAGAGAGGTTTTTGCTATAGGCTGCATGCTCTTGCCAGAAAGACAGAGAGAGACAGAGAGACAGAAAGCGAGAAATCACCCTCCAGATGGGATGGTCACTCCACAATCCCTTCTCCACCATTCTCCTCTTGGGATCTTGGGCACGCACGCACATGCACCCTGCATGAATTTAAGCCACCAGGTCCAGGACTTAAACCATGGTCAGCTATATAGGAGTCCAGCAATACAGCCATTATGCTAACTGCTGCTCCCCACTATTCTAAAATAGTTAGAATTTCAAACTATTTTGCCGGTACCATCACTCTTAGTTATTACAATCAAGGACAGAGTGTTGTCTATCCCCATCAGAGGCCGAAGCCTTTTCATTCATCTCTTTAGCTCCATTACTTGCCCTTGTCCATGACTTGAGCATGTGGTCTGCACTCAATAAAACCTTGGTGAAAAGTGGGGCCAGCAGGTGGAGTGGTGTTTAGGATGCTGGACTCCCACATGGCTGACTGCAGTTCGAGTCCTGGACCTGGCAGTTTGCTTTATCACTCTCTCTTCTCTCTCTCTCTCTGTCTCTCTCTGGTCAAACTGAACAATAATAATGACAAATAAAATTAAACAAATAATTCCTTTTTAAAAAAATCTTGGTGAAAAGATAAAGGAATGTCCATCTCTAAACTTCTCCACCTGGTTTTCTGGCCTCCCCCCACGGGGCCCCATATCTAACCTCATTCCCCACTTCTCACTACACACCCACTGCTGTGGTTAAACCAGTCTCACCAAGACATCCGACTCATTTCCCTGGGCCTTTCCTCATGCTGGAATGCCTCCTCCCTCTTCACCTATTTAGCCTTCTAGCACCAGCCCCCTCCATCTTCATTTCATTCCTCAGATATTTCCTGAAGGCCCGCTGTGGGTCAGGCCTTATGCTGAGCTGGGCCACTGTGCAGAACGCGCCGGATGCAGGTTCTGCCGCCATGTTGTTCCATTTCACCATGATAAACCTCCTCCACCCTCTTTAAGATCCTCCACCCCACCTCGCTCCTAACCCACCTTCCTTCACTCTTACCTCTTTTAAGATTAATTCTTCATACCCCCACCCCTGTTTGTTAAGAGTTTCTCTTGAGTTTGTTTTGCCCACCATGCTGCCTCCTACTACCCAGATTTTATGTGTCTTGAGAGCCGGAGCCTGAGTTTGGGATTTTTTTTTTTTTTTTTTTTTTTTGTTTGGGATTTTTTTTTTTTTTTTTTTTGGGGGTCC
>NW_006160036.1:1870307-1886688 GCF_000334495.1 Tupaia belangeri chinensis | reverse complement strand
TGAGGGGGCGGGGGCTGGTTTTTGGTTTTTTTTTTTTTTTTTTTTTTTTAGTTTGGGATCTTTTCTTTTTATATTTATGTGGCTCAGCCTTGGAGACTCAGTGAGCACTTAAAAAATAACTCTTCGCTACCTATTTGATTTGAAAGTGTCTCCTGCTCTTCTGGCTTGGAAAATGGAAGGACAGAGAGGCATTTGTCTGTCGTTGCAATCCCGGGAATAAACATCAGCCTGGGTTTCGGCTGATCCCCATAACCCTGGCCGTAAAGCACCATCTAAATCCAGGGTAGAGATGAACAAATAGAGGCTGTATTTGTTCTGCTTGGTCTCGGGTACTCTGGGGAGGGCTTCATAGACCTCCTCGCCACAAACCCATGCTAACAAACAAGAAGCCGCTTCTCTGGCAGCCTCCTGTACATCAGCCTTTTACCTAGGAGTCACCTCCCTTGTCTCCAGCTTTTTTGAAAGACACCTTTCAGCTCGGAGTCTGCGGGGAGGGGGGAATAGTGGCACTACATTTCATTCTCTCTCCAGACATAAGCAAAGGTGCTTCATCCCAGCCCGAGCCCAGCAAAACCTCACCACAGAATTTCTCTGCATAAAGAAAGTGCCTTTTTCAAACACAAAGTTACTCTTTCAACTCAGGAAGGGAAAAAATAATCCACTAACCAACCCCAAACCTTTGCTTGGCCCGAATCCCGAGGTTGATGCAGGGCTGAAGTGAATCATTTCTCTTTGCCCCGATTGCATCAGCGGCAGGCGGCTGGGAGCTGCTTGGTCCCCAGAAGGGGCCTCGTGCCATGTTTGTGCCTAATTCTGAGGCTTGTAAGCAGGGCCATCTTAACTAATGCAGGAGGGAAATTGGGTTCAACCCAGCTGGCTGCGTCTAGGAACTGATAGTTTTGAGACAGAAGCTGTTATACCCCAGTCTGAATCTCCAGCTGGCCTGGTCTCGGTGACACAGTTGGCAGAGTACTGAACTACAGTGCTAGAGCCATGTGCCCCCTGTGGGTTCGGATCCCCCGCCCCCGGTGCATACATGGCCAAACCCCGACGGACTGGAGAGCAGGGGAAGGCCGAGCGATGAGACCTCCGTGGTACTTCTCTTTCTCGTGCATGTGCTCTCCATCATAAATCATATTAAAAACTTAGCAGGAAAGCTTGGGCCCAGTAAGCTCCATCGCTCTACCCTCTGTGTGAGAGGATCCACATGCCTTCAACGTACAGTCTTAACTTGTAGATATCTTCAGCTCTACATAATGAGAACAACTACCATTATTTGAACCAAGTCTTCCTCAGCACCCTACCTGTGCTAGACATTATGTGCATGGTATCTCATTGGATTCTTAAAAATCAAAACCTGTAAGGTAGGTATGATTGTCTCCATTTTATAGATAGGGAAGCTGAGACCCAGAGAAGTTATGATAAGTGGCTGAGCCAAGATTTGGATTCAACTGAATGACTCAAAAGTTTACGTGCTTAACCACTGCGGAATAGATTTCTCTTTCATCTCACCTTTCCAAAGACTCCGCATTCTCAAAGACTACAGTAGATTCCACCCCTGCCCAGGTATTTGCAGCCCACTCTAAGTCCTCCTTCATCTGACTTAACTTCCTCTTATCTGTTAGCACTTCCCAGGCCATTCTGAAATAACCATTGATTCATGCAACAAATATTGAACACCTGTCTATGCCAAGCACTGATCTAGAAGGCCTGACTGAACAAAACAGACCAAAAAAAAAATTTTTTTTTAAGAAAGATTTTTGACATAGGGTGCATGCGTCCACTGGAGAGACAGAGAGAGAAAGTGAGAGATCACCCCTGGGTGGGGGGAAGGCCACATTGCAATCCCTTCTCCTCCATTCTCCTCTTGAGATTTTAGGCCTGCATGCATATGGACCGCATGAGTTTTAAGCCTCCAGGTCCAGAACTTGAACTGCGGTCTGCCATGTGGAAGTCCAGTACCTTAACCACTACAACACTTGCTGGCCCAAGACAAAACTTTTTGCCTTCTGGACTTCACATTCTAGTGGAGGAAGATGGACACTGAAGGATATATTGGCTTGTCAGAAGTCATGATACATTTTTGCATAGGAAAATATGTCCTGACTTTTCGGATGACCCAATAAGTACATAAATGTTTGTAGGAAGGGGAACTTCAGAAAGTTGAAAAAGTTGAATCAAAGTGCAAATTTACTCTGGTGCAAAAAAAAAAAAAAATTGAAACTCATGTATAGTTTTTTCATAATGCACATTTTCTGTGAACTTTTTGAAGACGCTCATATATTAAGGGATAACTACTAAGTGCTAAATGGCAAAATAAGGCAGAAAAAGGAGATAGGGAATATGTGAAAAAAATCTACAGGTACAATTTAGGGCCCAACCAGGTGGCAGGGTGGTTAAGGCAGCTGGATCTCATGTGACTGACCTCACAATTTGAGTCCCAGACCCGAGGGCTTAAAAAACATGCCAGTGTGTATGCATGTCCAAAATCCTGACAAGAGAATGAAGAAGGGATTGCAGCATGGTCATCCTCCCGGGGGGGAGTGGGTGACTGATTTCTCACTCCATTCCCCCATCTCTCTGGCTAGTGAACATGCCCTATAGCAAAATATTGGAAAAACAAAAGAAGTATAATTTGAGACAGGATGGCCAGGACAGGTTTTACTGAGAAGGTGACACCAGACTTAAGATCTGATGGAGGTGAGAGTGAGCCATGTAGGGGAAAGAGCGTTTGGAAGAGAGGGACAGGCAACTACGAAAGCATGGAGGCAAGTACATTCCTTGTGTTCAAGGAATGACATGGAGGCCAGCATGGCTAGAGTAGAACAAGGAGGGTGAGAGCAGGGGGGACCGAGTAGAGGTGGGTAAGGAGAGGAGGCCAGCCTCTGTGCAGCCTTGCGGCCCTTGTGAGAATGCGGGCATTTTTTCTGGGCGCAATAGGAAGCCAGGAGGGGATATTGCGTGGGCTTGAGTTTACCAATATTGCTCTGGCGCTGTGTTAAGGGCAGGCTGAAAGGGGGCAAGGTTTGGAGGTTGTTGATAACCTGAGTGAAAATGATGGTGGCTTGGACGGAAAGAGGGAAGAAAACAAGAAGGTCAGATTCTGGATGGTTCTGAAATTAAGTCAACAGGAGTTCCTGACAGATTGGAGGTGGGAAGTGGGAGAAAGAAAGGTGTCAGGAAAGGTAGTTAGGTGGCCAGCTCGAGCATCTGGAAGAATGGAGTTGCCAGTTACTGAGGTAGACATGGAGGAGCAGGCACAGAGGAAAGACAGCAGGGCTCAGTGTTGGACACAATGCATTTGAGATGCCTGTTAGAGACCCAGGTGGAGGTGCAAAGGTGGTTCAACAAACAATTCTTGAGCTCGAGGTAGCCATCTGGCTGGAAATACAGATGCAGGAGTCATTAGGGTTTAGATGGTATTTTTTAAGCCACAAGATCAGGTAAGGTTGTCAAGGGAGTAAATGTAGTTTAAGAAGGCTAAAGACCAAGAAGGTAGTTTAAGAGGGCTAAAGGCCATGGCCTGGGGCACTCCAACATTTAGTGGTCAAAGAGGGGAAGAGGAACTAGCAGAAGATTCAAAAGAAACTGGGAGATAAGGAAGCCCGGAAGAATATTTTGAGGAAGAGGGAAAGATCCATTGTGTCAAGTAACAAGAGAACTGAAACTTGACCCATCACATAAACATAATGCTTAATTCAATAGTTCTCTTGCTTAGTTGAGATGTATATGCATCTAGACTTCTCAATCAATTGCAGTTCTGGGAAAGGCAGGGGTTGTGTCCCAGTTCTGTACTTGACTCTTCTCCCACTATCTTGCCTCTCTTCCCCTCTCCTCTGCTCCTCCACCCCAGTTTTGCTGTGGTCTGAAGGTTGATTTACCAACCAAGGGGTTCTTGAGCCTGAGTTAAAGCACCAGAACAACCTCGGGTAAGTCAACGGCTGCTGAGACTTGCCAAATGGAGTAAGCTGTAACCACTTCTTTCAGGAGAAGACAATGGCTGGGATAAGCTGTAATGGTAGAAGGGGGTGATACAGGTACCCACATAAAGGGAAGACAAATTTTGCTTTAAAAAATAAAAGCCTACAGCAATGTTATTGTTGTTCTAAGGAAGCAAAGGGATTTATCTTGGAACCACATGGCTTCTTGGTTGAGGTCATTAATGAGCCTTTTCTAGTTGGATTCATCCTGCAGCTGAGACTGGGGTAGAGGTTGAGGTTGAAAACTAAATTCCTCTGCACTGAGTTTTTCCCTGGCAGGTGAGGGAGACAGGCGTGTCAGAGCCTGGGAACTGGGAGAAGAGAGATGGGAGTAAGAGGGTTGGCAAAGAATTCCCAGGGGTGGGGCTGGGCTGAGGAACCTGTTTTAAGAGCAATGAAGTCGAACGTTAATTTTTTAAAAACTTTTTATAGAATGTAAGTATAGAACACCTGACAGGGAGAAATGTGCACCACTTGGTAGATTTTCACAAGCTGACCACACCTTGATAGCCAGCACTCAAGTCAGGCCACAGAACATTTCCAGGACCCAAGGAACCCTGGTGTCCTTGTCTAGTCAAGAGTCATGACACTGCCTGAAGGCAATCGCTATCCTGATTTTGAACAACCTTGACGAGTTTTGCCTGTTTCTGCACCTTGTACAAGTGAGTTTTGCTCTGTGGTGTCTGCCTTCTTTTACTCAACATTGCATTTGGGAGATTCATCCACACTGCGGCATGCAATCACAAATATTCCAGCCTTATTGCCATATACTCTCCCATTATCTGATAAAACCACAATTTATCTCTCCCTGTTATCGTTAATGAGCCTCTAAGTTGTTTCCATTTGGGGGCCATTACCGATAATGCTATCAATGCATTTGGACATGTTTAGAGTTCAATTTTCCCAGTGGTTTATTTAGAAAACTTGGAAACATAGAGAAAAGTTGAAATAATTGTACCACAAACATTCATCCATGAACCACTTATATTCTAAGTTAACCTATTATTAACTTTATCACCTCTCTACCCTCCACCCATCCATCAATCTATTTTTTTTATGCATTGCAAAGTAAATTGTACACACTGGTATAATTTACTCCCAAAGGTTTCTGTATTATTGACAGAATTTTGATGTTTACTTATGGGTTTTTCTTTTTTTTAAGGATTATTTTATTTAATTTTATGTATTTATTTGTTTGTTTATTTCAATTTGACCAGAGAGAGAGGGAGAGAGAGAGAGAGAGAAAGTAAGCTGCCAGGACTGAGACGCAAACCGCAGTTTGCCATGTGGGAATCCAACACCTATAACCACACCACCTGCCAGCCAGCCTATGGGTTTTTCTTTGAGAGAAAATTTAGACAAAGTGAAATGTATATATGTTAACTACGTATCATTTAATGAGGTTGAGAAATGCATATGCCGACCCCTGTCAAAATATAAAACGGGGTGGGATGGTGGCACAGCAGTAACTGATGCTGAACCATCTAGAAAGGCTCCAGGTTCACATCCCAGGGACCTCTGTAAACATGGTGGGGGGTGTGTTTGTGGTCTGGGGCTGGCTAGAGCTGGGTGTGGACTGCGGCTTGTGGACCCTGTTGGGGGTGCCACCTTCTCTCTCTCTCTCTCTCTCTCGCTCACTCGCTCATGGAAGAAAGAAGTGGGTGGACTCTAGAAGAAAAAAATACATGAATGCACATATGTATATACATACATATATACACATGCACACACATACACATATATATATATATATATATACACACACATACAGAATGTTATTTTCCAGAAAGTTCCTTTATGCCCCCTACAACAATTGTGGTTTATTTTTTCCACTACAGATTAGTTTTGGTAGATTTAGAACATCACGTTATGTAGTCTTTTATCAGTCTTGCTTCACTCAGTATGGTTTTGAAATTCATTCACAGTACTGTGTAAATAACTAGTTTGTTCTTTTGCTATTTAAATACATGACAATTTTTTTTAGAACTATTATTATTATTTCGAGAGGCTTTTTGCGATAGGGAGTGTGTGCTCGCCAGAAAGACAGAGAGAGACAGAGAGACAGAAAGTGAGAAATCACCCTGTGATTTCTCCCACAATCCCTTCTCCATTCTCTTCTTAGGATCTTGGGCACGCACACACATTCACCCGGTGTGAGTTTAAGCCACCAAGTCTGGGACTTGAATCGCGATCGACTACATGGGAGTCCAGTGACATAACCATTATGCCAACTGCTGGTATATAACTTTATTTATTTATTTTATTTTAATTTGACCTGAGAGGGACAGAGCAAGAGAGAGAGGGAAAGTGAGAAAGTAAGCCACCAAGTCGAGGACTTGAACTGTGGTCCGCCATGTGGGAGTTCAGCATCCTTAACTACCATGCCACTTGCCCAACATCACAACTTGTTTATTTCCCCTGTGACTGGAATCTGGGGTGCTTCCAGTTTGGGGTCGTATAAAGAAAGTGCTGTTAACAATAAACTTTTGGGGTACACATGCTTTCATTTCTCTCGGGTAAATACCTGAGACTGAAATCGTTGGCTCAGAGTGCATGCTTGGTTGTTCACAAACTTCCAGACCTGTAGCTCGATGTGGCTGTAGTTTTACATTCCCACCAAGAATATGGGAAAGCTGACATTTTTCAACAACCTTTACATTTGATGTTGCCAATTTTTTAAAGCTATTCTGGTGGTATATAGTAATATTTCACTGTAGTTTTAATTTTTATTTCCCCGGTATTGAACATTTTTTCAAGTGTTTCTTAACCAGTGATATATCTGCCTTTGTGAAATATGGGTTCAAATTTTTGCCCTTTTTCTTGGGAGGGAGGGAGGTTGTTTATCCTTTTGCTATTGGATTATAGGAGTTCTAAGTTCCAAATAGCAATCCTTTTCCAGATAAATGTTATCTTTACAAATATATCTCCCAGTCTATTCATCTTGACTATTTTCTTGAATGTCTTAAAACACATATACACACAAACTTTGCTTACTACCAAGTCATGAAGATATTTTTGTATAGAGAGCTTATCATTTTAACTTTTATATTTAAGTCTATGATGTATCTCTAATTTTTGTGTATAGTATAAGGTAAAGGTTGAGGGTAGGTTTTGTCATCATAGGCTTTGTTTTGTTTTACTGGATATTTGGTTGTTTAAAAACTATTTACTGAAGAGACTTTCCATATTGGCACCTTTGTTAAAAATTAAATAACCATCTAAGTGAATTCTGCACTATCTATTTTATTCTGCTAACTTATTTGTTGATGTTTCTGATAGAATCACACTGCCTGGATTACTTTTTTTTTTTTTTTTGAGAGGTTTTTACTATAGGGCGTGTGTGTTCGCCAGAAAGACAGAGACAGAGAGACAGAAAGTGAGAAATCACCCCCCAGGGGGAATGGCCACACTGCAATCCCTTCTCCTCCATTCTCCTCTCGGGATCTTGGGCACACACGCACACACGCCTGGCGTGAGTTTAAGCCGCCAGGTCTGGGACTCGAACCATGGTCGACTACATGGGAGTCTAGCGACATAGCCATTATGCCAACTGTTGGTCCCCTTAGCATTAAGTTTTAAGCCACTGGGTCCAGGACTCAAACCATGGTTAACTACATGGGAATCCAGTGACGTAACTGTTACACCATTCACTGGTCCCCTTTTCTTATGAACTTTTGAAGACCCCCTCATTGATGAGATTATAAGGAACTAGATTACATGATTATAGAGGCTGAGAAGTCCAACGATATGCCTTTTAGAAGCTGGAGACCCAGGAAAGTTGGTAATATAGTTTGAAGGCCTTAGAGCTAAAGAGTTGGTAGTATAAATTAAAGTCTGAGTCTAAAGTTATGAAAACCAGTAGCACTGATGGTAGAAGACTGGTGTCTCAGCCCAGGCAATCAGGCAGAGACAAGGAATCTCCCTTCCTCCAATTTTGTTCTATTCAGCCCCTAGAAGGATTGAAGTTTGCCCACCCACACTGGGGAGGGCCCTCTGCTTTACTAAGTCCACCAATTCAAATGCTAATCTCTCCCAGAAACATCTCATAGACACACCCAGAAATAATGTTTAAGAGAATATCTGGGCCAGTCAAGGTATCTCCTGGCCCATTCAAATTGACACATAAAATTAACCATCATATTATTTATTTAGGTCATCTTAAATGCCCCATAGCAATGATTTGCAGCTTGCAACAATGTGTCTTTGTTAAAATAATTTCTGTCATTTCTATTTTGTCATACCATTGTAAATGGAATTTTTTAAAATTTCATTTTTCAATTGTTTACTAGTATATGCAAAAGCACAATTGATTTTTTTTTTTTGGAGAGGTTTTTCACTATAGGGCGCGTGCGCTCGCCAGACAGACAGAGAGAGACATAGAGACAGAAAGCGAGAAATCACCCCCCAGGGGGGATGGTCATGCCGCAATCCCTTCTCCTCCATTCTCCTCTTGGGATCTTGGGCACGTACGCACACGTGCCCGGCGTGAGTTTTAAGCCACCGGGTCCGGGACGCGAACCACGGTCGACTACGTGGGAGTCCAGCGACATAGCCATTATGCTAACTGCTGGTTCCCAAGCACAATTGATTTTTAAAATAACTTTGTGTCTTGTAAAGTTGTTAATCTCTTGTATTACTTCTCTTATAGATTCCTTAGTATTTCTGTGTAAATGGTCATGCCATCTGAAATAGTTTTATTTCTTCTTTTCCATTTTTTATGTTTCCTATCTTATTGCATTGATCACATCCTTCAGTATATTGCTGAATAAAAAAACTAGGTCTTTTTGTCTCACTGTGTACAGATAATGTGCTCTGTATATTTTAATCCTTTTAAATGTATTGATACTTGTTTTATGACTCAGAATATGGTCTACCTTGGTCAGTATACCAGGAGCACTTGAACTCAGAAATAATGTATATTCTGAGACCAGCAGATGGTGTAATGGTTACATCACTGGACTCCCACATAGTTGACCTCAGTTCAAGTCCCAGACTCAGCAGCTTAAAACTCACACCGGGTGTGTGTGCATGTGTGCCCCAAATCCTGAGAGTAGAATAGAAGAGGAGAGATAGCTGTGTGGCCATCCACCTCACCATTGATTTCTTGCTTTCTGTTTCTCTGTCTCTGTCTCTCCAGTGACCACATGTGCCCTATAGCAAAAATCTCTCTCTTAAAAAAAAAATTAATAATAATGTGTATTCTGTTGGAGCCTTTTTAAATATCCATTAAATCAGGGGCTGGCAGGTGGCATGGTGGTTATGTTGTAGAAAAAAACAGACACCAAGGAATGGAGACAGCACTGAGGAGACACAGGTGAACTCTTTATTACATCAGTGGGCACAGAGGAGTTAATACTCTGAATCTCTGGCCATAACTGGGGGTTGGACATGGTCTTTCATGGGTGAAGTGGGGATGAGAGGTCTTTGAGTGTTAGGAATGGGAAAGGGGCTCAGAACCTGCCCTAAAATGGAGGTGGCAGAGAAGCAGGAAGTCTAACCTATTCAAGGTTTCAGGTTACCCTGCAGCTCTGAGGAGGGGCAGTAAGTTTGCTGAAGGCAGAAACCTCAGACAGCTATCAGTCCTGAGTTATTCATGAATTCAGGGTCTCTCCATATCAGGTAAGGGCCCTGGACTCCCACATGGACGATTATAGTTCAAGTTCCAGACCTAGCAGCTCGCTTTCTCACTTTCACTCTCTCTCTTCTTTCTCTGTGCAAATTAAAAAATAATAATGATAAATAAACTTGAATAAAATAATTATTTTAAAATATCAACTAAGTCAGGTGTTGATGGAAATAACCAAGTCTGTAAAAATAATAATGTGGTTTATTTCTAAGCAGAATATGAATGACCTAGGCCCGGAGAGGAGACAAACATGCCTTTCTCAGGGTGAACAGGTACAGGGGCTCCTTTTATTTGATTTTGAGAGTGAGAATGTGTTTGGAATTTAGTGAAGAGATTTTCCATTGGTGTGGTCCAAAAAGGCAGGACATGTGGGGAGAGGGGCTTGTAGGGTATAGGTGGGTTTACAGTTTTTAGGTTGGTCACTGGAAAAGTAAGGTTTGCTGAGATCAGAAAAGAATGTACTTTAACAGAGATAAGGAGGCTTAATATATCACAAAGGTACTATGCCAGAGGCAGGATGTAGGAAGAATCCTGTCACTAATGGATCAAAATGGTCTGTTAATGTCTGTGGGTGTGACTCCCTCCAGGCCCTCTGGAAAAGATTTTGGAAAATAGGAAAAAGCAGTCAGACTTACGTCCTCACAGGTGATTGAAATATTGCTCCAATCTTCTATGTTTATACTGATTTTTTTGGTCTAATTTCTTTGTAAGTTACTGAAAAGGGGAGTAAAATAGGCAACTATGATAGTGGATTTGTGTATTTCTCCCTTTCACTTTGTCATTCTGTCAGTTTTTCTTTCATTTATTTTGAAACTATGAAGTGTATACAATATACAGACATGATTATTTTACCTTCCTGGTGAAATTTATTATTATGAAATTTCCCTTTTTTTTTGAGAGAGAGATTTTTGCTATAGGGCGCGTGCGCTCTCCAGACAGAGAGAGACAGAGAGACAGAAAGCAGGAAATCACTCCCCAGGGGGATGGTCACGCCGCAATCTCTTCTCCTCCATTCTCCTCTCGGGATCTTGGGCACGCACGCACACGTGCCCGGTGTGAGTTTTTAAGCCACTGGGTCCGGGATGAGAACCGCGGTCGACTATGTGGGAATCCAGCGACATAGCCATTATGCTAACTGCTGGTCCCTGAAATTTCCCTTTTAATCTTTGCTAGCAGTCTTGTCTTAAAGTCTAATTCATTTCATAGAATTTAGGTACTTCAACTTTCTCAAGCTTATTGTTTGCAAAATATAGCCGTTTTTCATCTATTTCCCATGAACTTTTGTTGTGTGTCTCAAACAGAGTGGATACAGATCATGCTTTTTATCCATTCTGGCAATTTCCATATTTTAATTGAAGCATTTTAGGCCATAAATTATTATTTTTAGTTTGTTTATTCATTCATTTCATGAGAGATACAGAAAAGAAGACACAGAGAGACAGATATCCTCAGTAGCGTCTCTGGGCTCAGCCAGACTGGATCACAGGTGTACCCGATGTTCTCAGGGAGGTCCCAGGACAAGAACCCCAGATTCTTCCCATGTGGATCCAGTTGTATTACCACTGAGCCACCACCTGGTCCTCAGACCAATGACTTTTTTTCTTTTTAAGGTTTTTGCCATAGGGTGCATTTGCTCAGCCAGAGAGAGAGAGACAGAGAGAAGGAAAGTAAGAAATCACTGCCCGAGGGGATGGCACTCCGTAATCCCTTCTCCTCCATTCTCTTCGTGGGATTTTGGAGGAGAGGCACATGCTTACACATGCCCAGCAGGATTTTCAAGTCTGGGACTTGAACCACAGCCAGCCATGTGGAGTCCAACACCTTCACCAACACATTACCTGCTGGTCAGTAACTTTGTAATATAATTATATAGTTGGATATGGGTCTGTCATTTTACTGTTTGTTTCCTGTTTGTCTTTTTTTGGTTGTCTGCTATTCCTTTCTTGCCTTCTTTTGGGTTAACTCAACAGTTTATGGAAATCTGCTTTCATTCATCTATCAGCTTTTTATGTTATACTTCTTTGAGGTTTTTTTTTTGTTTGTTTTTGTTTTTTTGTTTTTTTGTCTTAGGGCGTGTGGGCTCTGCAGAGAGACAGTGAGAGAAAAAGTGAGAAATTGCTCCCTGGTGGGATGGCCTTGCCACAGTCCCTTCTCCTTCACTGGGATTTTGGACAGGTATGCACATGCACCTACTGTGAGTTTCAAACCATCAAGTCTGGGGCTCAAACCATTGCTGTCCATGTGGGAGTCTAACACCTTAACCACCATGCTACCTGCTGGCCCCCTCCTTGCATTATTTTTAAAAAGAATGATTTAACTTTACTTATTTACTTACTTATTTTAATTTGACCAGAGAGGGACAGAGTGAAAGAGAAAGAGGGGAAGGGAGAAAACAAGCTGCCAGGTCTCGGACTTGAGTCATGGTCGGCCATGCGGGAGTGCCGTGCCCTTAACCACCATGCCACCTGCTGACCCTCTTTGCATTTTTTAAAAATAATTATTTAATTTTATTCATTCATTCATTTATTATTTTAATTTGACCAGAGAGACACACACACAAGAGAAAATGAGAGAGAGAGAGAGAGCAAGCCGCCAGGTCTGGGACTTGACCCATGGTCAGCCATGTGTGAGTGTACAGCACCTTTACCACTATTCCACCTGCTGGTCCTCCTCTTTGCATTTTTAAAGTGGTTGTTAAAAATGTTATAATACAGGCACCAGCAGGTGGGATGGTGGTAAAGGTGCTAGACACCCACATGCCGACTGTGCCACCAGACTTGGTGGCTTGCTTTCTTACTTTCTCTCGCTCTCTTTCTCTGGTCAAATTAAATAATAATAATAAATAATTTTTAAAAGATTTTATAATACATATCCTTAATGTTTCAGTCTATTAGAACAGTCTACTGCTTTAAATCATGTATTATATCTTACATCTACATAAGTTATAAATCTCACAAGGTTAAAACTTTTGCTTTCAACATTCTACATTTTAAGGAAATGAAGAGGAAAAACAGTTTTTCACATTTATTCTTCTACTATTTTTGGTGCTCTTCGTTCTTTCCGACGATCCAGGTTTCCATCTGGTTTCATTTCCTTCTACCCGGAAGAACTTTCCTTAGCATCTCTTACAGGCAGGTCTGCTTGTAGAGATTCATTTAGTTTTTGCTTATCCAAAGATGTTCTTTATTTGATCTTAAATGATTTTCCTACCTGGACTATGCTTTAGTGCCTTTTTCTGGTTTCCATAAACCTTTAGGAAAAGTCTGTTTCAGACAAAAGCCTTCTTTTAAAAAAAATTAATTTTGTTTATTATTATTATTATTATTATTTAATTTGATGGGAGAGAGAGAGATGGAGAAAGAGAAAATGAGAAAGCAAATGGCATGGTCAGCCACGTGGGAGTCCGGTACCTCAACCACTATGCCACCCGCTGGCCTCCAAAATTTTGCCTTTTTACTGCTGTCTCAAAGTACGGGGGTAAGAAATGCATACATGGGACAAAGGATTGCTCAGAGAGGACCACCGCTACAGGGGCGAGAAGTCCAATGTGGGTAAACACTCACTGCGAGCAGAAATAGAGGGCAGGAGCTTACAGAGCTCCCCACTAGGGAGCATCCTAAGGTTTAGGGGATGCTTAAACATCTTATTTGGATATTAGAGGAAAAGTAACCTTACACGTGGAGCGTATAGGGATATTCAGGTATATAGAGAGAAGTTTAGTTCAATTTTACTAGTTTCTTGTTTCTTTTTTTTAAAATTTTGTCAGAGGGTATGTGTGCTTGTGAGAAAGAGAGAAAGAGAGAGGGGGAAAGGAGAGGAGAAGAGAGGAGGGAGAAGTGAGAAAGCACCCTCTCATGTGGCATGCCCATGCCACAGTCCCCTCTTCATTTTTTCCTTTCTGGATTTTGGGCACATATACTTGCCCGGCACTTTTTTTTTTTTTTTTTTAAAGAGGTTTTTGCTATATGGCACATTACGCTTGCCAGAAAGACAGAGAGACAGAAAGCAAGAAATCACCCACCGGGGGGGATGGCCATGCTACCATCCCTTCTCCAGTCCCCTCTCGGGATCTTGGGCATGTATGCACACGTGCCCGTTGTCAGTTTAAGCCATCATGTCCAGGACTTGAACCGCAGTCAACTATATGGGAATCCAGCGACATAGCCATTACGCCAACTGCCGGTCCCGTGCCCGGCACATTTTTCAAGCTGCTCGGTCCAGGACTCAACCGTGTAGTTGGCCATGTGGGATCCAGCTGCCCTAACCACCACACTACCTGCTGGCCCAACAGGATATTTTGAGCCAGTTCAATGCCTGGTCATTAAGGCAGTCGGATCCCACATGGCAGATCATGTGTGGTTGGAATTTTGGCCCTGGTGGAGTGAAAAACACACCAGCGCATGTGTGTCCAAGCCCACAATCCCAGCAGGATAGAGAAATGGAGAAAGGATTGTGGCGTACCCTATGGTGGGGGTTACTCTCTCCCTCTCCCTCTCTTTTTTTTTTCTCTTTCTCTGGTGAGTGCACACAACCTCTGGCAAATTACAGGGGAAATAATGCAAGTATTTTTAAGTGCTTGGTGTATACTTTTCATCCTTTGTACCTCCATTAGGTCTTTCACACTTATTTTCAGCAGAGGAATGTGAACACTCAGCAGACATGCAAGTCCCCCCCCCACCGCCCCACTGGGTCTATGGGGTCTTGCTAGCTCCATGATATCACCTGGAAAATTAATCACTAGTCAGATGCTTGGATGTGCCCCAAGAACCAGGAAACATGTTAAAACAGAGAGAGCGGAAAACAGTTTCCTTTCACCATCAGCGATGCCAAGCAAAGACAGCATTTCCGGAGCCACGTGTTGCTCAGGTCACCAGAGCCAAGTTTGTTTGGGGCACGTGGTGTGGGAGCTGCTTCCAGCTTTACCCAGGAAGGATTCATGCGGAGCTACAGGGCCAGGACTAGCGTAAGGTATCTGAGCCTCAAGTGCAGGGGCCAGCCAATAGCATGGTGGTTAAGGGGCTGGATTCCTACATGGTCATTCATGGTTCGAGTCCCGGAGCTGGTGGCTTGAACGTCACACTGGACATGTGTGTGTGTGGACCAGAATCCTGAGAGGAGAATGGAGGAGAAGTGAGACTATCCCGTCCGGGGAGGGTGATTTCTCCAGTATGCACATGTGCCCTATGACAAAAAACCTTAAAAAAAAAAAAGGAAGAAAAGTGAGCTTCAAGTGCACACATAGAAAATTTAAATTTCTTTATTTCTTTTTTGAAAAAGAGAGCAGAAGACAGAAAGACCTTCAACTGGGTCTCACGCTGCAAGTCTCCCCTGAGACCTCTCAGCCAGCCAGGATCAAGGAATGTGCTCGCACACCCAGGGTATACAGGTGAGCCCAGTGACTGAACCCCAACCTTCTCCCATGGCTTCAGCCTTGTGGACCAGCACACTACCACTGTACCCCACAGTGGAGCCTGGAGTACAAAATTTAAAGGGCTGCCAAAAAACTCAATAATCCAAATAAATATTTTAATGTAGTATTTTCAAAGAAGTAATAAAAAAATCTGTTAATAAAACAGCAAATTTTGGAAACAGCAGATGGCATAGTGGTTACATCTCTGGACTCCCACGTAGGTGACCACAGTTCGAGTCCCAAACCTGGCACCTTAAAACCATGCTGGGTGTGTGTGCTTGTGTGCTCAAGATCCTGAGAGGAGAATGCAGAAGGGATTGCGGTGTGGCCATCCCCCTTTGGGGGGGGGGTGATTTCTTGCTTTCTGTCTCTCCCTGTCTCTCTAAGGAGCTCACATGCCCTACAGCAAAAATCTCTCTTAAAAAAAAAAAAGTACATTTTAATATAAAATAGGCTGATTACTTTCACACAGCTCATAATACTCACCACCTCCAATCCTGTGAGAGCCTGCCTTTACTTAAAATGTATTTTGTTTATCATGGAATTTCTTACATTAATTTTCATTTAAAAAAATATTTCAGGGGCTGACAGGTGGTGTGATTGTGAAGGTGCTGGACTCCCACATGGGAGCTGAAGTGCTGGACGTGGTGGCTTGCTCTCTCATTTTCCCTCTCTCTCTCTGGTCAAATAAAAAATAATAATAGTAATAAATAAAGTTATGTAATTCCTTTTAGAAAATTACATAAAAAGGGGTCAGCAGGTGGTGTGGTGGTTAAAGGCACTGGACTCCCATGTGGGCAACCATAGTTGTAGTCCCAGACCTGGCAGCTTGCTTTTTCACTTCACTCTGGCCAAATTAAAATAAATTAAAAAATTGGGACCAGTAGTTGGCATAATGGCTATATTGCTGGACTCCCATGTAGTCGATTGCGATTCAAGTCCTGGACTCAGTGGCTTAGACACTCCAGGCACGTGTGCGTGCATGCCCAAGATCCCGAGAGGAGAATGGAGGAAAAGGGATTGCAACGTGGCCATCTCCCCAGGGGTGATTTCTCACTTTCTATCTTTCTGTCTCTGTCTTTCTGGCGAGTGTATGTGCCCTATAGCTGAAACCTCTCAAAAAAAATTATAAATCAATCAATAAATAAAATAATTATTTTTAAAACTTTATTTATTTATTTATAACTTGACCAGAGAGGGACAGAGTGAGAGAGAGAGAGAAAGTGAGAAAGCAAGCTGCCAAGTCTGGGATTCGAACCATGGTCGGCCATGTGGAAGTTCAGCGTCCTTAACCACCACACCACCTGCCGGCCCAATAAAATAATTCTTTTTTTTTTTTTTTTTTGGGGTTTTTCGTAGAGGACG
>NW_006160036.1:1865018-1870046 GCF_000334495.1 Tupaia belangeri chinensis | reverse complement strand
CTTTTTGGAGAGGTTTTTGCTATAGGGTATGTGCACTCACCAGAAAGACAGAGACAGACAGAGAGACAGAAAGTAAGAAATCACCCCCCGGGGGGATGGCCACAGAGCAATCCCATTTTCTTCACTCTCCTCTTGGGATCTTGGGCATGCACGCACATGCACCTTGTGTGAGTTTAAGGGTCCGGGACTCAAACCGTGGTTGACTACATGGGAGTCCAGTGACATAGCCATTATGCCAACTGCTGGTCCTCCAATAAAATAATTCTTAAAAAAGAAAGAAAATTACATAAAATACCATTTATCTTTTTTTTTTTTTTGTATTGCCAGAGGGTGCATGTGCTTCTGAGAGAGGAAAAGAAAGAGGGAGAGGGAAAGGGAGAGGGAGAAGGAGAGGGAGAGGGGGAGAGAGAGGGCACTCGCCCCAGTGGGGCATGGTTATTCTGTCATTTTCCCTCCATTCCCCCATCTCTCTGGGATTTGGGGCATAAATGTAGCATGTTGTTTGTTTCTTTGTTTAGTTTGCTATAGGGCACGGATGCTCACCAGAGAGAGACAGACAGACAGAGAAATTGAGAAATCACCCCCTGAGAGGATGTCCATACTATCAGCCCTTCTCTTCCAGCCTCCTCTTGGGATTTTGGGCATGCACACACATGTCTGCTATAATTTTCAAGCCGCCATGTCCGGGACTCAAAACAGTGAAGTTTGCCATGTGGGATCCAACTGCCTTAACCTCCATACCACCTGCTGGCCCGTATGGTGTTTGTTAAGCCAACATGGCTGGGACTTACATCTCCTTCGGCCACAAGGGATCCTACTGCACGATGGGGCCCAGCATTTATCTCCAGTACTGAGGGTTTTGGCACTCTGAAATTTTGCACCACCTCTAGTCCTAGCTGGAACATCAGTGTGGATCTCCTTAAAATTCCACCCTGTCCCTCACAGGCATCCCGACCAAAGAATCCCCCCAGTGTACTGATGGTAGTAAGGCAATCTTTTCCAAATATAAAAATGAAAAACTTACGGATGACACTAGTAATAGCCAAGTTAGGGATTTGGTAGGTTCTTGGCACAGTTAACTTAGCAGTTTATAAATAGGAATTCTAACAGACTTCTGATCCCAGAGTAAAAATTCATTTTAATCCTCAATTTCCTTATTTCAACTTAATGTTAAGAGGTAAGAATATCGAGCGTATTTTGTTATACTTGCTATTATGCACATTACTATATTTGTTATATATTCAAGGCTTCAGGTGGATGGAATAATTAAAGTTCTGATCTGATACTGCCGTTGGATCCTTGTGACTCAGTCCTATTGCATGTGAGTAAAGGCGACGTGTCGTAACACCACGCTCTGACCAACAATCCCAGTTACGATCTATATTACCAATACCAATCCAAGTCAGTCACTAAATGGCTTTGGGGCTCACTTTCATCATCTGTAAAATGGGACTACAATTTGCCCTGAATACCATGTCACTTAAAAACCTTTAATTCCCCCTCTTTTGTTTATGCTAAATAATTACAGGCTATCTCGATTTTCCTTAGATTTTAAAACTATAGACGTTTATTCTGAGGTCTGTCCCATAGCCTCGTGCTTAAGAGAGCCAGATTCCCCATGGCCGACTGCGATTTGCATCTCTGCCCCAATGGCTTGGAAAACATTCCAGGTACATGTGTATCAGGACCCAAAATCTCAACAGAATGGAGAAATAGAGCAGAAGGGATTGAGGCAAGACCACACCTCATGGGGGGTAGGGGGAAATGCTTTCTGCCTCTCCTTCTTTATCTCTCTCTTTCTATGTCTCTGTGGCAAGCACATATATCCTCTGCCAATTAAAAAGAAAAAGTTGTTTACTCTGAAAAATAAAGATTTTTTAAAAATTTCTCTTTTTTAGAGAGAGTTCATTTTGCTATAGGGTACATGCAGTCCTTGGAGAGACTGAGAGAGACAGAAAGCGAGAAGTCATCCCCTGAGGGGATGGCCATACGGCAATCCCTTCTCCTCCATTCTCCCGTCAGGATTTTGGGCATGCATGCCCCTGTGCCCAGCATGAGTTCTAAGACACCAGGTCTGGGACTGGAACTATGGCTGACCATGGGAGTCCAACACCTTAACAGCTTATTAATTTCTTCCAAGAACAAGTAAGAGAGAGAGAGAGACAGAGAGATAGCATCCCAACAAAGTCTCACTGCTATGACCCCTAGCCCCAGCAAGCCCCAGATAGGAGGCACGTGCATGCCCAGTATTTCCAGAGAGCTCTCTAGACGCAAACCCAGAATCCTCCCGCGTGGATCAGCCTTTTAACACATCACAGTCCACGGCTGTGCCACAAAGAACATTCTGAAAGAAAAGACAGAAATAAGTGAAACCAATTTTATTTATTAAAGAATGATATAAAACTGTTTGGAACCCCGCATAATGTGGTGTGTATACCAAATGGGAGTCAGGGGCCACTTCTAACCAGTAACTTCAGAGAGTTCAGAACAGATGCTCTGGACTAAAGCATCAGTCATTGGAATGGATAAAAAAAATCTGGGTTTAACATCTGGGCTCCAGCAGGTCAAGACTGCCCTTAACCATGGCTCACTGTCATTCTTTTTTTTTTTTTTAAACAATCATTTTATTTAACTTTACTTATTTATTTACTTTAATTTGAACAGAGAGGGACAGAGTGAGAGAGAGAGAGGGAAAGTGAAAAAGCAAGCCACCAAGTCCAGGACTTGAACCTCGGTTGGCCATGTGGGAGTCCAGCGCTCCTAGCCACCATGCCGCCTGCCGGCCCCTACTGTCATTCTTAGAGAAGCCTCAGACTTTCACCAGGACTTAATTAGGAATCTGGGTTCTATTACTCATTTCTTTCCCAAAGTCTAACCTTGGGATTAAGACTCATGATTCTGATTGTACAGCATTTGGTAGGTCACTGCTTTGGGCTGATCACTTCCCTCTCTTCCTCACTTGTCAATTCCAGCAGTTCTTTTCCACCTGGTTAGCCAGGTGTGACTCTTAGGACCTCTCCAAGCACTCAGCAAAGAAGATACTATGATCTCAGTCAAAGAGAACAGGTGGGCCAGCTGGTAGTGTGGTGGTGAAGGCGGCTGGGTCCCACATGGCCACATGCAGTCTGAGCCCTGGTGCTAGAGGCTTGAAAAACAGGTTGGAGGGGCCGGAAAGTGGCGTGGTAGTTAAGGGTGCTGGACTCCCACATGGCCAACTGTGGTTCAAGTCCCGGACCTGGTGGCTTGCTTTCTCATTTTCTGTTCTCTTGCTCTCTCCCCATCTCTGGTCCAATTAAAATAAATAAAGTTAAATAAAATAATTTTAAAAAAGTATTGGATGCACAGAAAGCGTGCACCCAAAACCCCAAAAGGAGAGCAAGATGGAGTAGAAAGAACTGCAGTGCAGCCACCTCTCATCTCTCCCAGTGAGTGCGCAAACTCTCTGGCAAGTTAATAAAAATAAATAAATAAAAATAAAATAAGCATAGAAACTAAGCTACTATGAGGTACCCAAGATACGTTTGCCTCCTTTTTTTTTTTAAAAAAATGTATTATTACTATTTTTTTAAAATAATTATTTATTTACTATCATCATTATTTAATTTGACCAGAGAGAAACTAAGAGAGAAAGAGAGGGAGAGAGAGAGAAAGTGAGAAAGCAAGCCACAAGGTCTAGGACTTGAACCACACCTGCCAGCTCCCAGTTAGTTGTTTTTATTTTAAGAGAAATTTTTGCTATAGGGAGCATGTGCTCACTAGAGAGACAGAAAGTGAGAAATCACCCCCACCCCAGGGGATATGGCCATGGCGCAATTCCTTCCCCCCCATTCTCCTTTCTGGATCTTGGGCACTCACGCACATACACCCAGCATTTTAAGCTGCCGGATCTGGGACTTGAACCTCAGTCAACTATGTGAGAGTCCAACGATATATCCATTACACCATCTGCTGGTCTTTATTATTATTATTATTATTATTATTATTATATTTGACCAAAGAGAGATAGAAAGAGAAAGTGAGAAAGCAAGCAGCCAGGTCCAGGACTTGAACCGTGGTCAGTCATATGGAAGTCCAGTACCTTTGCCACCATGCCACCTGCCAGACCCAGATAGTTTGCCTGCTTAATTTTAATTGAATTAATTGATTACTTAATTTTTAGTTTTTCTTTAGGGTGTGTGTACTTATTAGAGAGAGAAAGAGGAAGAAAGAGGGAAAGTGAGAAATCACCCCTAGGGGAGATGGACATGCCACAATCCCTTCCCCTCCATTCCCCTCTCAGGATTTTGGGTACACACACACACACACACACACACACACATGCCCAAAAAAACCTGGTGTGATTTCCAAGCTGCCAGCTCTGAGACTTGAACTGTGCACTTGACCACATGAGATACAGCCACCCTAATCACCATGCCACCTGGCTGGCAGAGTCTTTTTAATTTTTAAATAGCAGCCTCACTGATACATAATTCATGTGCATTATTCCCATTCCCCCAGCCCAGGCAACCACGAATCCGCTTTTTGTCCCTGTGATTGGACTATTTTCTGGACATCATGTGGTCTTTTGTGACTGTGTTCTATCACTTGTTCTCAAGGGTCACCTTTGTTGGAGCATGTACCAGAACCTCGTTCTCTAGGGCTGAATATACCATGTTGCATTTATCCATCCACCAGTTGATTGACATTTAGGATATGATTACTTATTGGTGATTGTGAATAATGCAACCATTATGCCAACTGCTGATCCCTGTAGTATCTCTTAAAACCAAGCTCCAGACGGCATCCACTACCGCTGTCACTGTGTTGTACTGTTCTTACATCCAGCCCTGATTTATGTGGGGAAGGATCACCAATAAGGTAGATCCTAAGAGAGGTGAGGATCATTAGGCGCCATCTTGTAGGCCAGCTACCGTAAACAGGTTGACTTCAAAGTTCTCTTCTGTTGTCCTGAGATGATCCAAATTTATAACCCCCAGGCAGGAGGTCAAAAAATATGTCAGCCCAGCCTCTGTGGCACAGGCTGGAGCC
>NW_006160036.1:1851202-1864485 GCF_000334495.1 Tupaia belangeri chinensis | reverse complement strand
CTCTCCCCAGAAAGACAGAGAGAGACAGAGAGATAGAAGCGAGAAATCACTCCCCCACAGGGGATGGCCATGCCACAATCCCTTCCCCTCCATTCCCCTCTCAGGATTTTGGGTACACACACACACACACACACAAAAAAAAAAAAAAAAAAAAAAAAAAACCTGGTGTGATTTCCAAGCTGCCAGCTCTGAGACTTGAACTGTGCACTTGACCACATGAGATACAGCCACCCTAATCACCATGCCACCTGGCTGGCAGAGTCTTTTTAATTTTTAAATAGCAGCCTCACTGATACATAATTCATGTGCATTATTCCCATTCCCCCAGCCCAGGCAACCACGAATCCGCTTTTTGTCCCTGTGATTGGACTATTTTCTGGACATCATGTGGTCTTTTGTGACTGTGTTCTATCACTTGTTCTCAAGGGTCACCTTTGTTGGAGCATGTACCAGAACCTCGTTCTCTAGGGCTGAATATACCATGTTGCATTTATCCATCCACCAGTTGATTGACATTTAGGATATGATTACTTATTGGTGATTGTGAATAATGCAACCATTATGCCAACTGCTGATCCCTGTAGTATCTCTTAAAACCAAGCTCCAGACGGCATCCACTACCACTGTCACTGTGTTGTACTGTTCTTACATCCAGCCCTGATTTATGTGGGGAAGGATCACCAATAAGGTAGATCCTAAGAGAGGTGAGGATCATTAGGCGCCATCTTGTAGGCCAGCTACCGTAAACAGGTTGACTTCAAAGTTCTCTTCTGTTGTCCTGAGATGATCCAAATTTATAACCCCCAGGCAGGAGGTCAAAAAATATGTCAGCCCAGCCTCTGTGGCACAGGCTGTAGCCTACCTATCTGCAATGCTGGAAGCCACATTGAGCTGACCATGGGTTCGGATCTCTCAACCTGGAACACACTGGGGATGTGTGTGCCTAAGATCCTGACTAGTTGGAGGGCTGGGCAAAGGGGATCAGGACATGACAGAATTGTTGAGGCTGCCTGTCTCTTTCTCGCACAGTCTCTCTAGTGAAAAAAAAAAAAAACTTCTTTCAAAGAGTCGATGTTTGTTGGCTCCTGACAGCATTGTGGCTTGATCCCTCCTCTGGGTGGATTTAACAACCCGCAGTAGAGCTTCAGAACTCTCCTGTGGAGGAATTTAAGGAGAGCCTTCCATACGACACAATAGAATCAAGATAAAGAACGTGCAATCTGCCCCTGCCCTGGACGTAGGGTTCCCTGAGCTTCACCAGGAAGGAACCGGTGCTGTCTCTATCTCCATCAGTGAGACCTTCCTGGAATGTCATTTGGGTTATTTAATCCTGCAGTCACATCTACATTCTCTCCTGGCATATCAGCAAGTACTTATTAAGCCTCTACTGTGTACCCGAGAGCAAATCTCGGGATCATCTGAGACTCCTGTGGATGGATAAGCCAAAACGCCCAGGCACGACCAAAATAGACTGTTGTCAAACCCACCTGTGCTGAGGCTTCAAAGGCAAGGAACTGAAACGGATTTCATTTTTTGTGGTGGGGGAAGGACAGAAGGGGGAGGACTGTGGGTGTGTTTTAGGCTTTAGAGAAGTCACAGCCACAAAAAATCTTTCAGATTTCTTTTCAATTTAGAAAATCCCGAGGACATAAAAGACAAAGACTGAACAATTCTATTATAGAGAAGACTGAAGGTACCTGACAACACGATTTACTTCATTTTTAAAAATTATTTATTTAACTTTATTTATTTACTCATTTATTTTAATTTGACCAGAAACAGACAGAAAGAGAGAGAGTAAGAAAGCAAGCCACCAAGTCCGGGACTCCAACCGTGGTCAGTCATGTGGGAGGGTCCAGAGCCTCAACCACCACACCACCTGCTGGTCCCCACAATTTACTTCTTATCCAGAATTAGATGTTCGAGGGCAGAGAGGGAGAATAGCTGTAAAATACGTTACTGGAAATCAGTGAAATCAGAATATGAACTGTGGATTAGATCCGAATATTAGGTCAACGTTCACTTTTCTGAACTTTATAGTTAGATGGTAGTTACATAGTCAAATAGATTTGTCTGTCATGACAAAAGATTTAAGGGTATTAAGGGGTATATCTGTCTATAACTTAACCTTCAGGTTGTTCAGGAAAAAAATCTAAATATAAACACACCCAGTGGGTGGGGGGACAAATGTAGCAACATATGAACGATGAATGAATCTAGGTGAGGGGTGTTAAGAATTTTAAAATTCTGTTTGTCACTATTTTTTTTTAATAATTATTTTATTTCACTTCATTTATTAATTTATTTTAATTTGACCAGAGAGGGACAGAGTGAGAGAGACAGGGAAAGACAGACCTGCCAAGTCTGGGACTTAAACCGTGGTCAGCCATATGGGAGTTCAGCGCCTCCAATCACCAGTCTACCTGCCAGCCTGTTTGCCACTTTTTTTGTTCATTTGAAATTAGTTCAAATTTAAAACAATTTTTTTTGGAGAGATTTTTGCTGTAGGGCACATGTGCTCACTAGAGACACAGAGATGGAGAGAAAGTGAGAAATCATCCCACCAGGGGATGGCCACACCACAATGCTTTCTTCTCCATTCTCCTCTCAGGATTTTGGGCATGCGTGCACACAAGCCTGGCATGAGTTTGAAGCTGCTGGATCCGGGACTTGAACTGTGGTCAGTCATGTTGGAGTCCAATGCCTTAACCACTATGTTACCTGCTGGTCTCCATATTAATTTTTTTTTTTTTTTAAGAAGAGGGAACCCCTGATAAAGGTGAGGGAAGACTGGTGGCACCACTTCTTCGTGGACTGTGGAATGGTAATAGTAGGGGTCCGTGGTTGCCAGCTACCCTCATGAACAGGCCCCTGCTGGGCCCAGAGGGATGGAGGTGATAACTGTCTGAGTTGATAGCATCACCTGCCCACTGTTAGGAACCCCAGCAATACCCAGGCTTTGCACTGACTTCGAGACCCCATAACCAGCCACTGAAAAACCAGCAGTCTCACCTCAACCTCTCACCTGGGGTACCTCGATGGCTCCTGTGTGAGGAACGCGCTGGGCTGTCGCACTGCGTGCTTCTTGCTCCTCAAAATCGAGCACGTCCTTCTGCTGAGGGGGGCCCTGGGCCAGAATACAGAAACCCTCTTGGCTCCCTCCAGATATCAGAGGGAACCTGGCCAGAAAGCCATGGGACAAAAGTCCCCAAGCTTCCAAGAACACCTAGAACTGCAGAGTCAACCAAATGTGTCTGAGTTGGCCCTGAGTAAGAGTCCCACACCCCACCACAGTGTCTCTCAGCCTCAGATAGCTGAGCGCACCCTGAATTATGTTCCAGTGAATGGGATGGAGCCAGGTGGGAGCCCAACCCACACGAGAAACAGATCTTCCAGCCAAGATCCAGAGGACACCCCAGTTAAACACGTCGGCCCTTCGGCTTTCAGACTCACTAAATATGAACCCTCCGGAACAGTCCCAGTGCCAACCCGGCCTGGCTCTCGCCATCTGCTCTCCGGAGCCGACCCACTGACTTCCAATTAAGTAGTAAAATGAGTGGAAAAGGCACCTCCGGGCCCAAAGGCTTCGAAGAGGAGGAGGAGGTCAGGGAGATCCCAGACTTGAGAACGTCACAGAGCACCTGTGAGAACAGCCAGGGAAGAAGGCCTTTCGAGCTCCCTAGAGGGGCTCACTGGACTGTGATGGCTCCAGGCAGGTGCTCCTCTGGGGACCAAGAACTCTCTCCTCCAGCCTCTTGGACTAGGGAAGGCCGGCCTCAAGCTACTCAGCACTGGCAGATGATGCTCTGGCCTCCCTGGTTCCCTGAGGTCAGGCCCCAGCAAAGCAAGTTCTCAGGTGCAGACACACTGTCTTAGTGAGGACTGAGTCCTGTCCTAAGCCCTTCCAGCTAGCAAGTCATACAGTTCTCCAAATAACCCTCTGAACATGGTATAGCACTATCTTCATTTGACAGATGGGGAAACAGAGGCACAGAAAGTCTAAGTAATATGTCCAATCCTTGACCCAGGAAATCACAAAGCTAGGATTTGAACCTGGGCATAGCTCAAGTCTGCTTTTAACCACTTCCTTAGGCTAGGCTTCCGAGCTCATGCTACATGCTGCTTCTAAAGAAGCCATCAGTGGGCCCAGCCATGGTGGTGATGGTGGTGCAGGAGGAGCTCAGGGCTCTGCAAGGCTAGAAGCCACGTGGAAAATGGAGGGTTTGGTTCCCAAGTCAACATGTGCATGCCGGTCTGTGATCCTGGTCACCTGGGAAAGGTGCAGGCAGATGGGCTGGATGGCACTGCAGGACCCTGTTGAGGGTACCTGTGTTTCTCTGTCTCTCTCTCATGAAAGAAAAAACTTGGGACCGGCAGGTGGTGTAGTGGTTAAGGTGCTAGACTCCCACATGGCCGACCACGGTTCAAGTCCTGAACTGGGCAACTTGAAACTCATGCCAGATGCATGTGCCTGTGTGCCTGAAATCCTGAGAGGAGACTGGAGGAGAAGGGATTGCAACATCATCATCCCCCTGAGGGATGATTTCTTGCTTTCTGTCTCTCCACTGAGTGCACGCACCCTACAGCAAAAAAACTCTCAAAAAAAGAAAATAACTTAAAAAAAAAAAAAAGAAAACCCGTAAGTGAGGAAATAAGCACGACTTTGAAAATTATATATAGACAGGAAGAGATGGCTAGGTGTTTGCAAAGCGGGATTGAGAGGTGATAGGAAGGAGGCACGGATCTCACAGCTGCCTGGTGCTCTTACAGTCTGAGCCCTGTCAGTCAGTTGCGCATTCACTTCCTCCTTCCTCCTCTCCTGTGGAGAGCCAAGCAGAGTTAGAAGGGGGCCTGAGAGCCGCACAGCTGAATTAATGAAATGAAACCTGAGCACAAACAGCGCAAATGATCAGAGGAGGAGGATTCGGCCCAGGGAGTGGTGCCAAGTGGGTGCAGGGAAGGAAAGTTTCCTCTCTCCCTGACCACTGCCCCCACCACAGGGGGCCCTTCTGTCCTCCAATCCAACCCACACTCAGCAGCCTGGTTTAGCACTTCCCACACTGCGGTGGATTTTCCTGCTTGCTTCTCAGTTACTGACTTCTGTATCCCCAGTGCTAGGCACGGACTCCATGTTTACTGAATGACTTTCTGATGAAGGAGGTGCCCAGGGACAAAAGTACAGGTGTCTTAAGGAGGAGCAGGCATCCAGACTCACCTGAGCAGGGGACTAGCACAGCTGCCTCTCAAACTACAGTATGCAGAAGAAGCACCTGGAGACCTTGCGAAACTGCAGATCCTGGTTCTGCAGGTGTGGGCCTAAGTTTTCTTTCTTTCTTTTTTTAAAATTTGCTACAGGGTGTGCTTGCTGGAGAGAGCAGAGGAGGAGGAAGGGAAAGGAGAGGGAGGAGGAGTGAGAATGCACCCCCCACCCCACGTGGAGGTGGCTACGCAGCAGCAATTTCTTCTCCTCTCAGGATTTTGGGCATGCACACGTGACTGGCATGTTTTTCATTTCTTTTCAGGTTTTTGCCATAGGGCACGTGCCCTCATGGAGAGAGAAAATGAGAAATTACTCCTGGGGGATGGCCATGGTGCAATCCCTTCTTCACTTTCCTCTTGGGACTTTGAGCACACATGCATACCCACCCACCTGATCAGATTTTCAAGCTGCCAGGTCCAGGGTTTGAACTGTGTTCAGCCACGTGGGAGCCCAGCTCCTTAACCACCGTACCACCTGCTGCCCCCTTGGCATGTTTTTCAGGTCGCTGGGCCCACAGACACCCATACTGGATCCAGCCTGCTTTACCACCATGCCAACAGGCTGGCTCAAGCTTCTTTATTTCCAATAAGCTTCTCATCCCTGGAATCCACTTTGAATACTGAGGCCCTAGAAGATCCCTGCCACTAGCCCAGCCCCCAGGGAGCCTCATTCCACATCAGGACTCCCTTTCTCACCCCTCTGAGCCTCTAAGGCTGCTCACATAGCCTGAGCCAGTCTCTGCTCCCATTTTTCCTCCTGCTCAGACCCAGGACTGAAGACCCCCAGCCTAACCCTACAGTTTCCACAGAGCATGGTCTGCTGGTCCCGAGGGAGGCTCGGTGAAGGGTTCTGTGATCCAGGCCGGCTGATGATGAATCATGACACGGGGATCCTAGTGGGGGTGTCTATTTCCCTGTCTCTGTATCTCTCATGGAAAAAATAGACTACTTAAATACACACACACACACATACACACACACACACACACACACATACACGTATTTCTTTTTTTCATGCCTGGTTCAGCCTCAGTCACTGGACAGTGGCCCCATCTCTGCAGCTTCAGGCCCCTCGAGGCACACCCCTCTCTGGGTCCCTTTGACTATCTGCCCCAGGTGCCACACTGTCCCTGCTGGTTCTTTTCATCTTACACGCTTGACTGGGAAGAGTTCTTTCTCTAATTTTCACTCTTTTCTTTTCTATATCCCACTCTCTTATATTTTCTTCCAGTTTTTGCTATAGGGGTATGTGCTGACCAGACCAAGTGAGAAATCACCTCCCCCGGGGGATGGCCACAACACGATTCTGTCTCCTCCACTCTTCTCTTGGGATTCTGGGTACACACGTGTACACACACACACACACACACACACACACACACACACACCCCAGGATGTTTTTCAAGTTGGCAGGTCCGGGACTCAAACCGCTCAGTTGGCCATGCAGGATCCAGCTGCCTTACCCTCTGCACCACCTGCTGGCTCCGTTCGACCCTTCTGACTGTGTCTGTCTCCTGGTAGGACTCTTACTGATACAAAAAGTAGTACTTTTCATAGATACAAGATCCTTATTTTTACTTAAGTCAAAGAAATGAAGCTCTAATCATAGAATCTGGGGCTAAAGAGAATTCAGAGAAAGAAGATATTTTTGAAGAGGAAGTGCGTGGGTGTCTCCCGGTACCTTGAAATCCAACTACAGCCATGCCCGAGAGCTAGTTTCTCATTAATTCTACTCTCTTCAACTGCCATATGAGAATCCGCCCTGTTCCAGGCCCAGTGCTCGGGACTGTGGGAACCAGGGACGATGGATTGAGACCAGGCCCTGTGTCCCAGAACCTCCCAATCTGGGCTGCACAGACGGGGCAGGATGAATGCCCTGGAATGGAATTGAATGTGACAGGCAGCCAAGCAGGCAAAACCAGAGAGATAAGGACCTAATCGGAGTTCAGACAGAACAGTGGGAGAACAGCGGGGGAGGCTTTGCACTGGACCTGGGGCGCCTCATGGGGTGGGGGAGGAGGTCACACAGGACTGGGCCCGATGTGAAGCAGGCCCATCAGCATCTCAGCCCAGAAGCCAGAGTAGGCCCCTCTCTGGGCCTTCTCCAGGAGGTTGGCTCAGATATCCAGGCCATTTCACTTGCTCCTCTGCCCGGAACTTCCTGCACCTCGGCGTCCTGTAAGGCTCCCCTGACCACATTGTTGACCGACCCTATGCATGAGCACACACGCTCACTCAACCCTCCCAACTACCATCATTCATCCCATTTCTTAGCTACGCAAACTGAGGCGCAATCAACTCGTCACATCAAATCCCTTCTCCTCCACTTCTCCAGTCCCATCAGGATTTGGGGCATGTATGCATATGTGCCCAGCATGCATTTTGAGCCGCTGGAGTCCATCTGCCTGTCTATACTGGAACAGCCCTCCTGAAACCACTCATAGGCGGTGCAGAGCACTTGGAGTAGAGCATTTCCTCCAACTCGCAGCGCCCCCCTGAGGCGGGTCCCAGTATTATCTCCCCTGCACAGAGAGTAAAGCTTGATCCACCAAGAGCTGACTCCCTGAAGGGCCCAGAGCCAGGTAGTGTAGTCAGGTTCTGACTCAGGAGACCAATTCCAAGTTCATGGCCCCAACCACTACATTCCTTGAGGGGAGGACCCAAGGTATTATTTTTTTTAAATAGCACATTTTTTATTTTTAGGTTTTTCTCAGAGGGTGAATGTACTTTCCAGAGACAGACGGGGGCGGGGGTGTGTGTGTGAAAAATCACCCCCCAGGGATGATGGCCATGCTGCAGTCCTTTCTCCTCTTGGGATTTTGGGCACGCACACACACACACCCCTAGTGTGATTTTCCAAGCAGCTGGGTCTAGGACTCCAATCGCGGTCAGTCCTAGGGGAGTCCAGCATCTTAAACACCACGTCACCTGCTGGCCCCTAAAGAGTATTTTGTTTCTTAGATTTTTGCTATAAGGTGTGTGCACTTGCCAGAGAGAGACACAGACAGGCAGACAGACAGAAAGCAAGAAATCACCCCCTGGGGGGATGGCCATGCTGCAGTTCCTTCTCCTCCATTCTCCTCTCGGGATTTTGGGCACACACAAACCCAGCATGAGTTTCAAGTCACCGGGCCCTGGATTTGAACTGCGGATGACCATGAGGGAGTCCAAGACCTTAACCACTATGTCACCTGCTAGCCCCAATAATGCTTCTTTTAAAGAACATTTTCAGATTTATAGAAAAATTATAAAGATAATAGAGTTTTCCATATACCCTATGCCCAGGTTCAATTATTAACATTTTATATTAGTATGAAATATTTGTAATTAAGGCACCAGTACTGATTTATCATTATTAAGTGAAGTCCACAGTTTATTCAGATTGCTGTAGTTTACCTAATGCTTTCTTTATGTTCCAGGATATGTACTCTACTGAGTTGTCGTGTCTCCTTAGGATCCTCTTGACTATGACAATCAATCGGACTTTGTTTTTGATGGCCTTGACAATTTAAGAAAATGTGGTCAAGTAGAAATAACATAAAATTTACCATTGTAATAACTTTTAAAGTATTTTTATTCTTTAAGGTTTTTACCATAGGCGTTAGAGAGAGACAGAAAGACAGTGAGAGGGAAAGTGAGAAGTCCTCCCGCCCCGAGGGATGACCACGCCACAATCCCCTCTTCTCTCTTCTCCTCCTGGCATTTTGGGCATGTGTACACACAGGCCAGCATGATTTTCAAGAAGGCAGCTCTGGGACCCAAACCAGCCATGTGGCAGTCTAGCACCTTAACCACCACACCAGCTGGCCCTACGCCCTCACCATTTTTAAGCATACGGCAGTGTTAAGCTTATGCACGTTGTGGTGTTTCCGGTCTCCAGAATTTCATCTTGCAAGACTGAAACTGTACTCATTAAATACTCCCCATTCCCCTCGTTCAGCCCTCAGTAATAACCACGGTTCTGCCCATTCCCCTCGTTCAGCCCTCAGTAATAACCACGGTTCTACCCATTCCCCTCCTTCAGCCCTCAGTAATAACCACGGTTCTGCCCATTCCCCTCGTTCAGCCCTCAGTAATAACCACGGTTCTGCCCATTCCCCTCGTTCAGCCCTCAGTAATAACCACGGTTCTGCCCATTCCCCTCGTTCAGCCCTCAGTAATAACCACGGTTCTACCCATTCCCCTCCTTCAGCCCTCAGTAATAACCACGGTTCTGCCCATTCCCCTCGTTCAGCCCTCAGTAATAACCACGGTTCTGCCCATTCCCCTCGTTCAGCCCTCAGTAATAACCACGGTTCTGCCCATTCCCCTCGTTCAGCCCTCAGTAATACCCACGGTCCTGCCCATTCCCCTCCTTCAGCCCTCAGTAATAACCACGGTTCTGCCCATTCCCCTCCTTCAGCCCTCAGTAATAACTACGGTTCTACTTTCTGTTTCTATGACTTCGACGACTTCCGATACCACGTGTAAGTGCCAGCATATAGGATTTGTGACTGGCGTATTTTACTTAGTATCCTGTCGCTAAGGCTCATCCACGTTGTAGTATGCATCAGAATCTCTTTTTCTTTTAATTTGCTGGAGAGCAGGTGCACTTGTGAGAGAGGGAGAGAGAAAGATACCCCCAAAGGGGATGGTCACGCCGTAATCCCTTCTCCTCTGTTCTCTCTCTTTTTTTTTTTTTTGAGAGGTTTTTCATATCGGAGCGTATGCTCACCAGAAAGACAGAGAGACAAAGAGACAGAAAGTGAGAAATCACTCCCTGGGGGGATGGCCACACCACAATCCCTTCTCCTCTATTCTCCTCTCGAGATCTTGGGCACTCACACACACGCGCCTGGCGTGAGTTTAACCTACCAGGCCCAGGACTTGAACTGTGGTCAACTACATGGGAGTCCAGTGACATAGCCATTCTGCCAACTGCTGGTCCCCATCCTCTGTTCTCTTTATGGAAGTGCACATGAACTGTGTAAGGGGGGCTAGCCCTCTGTGAACATTCTTACACAAGTCTGTCTTTTTTTGCTACAGGGTATGTGCACTTATCAGAGACAGAGAGAGAGGGAAAGTGAGGACCAGCAGGGGGCATGGTGGTTAAGGTGCTGGACTCCCACGTGGTTGACCGTGGCTCACATCCTGGAACTGGCGGCTTGAAACTGCCAGGAGTGAGCATGTGTGTGCATGCCCAAGATCCCAGGAAGAGAAGGGATTGCGGTGTGGCCATCCTCCTGTGGGAGGCGATTTGTCACTTTTTGTCTCTGTCTCTCTAGCAAGCACATGTGCCGTATAGCAAAAATCTTTTAAAAAGAGAGAGAGAAAAAGAGAGAGAGAGAGAAAGAGAAAGTAAGAAAGCAGCCCCTAGCCAGGATGGCCATGCCACAATCCCTTCTCCATTCTCCACTCAGGAGTTCGGCCCACGCACACATGAGACCAGCATGTTTCTCAAGTCACTGGGCCCAGGACTAGAATCATGCAGTCAGCCAGTGGGATCTGGTCACCCTAACCTTCGTGCCGTCTGCTGGCCCACATGTACAAATCTTTCTGTGAGCAGGTGTTTTTATTTCTCTTGGACAATGTTTTTGTATTACACATTTCTGATCTACCTACCAGGGCTCAGCACCTCATCGTATTGCAAACACTAGGTGATTAAATGAACCAAGTTGCGGAGTCGAGATCTGGGAGGAGGCAACAATCACTTCGTGTAATAAAGCAGCACCTTCCGAAGGCGAGCATAGACCTGAGCGCCAACACCAGCAGCTGAGGCCGAGTGAGGAGGACATCCGAGGCGGACACTTACCAACTCAGTTACAGAGTTCTGGAAAAGGACAGGCTTTGAGGAGCCAAAACATGGGAACAACCGGAGGCTTCCGGAGAATTCTCTCCCACATACTGGCTGGACACGGAGTCCTAGAGGGTGTCCCTGCTGGTGTCACAATCCAGCCCTGCTGGCAGGAAGTGGGGCGGTGGGTGGCAAATCAGGCTCGCAGTGTGTTGGTGAGATTGTTTTCAGAATGCTTGTATCTTGTCAGGGAGCACTGGTACCCTCTGTGTGTCCTCTCTGAATCTAGTCCTGAGTCACCCGCCCACTGGGAGAGTCTGTCCTGGCCAGGGATACTCCAGAATGAGAGACGACGCAGCAATACTTCTTCCTTGACTCCGGAAGATATCTGTGCATAGTCAGAAATCTGGGTTTCTAACTAGCCATGTGTGCTTTTGTCTCTAACGTTCCTTCCAGCTTGGAAATATTTTGACACAATTGTACTTTCAATTAAAAAGATACGTGCTTACATAAAAAGTTAGAAAATATAAATAAGGGGCCCAGCAGGTGGCGTGGTGAAGTGCACTGAACTCCCACATGGCCAACCATGGTTCGAGTCCTGGACCTGGCGGCTTGCTTTCTCACTTTCTCCCTCTCTGGTCAAATATATTTTTATATTTATATATATGTATATATATATTTATATGTATATACACACACACATATGTGTATATATATGAATAAAAAACGTTAAATAAAAAATAATTCTTAAAAAAAAATAGGTATCAGGACCAGCAGCTAGTGTAATGGCTATGTTGCTGGACTCCCATGTAGTCAACTGTGGTTCAAGTCCCGGACCCGGTAGCTTAAACTCACACCGGGTACATGTGTGTGCATGCCCAACATCCCGAGAGGAGAATGGAGGAGAAGGGACTGCGGTGTGGCCATCTGCCCTGGGGGTGATTTCTCGCTGTCTCTCTCTGTCTTTCTGGTGAGCACATATGCCCTATAGCAAAAACCTCCCCCCAAAAATCTCTGTTTTCCTCCCAGGATTTTGGGCATGCACATACAGGTGCCTGACGTGTTTCAATCTATAGGGACCGGGACTAGAACAGCGACCAACTACGTGGGAGTCCAGTAACGTAGCCATTATGCTAACTGCTAGTCCCACAAATTTTTTTAAAAATTAAAAAAAATCACTCCTAATTTCACCACCCAGTGCTATTTCTTATTAACATTCACTCATTTCTTTCTTTCTTTTTTTTTTTTTAAAGACAGATTTTTCTGTAAGGCACATGCGCTTTCTAGAGAGACAGAGACAGAAAGTGAGAAATCACCCCCCAGTGGAGGATGGCTTTGCTGTAATCCCTTCTCCATTCTCCAATTAGGATTTTGGACATGAATGCACAGTCGTGATACATATTTATTTACTTGTAATTTTTTTGGTAAAAGTTTTTGCATTAGGGTGTGTGTGCTCACTGGAGAGAGACAGAGACAGTGAGAGAGAAAGTGAAAAACCATCCCTTGGTGGGAGGGGATGGCCACGCAACAATCCCTTCTCCCAGGATCTTGGGCACAACATGCACATGTGCCCAGCATGAGTTTCAAGCCATTGGGTCTAGGATTCGAACTGTGGCCGCCCATGTTGGAGTCCAGTGACATAACCACTACACTTAATCTGCTGGTCTCTATTTGATGTGATTTTCAAGCCACAGAGTCCAGGACTCTAACTGTGGTTGGCCATGTGGGCCTCCAAAAACCTCAACCACCATGCCACCTGCAGGCCCAGGCTGCTCATATTTTAATGAAACCATTCTGCTGTGTAACCTGCCTCTCACTTCACGGACGGCGGCGAACATTGTCCCATGCTGGCAAGCACGCTCCTCCATGGTTCTACTTTTTCATGTTAACATTCTCAGGGTTAGATCTTGAATGATTCCTAGTCATTTCTCTAGGATAATTCCTAGAAGTAGAATTTCTAGGTTAATTATTCATCACATGATGAGGCTTCGCCAAAATGGCCTTCATCCCTGTCTGTCTGCCTTTGTGTTTTGTTTTTGTCTTCAGGTGTGTGCACTTGCTGGAGAGAGACAGAGGGAGGGAAAAAAGTGAGAAATGGCCTTCCGGGGAGATGGCCACATAGCCATCTTTTCTCCTCTCAAGATTTTGAGCATGCACACATACGTGCCCAGTGTGATTTTTTTTTTGAGAGGTTTTTGCTATAGGGTGTGCGTATGCGCCAGAACGAAAGAGAGAGACAGACAGAAAGCGA
>NW_006160036.1:1849124-1851170 GCF_000334495.1 Tupaia belangeri chinensis | reverse complement strand
GTCCTCCATTCTCCTCTCGGAATCTTAGGCAAGCACACACACGTGCCAGCATGAGTTTAAGCCACCAGGTCTGGGACTCGAACTATACACAGCTACATGGGAGTCCAGTGACGTAGCCATTACGCCATCTGCTGGTCTCTGTGATTTTTGAGCCACCGGGTCTGGGACTCAAAACCATGGTCACCATGTGGGAGTCTAGCACCTTAAACTTCATGGCACCTACAGGCCTCAAAACGTACTGTGCTTAATGCCTCCGTTCCCTCAGTAAGGGCTCAGAACACTAGCTGAAAGGTCAAACCGCCCGACACAGGTAACACCTATCAATCAATCTGAGTTCATTCATTCAAGCACAAAAAAAGTAGTAAGAGAGAAAACACCATAGCAGCAAGACCTATCCCTTCCTGTGGGAGCCGGCAGCCCAGAGCACCAAAGACGCCGGAGAGGACCGCGGTGTGACGTTCTCCCGCGTAACCCTGGGTGTGATCAGGCCACTGATTACACTGGACAGACTGGCTCTTCCTACGTGCAGCCACCAGGCATGTCACCCCCGCCTTTCTCTGAGATAGTCATGGACGCTCATGCCAGGTCGAACCTGAGAGGCCTACTCCCTTCCGGTGGCCCTGAACGGCTCAGCACCTAGAGGAGCTCTGGGGGACGCACGGTCCTGCGGCTGCTCCAAGAATAGGCCAGGGTCTTGTCCCCACAGGTTCCCACCACGCAACTGGCCCCGAGCAGCAGGGGCTACACTTTAGTCTGCTCTGTTGCTCACAACAGAAAATACCTGGAACTTGGTGATTCATAAAAATCGAGGTTTATTCAACTCACCCTTTGAAGGCCCAAGGTGTGGAGGCCAGATCTTGTGGGTGTCTCACAGAGCCCGGGGCACCACATCAGCGGGAGAGAGCAGAGGAGCTGTGCCCGTGAGCGTCTCTCCATTTTGGGTTCCTTCCCTCTCCTTGTAAACCCACCAGAACTCAATCATGGGGCCCCACCTGAAAGACTTAGCCCTAAGCGCCTCCCAAAGGCCCCACCTTTCAACAAGAGAATCAGTTAAGTGTTCACCCTTAATCCCATCACAACCAAATCTCCACACATGAATCTGGGGGGTGAGGGGGGTCCATTCATACCGTAGCAGGCAGGACCCACAGCATGAAATTCGTCGTGAGGGTCTTGGTCCCCTTGAGTGCTCCTCCATCATAAGCTGGTGGCCACGACCACTCTCATTTCAAGAAAGGCAAGACAGATGGCCCAGATTGCTTTCACCTAGATGATTTACTGCTCATTAATTAGCTTGTTTATCTCAGGACCCAAACTCCTTTTTACTCCGTTTGATTATTTGGCATCATTAAATCTTGACCACTATGGAGGATCTTAAAAAGCTAACCTTGGGGCCAGCAGATGGTGTAGCGGTTATGTTACTGGACTCCCACATGGCTGACCAAGGTCAAGTCCTGGACCCGGTGGCCTGAAACTCATGCCGGATACCTGTGCGTCCCCAAGATCATGGGAGGAGAATGAATTGTGGTATGGCCAACCCCCCCCAGAGGGGTGTTGTCTCACTTTCTCATTGTCTCTGCCTCTGCCTCTCTCCAGTGAGTACATGCACCCGAAGGCAAAAACCTCAAAAAAAACCACAAAAAACAAAAAACTATTCTTGGGGCCAGCAAGCAAAGTGGCGAAGACACTGGATTCCTATATAGCTGACCATGGTCCGAGTTCCAGACCTGGTGGCTTGCTTTCTCATTTTCCCTCTCTGTCTGTTGTCAAGTTTAAAAATATAACAATCGGGACCTGCAGATGGCAAAATGGCTACATCGCTGGACTCCTGTGTAGTCAACCGTGGTTCGAGTCCCAGACCTGGTGGCTTAAACTCAAGCCAGGCATATATGTGTACGTGCCCAAGATCCTGAGAGGAGAATGGAAAAGGGATTGCAGTATGGCCATCCCCCCCCGGGGGGATGATTTCTTGCTTTCTGTCTCTGGCTTTCTGGTGAGCGCATGTGCCCTATAGCAAAATCCTCTCAAAAAAATATGTATATGTATGTG
>NW_006160036.1:1840489-1848713 GCF_000334495.1 Tupaia belangeri chinensis | reverse complement strand
TTGACCGGAGAGACACAGAGAGAGAGGGAAAGAAAGAAAGCAAGCCACGAGGTTGGAAAGTCAAACTGTGTTCGACTACGTGAGAGTCTAGCACCTTAACCACCACACCACCTGCCGGCCCTGGGAGACCATTTTTCATTCACAGAGTAGCCAAAAATCCCTGGAGCCTTGGAGTGATTAAGGTCTCAGTGTGTCGGACAATGTGGAAAGCACTGGAATCAGCAGGTGTAGGTTTAGACCCCAGCTCACCTGTTACCTTTGTGACTGTGGGCAATTTACTTAACCTCCCTGAACTTCGGCTGGTTATTGTGGATGAGATGAGATTAGGGTGTGTGGGTGGCACTTACACATCGCTCTCCTTCCCTCCTGCTGCCTGCCAGGCAGATTAACACGGCAGAGTCAAGACAGCCAAGCAACTTTCTCTTAAGGAGGATTTGTTTTTATTTTTATTTTCCTGGAAGGGAAGGAACAGCAAATGTTAGACTGGGAAGAGCATCAGAATTTTGACCCTTCCTAAATGTATTAAGTGTGAATCAGTAGGTGGCGTGGAGGTTAAAATGACTATATCCCTTGGGACCAGCAGCTGGCGTGGTGGTTAAGGCGCTGGACACACCCTCATGGCTGGCCATGGTTCAAGTCCTGGACCTGATGGCTTGCTTTCTCACTTTCTCTCTCTCTCTTTCTCTGTCTCTGTCTCTCTCGGGTAAAATTAAAATATATGAACGAATAGATACAATTAAATTAATAATTCTTTTTTAAAAAAAGATGACTAGATCCCACATGGCTGACTGTGTGGTTTAAGTCCTCAACCCAGCAGCTTGGAAAATACGCTGGGACCTGCATTTGTGCTCAAAATCCCGAGAGAAGAATGGAAAAGAAGGGGTTTTTGTGTGGCCATCCACCTTGGGGGGTGATTTCTCACTTTCCCTCTCTCTCTCCCTCTCTCCCTGTCTCTCTCCAGTAAATACATGTGCCCTATAGAAAACTAAAATAATAATTTTAGAAAGTGAGTGTATTAAGTAAAAGTTTCTATGGGATATTTATTGAGTTGTCGGGAAAGTCATGACATATTTTTTCTATGTCTTTCTTTTTTAAAAATTTTTTATAAGGTTTACTTAACTTTATTTATTTATTTAAATTTGACCAGGGATGGGGGAGAGAGAAAGAAAGAGAGAAAGCCGCCAGGCCTAGGGCTCAAACCATGTTCGGCCATGTGGGAGTCCAGCACCCTTAATCACCACGCCACCTGCCGGCCCCTTTTCTATGTCTTTGTAGGCAAAAAATGCATCACAACTTTTCCAACACCCAGTGTTTAATGCCAAAGGGCATGTATGCTCACCAGAGAGAGGGAGAGGTACCTTTCCACGGGGGTCAGCCCGGAGCATTGTTTCCGCTGCACCACTGTTTGGCCCTTCTATGGGATCTTAATTGCTGTGCGTTTATAACAAGGTTTTTTTGTTTTTGTTTTTGTTTTTTTTTTTTTTTTAAGAGGTTTTCACTATAGGGCGCGTGCGCTCGCCAGACAGACAGAGACATAGAGACAGAAAGCGAGAAATCACCCCCCCAGAGGGGATGGCCACGCCGCAATCCCTTCTCCTCCATTCTCCTCTCAGGATCTTGGGCACGCACGCACACTCGCCCGACGTGAGTTTTAAGCCACTGGGTCCGGGACGCAAACCGCAGTCGACTACGTGGGAGTCCAGCGACATAGCCATTACGCTAACTGCTGGTTCCCTGTTTATAACAAGTTTTGTGTGGGAGAAGGTATTTGTCGGCGTCAGGCGTGGTTGCCTGGCATGGTTCATGTCTCTCTCTGTAGCACTACAGAAGAGACCCCAGGACCCCACTTACCAGCCAGTCAGGAATCCCAATTTACATCTTCTCTCCCAAAATAACACTTCTCTCCAGGAGGCCAGTTCTAAAAACGCAAATCATCCCCTGCTCTCTGTTCTCCATGACCTCCCTGTCACATTGGAATAAAATCCCGTCGCCTGGCATGGTCCATGTCTCTCTCTGTAGCACTACAGAAGAGACCCCAGGACCCCACTTACCAGCCAGTCAGGAATCCCAATTTACATCTTCTCTCCCAAAATAACACTTCTCTCCAGGAGGCCAGTTCTAAAAACGCAAATCATCCCCTGCTCTCTGTTCTCCATGACCTCCCTGTCACATTGGAATAAAATCCCAACTCCCTCTTTGGGCCTGCAAAATCCAGCACGGCCTAGTCCCCACCCACCTGCCCTCACGCCCTCTGCACCAGCCACACGTATTTTCCTGTTCCGCAAGCAGGCCAGCGTGTTGCAGCCTCAGGGCCTTTGCAGCTGTGCCTCCTCTGTCTAGAGCTCTCCTCCTCCCAATGGCTGCTTCCTTTTCAACGTCCAGGCGTTAGAGCTGAGCTCCGGTTCCACCTTTTTAGAGACATCTCTGACCACCATTGCACCTCCCTGCCACCATCGCTTCACCCTATTTTATTTTCATCCTTGCTCTGTCACTGTGTCAAATGATCTTGTACCTTGTGTGTCTGCCCCACCATGGACCCCTGTGCCTGGAATACCACCTGGTACGTGGCAGGCACACAGTACGTGTTTGTTAACTAACTAAACCTTTTTGGGACCAGCAGTTAGCATAATAGCTATGTCGCTGAACTCCCATGTAGTTGAACGCAGTTTGAGTCCCGGATCCAGTGGCTTAAACTCACGCCAGGTATGTGTGCATGCGTGCCCAAGATCCTGAGAGGAGAATGGAGGAGAAGGGATTGTGGCGTGGCCATCCCCCCTGGGGGGTGATTTCTTGCTTTCTGTCTCTGTCTATCTCTCTGGCGAGTGTACGTCCCCTGTAGCAAAAACCTCTCAAAAAAATAAATAAATAAATAAATAAATAAATAAATAAATAAACCTTCTTTGTCTTGCCATTGAAACACTGAATCAATGATCATCAAGATCAGGTCCCTCTTCCTATTAGATTTTCTAGTATGTCAGGTCTAGACAGCCCTTTTATTTTTGGCATTTTTGGCAAAGCGAATTGCTTCTGGAATTTAACAAAACCAGACAACGCCTGTCTCCTAACAGTCTCATCCAAAACTGTGCCACCTCTTCTTCAGTCTGCTGGGACTCACACGGTGTCTCCATAATAAGGAGGCACTGATGAGACAACGGTTTTGCAAATCCCTCTGGAATATTCTGCAACCTGGAAATTGGGGGGCGCTACTGGACTGGAGCCTTTGGCAGAGGCAGCTAGCGGGGCGCTGCTCCTTGGTGGACTGGACACATGCGATTAATTCAGACAGGAGCCTGGCAAGAAACGCTGGCCCCTGCGAAGTGCTAAAGAAAGGGAATTTCAAGATCCAGACAGAAAACAAAGCTGTCATGGAGGGCGGGAGGTGGGGGACTGAGGAGGGGCAGAAGCACACCTTCCTTATGCCCGAATCCGCCCGCGGGGGTGAATGTCAGTGTCAAATGCAGGGTATCTGCGTGTGTGTGAGTGTGCATGTGTGCATTTTAGGGAGTGGGCCCATGTTTGTTTGTTTTCTTTCAGAGTGGCAATAGGATCTGTGCCCCAAAAGGTTAAGAAGCCTGGCTCTGGAAGGCACGCAGTTAGGTTAGCGAGTCTCCATCCTAAACATGACCTGAACTGAAACGGATCACGAGAAAGGAAAAGTGCCTGACGGTCCAAAGAAAACAAAAGCCACTTCCAACAGGAATTGGCTGTCACATTCTCTGCGCTTGGAAAAGAAAATCATCAGAGCATCCGCCCTGCCCGCCCAGGGCCCATCCCTTAAGCCCAGGTCTCCAGGGAAGGCAGTGAGCCTTTGTTTTCCAGTCTGTGGGCAACCGGCCGGCCAGGAGCCAGCGGGGAGAGACCTCTGTGGAAGAAAACACGGCCGCGGCCCCGAAGGTGGGCTCGCGCTGCCGTGGGGGCTGACGCAGGACCCTCCGCGGGGCGCTGCGCCCTTGCAGCCTGGGTCTGTCTGCGGCCCACGGCGCTCCTACCAGGATGCTGGGCCTGTTTTTCTCTCTCGGTGCTTCGGGCCACCTCAGAATGAATCATGGGTGCTTTTCCAAGGAAATGTTGGCTCGCTCTTGGTTGGTGAGCCGCGTTTCCCCCGGGGGCCACCCCAGCCATCAGATTGGAGCTCCTGCCCGTCGAAGGCCGTGTCACGTTTGGTGCCCAGCGGACACTCCCTTCCCGGGGCCCCTTCTGTTTTTGTAGGGGGGGAACTCGGGACTTGGCAGAGGTCCCAGTAAACAATGGAAGGAGCCCCGAGAGGGAGGCAGGCAGGCTGCGCCCGCATTCCGGGGGAACCTCCAGGAAGGGCGCTGTCCACACACGTCCCGGCCTCCTGGCCTCCTAGCCTCGGGGAGGAAGGCCCGGGGAGGCAGGCCCCGGGTGTCAACCCCAGCCCTGCTCTGCGGTTCACCCTCTGCCCGAGCCCCAGGGGTCCTCAATCTGGAGAGTTATTTTTCCACGTTTAAATACGTTCTTCATTTTTTTTTTTTTTTTGAGAGGTTTTCTCTATAGGGCGCGAGCGCTCGCCAGACAGAGAGAGACATAGAGACAGAAAGCGAGAAATCACCCCCTGGGTGGGATGGTCACTCCGCAATCCCTTCTCCTCCATTCTCCTCTCAGGATCTTGGGGACGCACGCACACGCGCCCGGCGTGAGTTCTAAGCCACCGGTACCAGGATACGAATCGCAGTCGACTACGTGGGAGTCCAGCGACATAGCCATTACACTAACTGCTGGGTCCCTAAATACGTTCTATCTTTAATATACCCCAGAGGGGACCCTGGATTTCCTTCCCCAGACCTGTTTCTCCTTTAAGAGTCCTTATTTCAATAAATGGTACCCTCGGCACACAGGGCTCAGCCTTTAGGGCCTACTTTACTATTATTATTTTAAATTTTGCTCGTGTGATCATTAGAGTCAGAGAGGAAAAGCAAGAGAACAAACCCATGGGGGGTAATCGTAGCAATCCCTTCTCTTCCCGTTTCTCCCTTCTGAATTTTAGGCATGCATGTGCATGTGCTTGGCATGTTTTTCCAGCCTCCATGTTCAGGTTTCGAACCATGCAGGGTTACAGGCCACATGGGATTGAGCCACCTTCCCCACCACAGAACTGGCTGGCCCAAGGACCCACTTTAAACAGCTCCTCCCCAGCAAAAGACCTTCCAGGCATCAGCTCCAAGTGCCCTGCCCTCCCCCACCCAGCTCGCCCCCAAGTTGCGTCCTTCAGGTCCGCCTGCTCACTCTCCCATTTGTAACTACTTTTCCTGTCTCCCCACTCAAAACATAAAGCCCATGATGACAGGGACATTAGTTAATTGGGTCTTCAAAAGTTCATGGAAAATGCATATTACAAAAAGATTGTGGATTTCCGGTTTTTTGCACCAAAATAAACTCATATTTTAATTCCATTTTCTTTTTTTTTTTTTATTTGCTAGAAGGCATAGGCATTCACCAGAAAGAGTGAGGGAGAGAACGGGAGAGGGAGAACATCCTCGGGATGTGGCCGTGCTACAGTCCCTTCTCCATTTTCTATCCTGTTGGAACTCTGGGCATACACACATGCCTGGAATGTTTTTCAAGATGCCAGCAGAAGATTCGAACCATTATCAGTCATGTGGAATCCAGATCTCTTAATCACTAGGCCACAGGTGGTCCTTTTTTAAAAAATGTTTTTTCTTGATCCATGACGGAGCACATGCATGAACATGTGAGAGTCGGAGAGAGAGAGGCACCCTCCAAGGGCCTGGCATACCGCAATCCCTTTCCTTCATTGTGTGGAGACGACACATTTTGTTCCTCCATTTCTTAGTTGACGGGCTTTTGGGTTGCTCCTACCTTGGAGCTAGGATGATGGATAATACGAATGTGAAGACTGGCGTACAAGCTTTCGTGCAAATACGTTCAGTTTTCTTGCGTATCTACCTGGGAGTGGACTTGCGGGGTCCCTTGGTACCTTTACATTTAACCTTTGTGGAAGAGTACTGTATTCTAAGTCTACATGTGCCACAGCGCTACCCGGAAACTTCTTTATCCCATGGTCTGAGGATTGGCTTCTGCATGGACAAGAACCTTAACGGACAGGGATGCAGAGCACAGAGAGCCTCAGACACTGCAGGCCCATCCCCAGTTACACACCCAAGAGACATTCTTTTCTTTTGTTACAGGGCACATGCACTCTCCAGAGAGAGACCATGCTGCAATTCCTTCTTCACTTTACTCTCAGGATATTGGGTACACATGCAGACATGCCCAATATGTTTTTCTTTCTTTCTTTCTTTTTAAAAGAATTATTTACTTAATTTTATTTATTCATTCATTTATTTTAACAGGCCACCAGGTCTGGTATTCGAACCGTGGTCGACCATGTGGAAGTGTCCAGCGCCTTAACCACCATGCCACCTGCCAGTCCTATCTTTCTTTTCTTCTTCTTTTTTTTAATAATAATTATGGGGTCAGCAGGTGGCGTGGTGGTTAAAGGTGTTGGATTCCCACATGACCAACTGAGGTTCGAGTCCTGGACCTGGCAGCTTGCTTTCTTGCTTTTCCTTTCTCTCTGTCTCTCTCAGGTCAATTAAATAATAATAATAACAAATAGAATTAAATATTTAATTTAAACATTTAAAAATTATTATATTTTGCCATAAGACATGTGTGCTCATTGGAGAGAGACAGAGAGAGAAAGTGAGAAACTATTTCCCAAGGAGGATGGCCATAATGCAATCTGTTCTCCATTTTCCTCTCAAGATTTTGGGTACACATGCACATGTGCCTGGTATGACTTTCAAGCCACAGGGTCCAGGACTTGATCTGTGGTCAGCCATGTGAGAATCCAGTGCCTCAACCATCACACCACCTGCTGGCTCCAATTGGCATGTTTTTCAAGCCACCAGGTCTGGAACTCAAACCATGCAGTTGACTGTGTGAGACCCAGCAGCATTAACCACCACGTCATCTAGCTAGCTCTAAAGTCTTTTTAAAAAAGAATTACTTAATTTTACCTATTATTATTATTGTTATGTCTTAATTTGACCAGAGAGAGACAAAGAGAGAGAGAAAGTGAGAAAGCAAGCCTCCAGGTGTGGGACTCAAACTGTGGTTGGCCACATGGGAGTCCAGCATCTTAACCACCATGACACCTGCTGCTCCTCCTCTAAATTCTGTTTAAAATTTTTTTGATTGGAACCAGCAGATGGCATAATGGTTACATCACTGGACTCCCATTTAGTTAACCGTGATTCCAGTCCTAGACCAAGTAGCTTAAAACTCACACCAGGTATGTGTACATGCATGCCCAAGATCCCAAGAGGAGAATGAAGGAGAAGGTATTTCGGTATGGCCGTCCCCCCTGGGGGGTGATTTCTAGCTTTCTGTCTCTCTGTTTCTTTGTCTCTCCAGTAAGTGCATGTGCCCTGTAACAAAAAGCTCTTTAAAAAATTACTATTTGTTTTAATTGCCAGAGGGTGCATATGCACACCAGAGACAGAGAAATGGAGAGAAAGAGGGAGAGGGAGAAAGTGCCCCACAATGGGGCATGGTCACACCACAATCCCTTCTCCATTTCTCCATCCTATCGGAATTTGGAGCACACATACACATGCTCCCAGGTGTTTTTCAATCCACTAGGACTAGGATTTGAACCCGGTAGTTGGTCATGTGGAATCTGGTTTCCTTAACACTGGGCTATGAGGCACATGCACACCAGGCTATAGGAACAAGAATTCCCATAATATTGGGTTGTCAGAAAAGCCATGATGCATTTTTGCACGGAAAAATATGTCGTGACTTTTCTGACGACTCAATAACATTGTCAGTCTAAAACTGGAAATAATCAAATGTCCATGAATAATAGATTAGACAAATACATTGTGGATGTCACATTAAAGAAAATAAATGAACCAAAGCCACACATAACAGCATGGACAAGTCACACAGTGTTGAAGCAACAAGTCACAAAAAATACATACAGTGGGACCAACAGTTAGCGTAATGGCTATGTCACTGAATTCCCATGTGGTCAACTGCGGTTTGAGTCCCGGACCCAGTGGCTTAAACTCACACTCGGCACATACAGTGGGAGCAGCAGTTTGCGTAATGCCTATGTCACTGAACTCCCATGTAGTTGACCGCGGTTTGAGTCCTGGACCCAGTGGCTTAAACTCATGTTGGGCGCATGTGCGTGCGTGCACAGGATCCCAAGAGGAAAATAGAGAAGGGATTG
>NW_006160036.1:1799752-1840391 GCF_000334495.1 Tupaia belangeri chinensis | reverse complement strand
AAAAAAAAACTCTCAAAAAAAAAAAAATACGTACAGTGTGATTTCATTTATATAACATTCCAAAACAAGTAAAGCTAAATCATGTGGTTTAACATTTTATAGGTAGTGGAAAAACTATTAAAAAGTGATTGTAACAAAAAAACAGGATACTAGTTACCTCTGGTGGGGAGAGAGGGAGGTGAGCCAGGGAGGGGCACAGGAAGGTCTTCTGGGGCTGTAGCCAATTTCCCAGTTCCTGTCCTGGGTGATGGATAGATCAGGGTTTGTTTTGAATTATTTGCAGCTTACCTACTTATGACCAATTCTGAAGGCTTTATTTCACAATTCAAAGAATAGACAGAACAGAATCCAGGCATAGGTGCCAGGAGGCCTAGATCCCAAACTAGATTTACCACAAAGAGCTATGTGGTTTACCACAGAGCAAATTATTTAATCTCTCTGCCTCAACTTTCTTGTCTTTAAAATGGGACTAATAATGTGATAATAACTGCCACTTATTCAGGACTTCCCAGGTGCCATGGTCAGTGTTTTACGCTTGCTATCAGTTCTCCTCTTGTGTCTCTTGAGCGGGAGAAACATAATTGAAGCAAAAATCTATTAAAAGAAAAAAGGTATTACAAAGATGAAGAAATGGACTGCAGAACCCAAGGGCAGGGTGCACCTGGGGTTGGGCCTGAGGAATGCATCTTATTGCCACTTTTCTCTTCATAGCTGTTGTTTCTCAACTCTTATTACAAATGGTTGTCTTCATAGCCCAGCCCCCATGTGAGATTCGAACTATGCAGTGGGCCATGTGGAATCTGACTCCCTTAAGCACTAGGCCTTGGGGCTAGCCCTGCAAACATTGTGACAAATGACCATCCATATCTCCCAGGTTTACATCTTCTCCATTCAAAACTCCAGTCAGATTGAACCTGGAATTTTTCAGTATAAATCACAAAATTCCTTGGGGGAAATAATAATAATAATAATAATAATAATAATTTAGAATAATTTATTTAATTAAAGTAATTAGTTAATTTATGTTTAATTTGACCAGAGAGAAAAAGGGAAAGTGAGAAAGCAAGTCTCCAGGTCCAGGATTCAAATCGTGGTTGACCATGTGGGAGTCTAGGCCCTTAACCACCATGCTACCTGCCAATCCCAAGGGGAAAGAATTCTTACTGCTTTAGTTAGGGATCAAGTGTCTGTCCTGATCCAATCCACAGTGGCAAAGGGACAGAGTTACATGATGCAAAATGTGTTCTGGGAATGCACATCATGCAATAAAATGGGGCATGTGTTGGTTGGTTGTCAACACTGGACAAGCCCATGGAACTTCCACTCTGTAGAGACATACAATCCTAAGAACGCAGTTCCAAGAACAAGGGGAGAAGGGAGGACAAGAACAGACAGTCCAGTAGTAATGGGTATTTAATCTAATCTTTGCATCATCGTCCAAGGAGGGAATGTTGATATCCCCATTTTTCATATGAAGAGACTGAGACTCAGAAGGGCTCAGGGTTTCTCAACAGTGGCACTGTGGGCATTTGGGGCCAAATAATTGTTTGTTGTGAAGGGCTGCCATGTGCATTGGAGGATGTTTAGCAGCAGGCCTAGCCTCTACCTACCAGATGCTGATGGTACCCCTCCAGTGTGACAAACAGAAATGTCTCCTGATGTTACCACCTATTCCCTGGGCTTGAGAATCACTGAAACAGGGTAAGTAAATTGTGTGATACACTCTTCGCATAGGGTAGTGCCAGGATCAAACCCCAGGTTGGTCCAACTCGAAGGCCTGTTTCCTTCAACATGGTCTCTAATATTATATACCTTACTTACCCTGCAAGATTCTAATGAGAATATTCACCTTGAAGAATTAGTGGAATATAAATATATATGTTATTATTATTATGTCTCTATATTCTTTTTAAATTTTTTTAGAGATTTTTGTTACAGAGTGTATGCGCTTGACTGAAGAGACAGAGGGACACACACAAAACAAAACACACCAAACAAAAAATCACCTCCCATAGGGGATGGCCATGTCACAATCCCTTCTCCTTCATTCTCCTCCCAGGATCTTGGGCACGCACACACATGCTCCTGGCGTGAGCTTCAAGCTGCCAAGTCTGGACTCAAACCATGGTCGACTATGTGGGAGAAAAGTGATATAATCATTACACCATCTGCTGGTCCCATGTCTGTATTCTTTTGAGCTTCCAGTTCTATGGATCTATGTGGCAGCTCAACAGGACAGGTCTCCACATCTCTCAGGAATGAGAATTGCATGGGCCTGACCACCAACCCACCATATGCCCCCTTTAGTTTCATGATATGATCCTTCTCCAACTCCTCTCCTTCATGAACACTGATGTGCCCAGGTTCTTGCTTCCATGTGTCTAAAGCTACTCTCCAACCGTGATTTTTGGTAACTTTCCTTAGCTGAATTTCTTCTAGGAGAGATCTGTCTTCAGATGATTTGGTCCTCAAAGTCCATCGATTCTTCCTCAAATAAGTGTGTCACACCTCCATGAACTCGAGGTCTGAATAATCTAGCCTGCGTGGAGTGCATGCTTGTTCTCCTCCAAGACAGGAGTCCCCTTGGAGCAGAAGCTCCCATACCTGAAGTTCCTCTGAAGAATGTTACTGATTAAAGCCCTCCATGTACTCCAATCCGTTCCTTTTTTGTCACTAGATTCTAAAAATAATGAAGTTCTTTTGCAAGACTTTGAGATCTTCCATATAAAGCAGAAGAGAAAACATTGCGGCTGAGAGAACACTGGCTTGGCCACACAGCAGTGACAGGAAAGCTTTACAATGAACTTCTGGGAGTTTATATAAAAAGCATTTCCCCACAACTTCATTTTGCTGCCTAATAAAATAACCATATCCTTCCAGTCAAGATGTATGTGGGGCTGGCCCCATGGCCTAGTGGTTAAGGGAGCCAGATTCCACATGGCCCACTGTATAGTTTGAATCCCAGTTCTGACCATTGAAAAACACAAAATTCTGACAAGATAGAGAAATAGAGGAGAAGGGACTGTGGCATGACCACACTCCACTGGGGAGGCGCTTTCTTCCTTACCCTTTCTCTGTCTCTCTCTGGTGAGCTCACACGCCCACTGGCAAAATAAAATTCTAAAAAAATTGGGCCGGCAGGTGGCATGGGGGTTGAGGTGCTGGACTCCCACATGGCCAACTGCGATTGAGTCTCACATCTGGTGGCTTGCTTTCGCACTTTCCCTTTCTGTCTGTCTCTGGTCAAATTAAAATATAATAATCAAATTAAATGGATAATTAAAAATATATAAAAAAGATATATGCAATTTATTGGGAGGTCTGGTTATAATCTATCTTGAGAATAGACTTTTAAAAATTGAAGAAAAACTTACATGCAGAAAACTACACAAATCTTGAGTGTACAGCTCAATGAATTTATCCCAAAGTAAACACACTCATATAACCACCACCCAGAGGAAGAAATTACCACATTCCAGAAGTCCCTCTCAGGGCTCCTCCTGGTCACTGTCCCCACACTCTCCCAAAAAGTAACAAGTTCAATTTTAATCTTATGAGTTTGTATTTTTATATGTGTATGGCCCAGATCATTATCTCCAGAGACCAGAGTTCATCAGAAGCTGGAAGGATTGTTTTCCCATGAGTCATTCCTCTTCAGAATAGTTTATTAGTGAGGATGCTTCCAGCTGCAAGTAATAGAAACCTCAAATCACATGGCTTAAACAATAAGAAAATTTATGATCTCTACAGAAACAGATGTCCTCCTGCAGGACAGCTTCGGAGTTCACCAAGGTCGCAGACTGAATCCACAAAGACCCAAGTCCTTCCTTCTTACCATCCTTGGAGTTTGCTCCATGCTCAGGCCGGTAAGAGAGCCACAGTGACTCTTCCCTATGGCACTATCTGTGGAGAGGAAACTTCTTTCAGAGGTCCCTCCACATCCACATCCCATGGGTGAGGAATGGGTCATATGTGCAACCAGTCAGGACAGGGGTATGGGAGTATCCCATTGTCTCAGACTTCGCACTGGGGCCAAGATAGACACTGACAAGACCACTCCTAAAGCTCCCTACAGAAAGTCCTCCATTGAATGGAAAATGCCTTCTTTTATTTATAAACATGCTTTATATTGCTAAATGGTAACCAGAGTTATAAACAGTGGGGATTTGTGGCTTAATACACTGCTGGAGAGTCCAGGTTCGATGTAAGTCAGCAACTCCATGTGAGGAAAAGAATAAATTGACTGTGGCAAAACAAACAAACAAACAAAAAACAAAAAACAAAAACCCACAGCATCTCTCAACCCCAAACCCCAGTAATATCAACAATCCTTCTGCTCTGTGTAGCCTATCTGAGCACTGAGTCAAACATATTTTTAAAAGTTATGAGCACAGTGTCAGTTGCCAGTTATGCACAGGACATTTTGTTTCAGTATACACAAAGGACAAATCTCACCTCTTCATAAATCATGGGATGGCATGCAGTACTCAATGGCATGTCATCAAAGACAACATAATATGCCAGTCATGGCTCCTCAAAAGACTTTGGATTCCTCAGTTACCTCCGTAATACCCAGTAGCCACTTGGATCCCCTAGATGTTTGCATATTCTCTCACATTAAATCCCAGCTTAGTCACACAGAGGTCATCGATCACTCATGTGAAGCTGAATCCAAATGGAAGATCTTGAGTTCACTTCTCTGGTTGGCCACGCACACACGTCTGGTCCTGGCTGGCTAGGAAGGCTACAGGCGACATAGGGGATGTTTCTCTCTCTCAGAAGAAATAAATTTTAAAAAAAATTACAATGTTGATTCCCTTCGTATCCCATTTTCCCCTTCCCTCATTTTCTGCCCTTTAAAAAAATAAATCTGAGGCTGGTTCTGGTCGCAACTTCTCCATCAGAGAAGCTGTGCCCACCCGATCTTCGCTTTTCTATTAAAAAAAAAAATTACAATGTTTGGGGGTGGCAGGTGGAGTGGTGGTTGAGGTGCTGGACTCGTGGATGGGTAACCACAGCTCAAGTCCTAGACCTGGCATCTTGTTTTCTTTCTCTTTGGTCAAATTAAAAAATAAGTAATAACAAATACAATTAAATAAATAATTCTTTTAAAAATTATAATGTTTTTCTAAAGAATATTACAATATGAGAATCACATAAACCTATCCTTATTCATTTTCTTAAGGTACCTGGGACTGTAATACTTACATCCCCTTTATCAGGGTGCTAGCCACATATTAGGATGCTGGATGAATGCCTTTTGGAGCAATCTATCACTGGAGAGGATCTGGGTAGGTATGCCACATTCATTCACCTGAGTACGTTAAGTTGCATTCTACCCGTTGGAAGAATTTGTCACTGAAGATCTGGGTAGGTAAGCAATGAAAATGATTATAGATCAAGAGTGATTTTTTTTTTTTTTTGCAGAAGGGTAAAATGTATCTATTTATGGATGATAGGAAAAACAGTACATAGGTTTCAAAAATGAGGTAGCACTTGGTACAGGCATGGTACAGCAGTAGAGCAATTGGACCCACAGGGGAAAGGTCCTGAGTTTGTGTCCTGGGGCCTCCCTGAGCACACAAGGCATGTATATAACTGTGATCTGGGTCACCTGTGACTAGAAGAGGGGAATCTCAGCAAGATTACTCTGGGGGGGAGGGGATGCCTGTCTCTCTGCCCGTTTCTCACTCATGGAAGAAATAAACTTAAGAAATGAGGCATATAACACTCTACATATATATGTGTGTGCAAATTTGAAGTTTGTATGTTATTCAACAGGCGTCTTTAATCATTCATAGGGGATTAATATACAACTGATAGTATTCTTAGCATGAACAAGAATGAATGAATACGGGGACCAGCAGTTAGCGTAATGGCTATGTTGCTGGACTCCCACGTAGTCGACCACGGTTCGAATCCTGGACCCGGTGGCTTAAACTCATGCCGGGCGCGTGTGCGTGTGTGCTCAAGATCCCAAGAGGAGAATGGAGGAGAAGGGATTGTGGTGTGGCCATCCCCCTGGGGGGTGATTTCCTGCTTTCTGTCTCTCTGTCTCTCTCTGTCTGACAGGCAGGCACACGTACCCTATAGCAAAAAAATAAAAGAATGAATGAATACAAGGGCAATTGCAACTGAAGTGTAATACAAGACTAACCTTCCTGAGGAGCATTTTTTTTCTCAGACATGCTTCTAAGTTTTAATTGCATTATGTAATGTAACATATCAGCACAAACATTACATTACAATATTTAATATATATTGGGTCGTTGGAAAAGTCATGATGCATTTTTGCATAGGAAAATATGTCATGACGTTTCTGATGACCCAATACAATTCTAATATGACAAATACATACTAGATCTTGATGGAACTAAACCTCCCCAAATTATAGAACATTTTTAAAAGAATTATTTTATTTAACTTAATTTATTTATTTTAATTTGACCAGAGAGGGACAGAGTAAGAGAGAGAGGGAAAGTGAGAGAGCAAGCTGCCAGGACTTGAACCACAGTCAGCCATGTGGACTAGACCCACAGTCAGCCATGTGGTAGTCTAGCACCCTTTAACCACCACACCACCTGTTGCCCCCCCACCCCAAATTATAGAACATTTAACCTTTTGGGAGTTGGCAGTTGGCGTGGTAGTTAGGGGCGCTGGATTCTCAGTTCAAGTCCTGGACCTGGCGGCTTGCTTTCTCACCTTCTCTCTTTCCCCCCAACCTGGTCAAATAAAAATAAATAAATAAAATAATTTTTTGAAAAAAAAAAAAGAATATTTAATCTTTTTCACTAAAGTAAAAATATATCGTTATGTAGGCATTACTTATTAGGTGCTCTTATAATACCCAACAGCCATCCAATATCCCCTGGATGTTTGAATTTTCATTCTTTTTTTTTTCTTTTTCTTTGTTGGAGAGGTTTTCGCTATAGGGCGCGTGTGCTCGCCAGACAGAGAGAGACATAGAAACAGAAAGCGAGAAATCACCCCCCAGGGGGGATGGTCACGCCGCAATCCCTTCTCCATTCTCCTCTCGGGATCTTGGGCATGCATGCACATGTGCCCGGCGTGAGTTTTAAGCCACCGGGTCTGGGACGCGAACCGCGGTCGACTACGTGGGAGTCCAGCGACGTAGCCATTACGCTAACTGCTGGTTCCCTGAATTTTCATTCTTGTTAGAATCCCAGTTCATGGGATCAGCAGATGGCATAATATTTACATTGCTGGACTCCCACATAGTTGACTGTGGTTCAAGTCCTGGACCCGGTAGCTTAAAACTCATGCCAGGCATGTGTGCGTTCATGCCCAAAATCCCAAGAGGAGAATGGAGATGGGATAGCGGCATGGCCACCCACCCCAGGGGGTAGGGTGATTTCTCACTTTCTGTCTCTGTCTCTCTGGAGAACCATGTGTACTATAGCAAAAATCTCTTAAAAAAAATTCCAGTTCTTTCTCAAGAACGAGGAGTCATATATATTTTACTATTTGTTCTTATGTTAATTGCAGAAGGACCTTTATTTCTAACAGTCCTATGCCCACTTTGCCTTTCAATGTAGGTTAGGCCTTTTAGAAAGATGGGACTTATTCCATGATGCCACGGCCCAATAGAGTTATGAAGAAGCTTATGTTAATTTGCCCTCTAAAGGTCAGATCGAGGTTGCAGATTTTTAACAGAAATTCTCTTTTGCCCATACCAGCAGCGGGCATATTTTCAATTTCTGTTTCACTGTAACTACTCCAGTCAAGCAATCCAATGTATTCTGATTATCTACTCCATGTAGGGTGTTATACTGGGTATAGCAAAAGAACCCTAAATAAGTATATTGCCCAATCTTTGCCCTCAAAGAAACTCCAGTCTAGTTGGGAAGACTAACACACGAACTATTCAGGTGTCAAAAATGAAAACGGCCTTGGGACCAGCAGTTAGCGTAATGGCTATGTCGCTGGACTCCCATGTAGTCAGCCGCGATTTGCGTCCCGGACCCAGTGGCTTAAAACTCACACCGGGCACATGTGCGTGCATGCCCAAGATCCCGAGAGGAAAATGGAGGAGAAGGGATTGCAGCGTGGCCATCCCTCCTGGGGGGGGATTTCTCACTTTCTCTCTCTGTCTCTCTTTGTCTGGCGAGTGCACACGCCCTATAGCAAAAACCTCTCCAAACAAACAAACAAACAAACAAACAAAATGAAAACAGCCTCAGTATGACAGGCACTCAGAGAAAGGGTCATCTATTACAGCTGAAGTGGACTGCAGTAATTTGAGGTTTCATGGAGAAAGTGGGGCTTGGACTGGACTTTGAAGTCTGGGTATGACTCAGCTATGGAAACATGGCAAATATGCCGCCTACCCACTGCCATTCTTTTCATGCCTGTGGCAGGCACTGCTAATGAATGCCAGAGTGGCTCCTCTTCCTACTGAGACTAGATCCAACACAGTGTTCCAGGCAACTCAGACCAATCAACTGGAACCACAACTCATGACAAAACCCATTTGGTAGAAGGGATGGGGTGGGAGTGGATGTGGGATACTGGCTCATGCAAAAGAACTCTCAAGGGTACAGGAGGTAGGCGTGAGCAAGGTGAAGCCAAGACAGTCGAAGTGGCTGGGTGAGAGTCGAGTATCTAGGTAATAAAATCCAATAAACAGTATTGGGGCAAATCACAGAGGATATTTCACCCTTGATATTCAGGTCAGTTCTTGAATAAAGAATGTGGTTTTGGGACCAGCAGATAGCATAATGGTTAATGTCACTGGACTCTCACATAGTCAACCGCGGTTTAAGTCCTGGACCCGGCATCTTAAAACTCATGCTGGGCATGTGTTTGTGCATGCATGCCCAAAATCCTAAGAGAATGGAGGAGAAGGGGTGGCTGTGTGGCCATCTCCCCCATGGGGTGATTTCTCACTCTGTCTCTCTGTCTCTATCTCTCCAGTAAGCGCATGCACCCTATCATAAAATTTCTAAAATAAATAAATAAAAGAATAAATAAATAAATAAATAATGTTGTTTTATGTTTTCTGGGCACAAATGCCCAGGATCCTACAGGCTGGATGACTGAAGGGGAGGATCATAGTCTGCCTAGACCCTGTGGAGGTTCCGCTTCTGTTTGTCTGTCTTTCACTCACACACACACTCAAGAGACTACCGTCTGTTTCTCATTGGGAAACTGGGCCAGCGATTCAAACCGCAGTTGCCACATGGGACCTAATTTTCCCCGAGCAGTGCATTACACTCCACCACAGACAGCCCTAAAGAATGTGTTTAATGAAGGATAGCATACTGGGCCAGCAGGTAGCATAGTAGTTAAGGCAGTGGATTTCCAAATGTCCAATCCCAGTCTGAATCCCAGATCCAGAAGCTTGAAAATCACACCAGGTACGTGCGTGCCCACAATCCTAGGGAGAAGGGAGAAGGGACTGCGTGCAAAATGGCCATTCCCCCTGTGGGGTGATTTCTCACTTTCCCTCTCACTGTCTGTCTCTGGTGAGTGCACACAACCTATGACAAAAGCAAATGAAATTAAATAACTAAAAATTATTGAAGAATCCCTGGTGCATTTGATAGAATATAAACTAAGTCACTGAAATGTCATTGATGAAGAACTTGTAACAAGGAAAAATGATAATGCAGTATTAAAAGAACATGATGCAAGTCTGTTTATACCATGAATAAAATAATGCATAGAAAAAGCACTAGAAGGGACCAGCTGAGAAACTGAGGGCCAGCAGGTGGTATTGTGGTTATGTTGCTGGACTCCCATGTCTTCAACCGTGGTTCAAGTCCTGGACCTGGCAGCTTAAAACTCAGGCCAGGCGCATGTGCGTGTATGCCCAAAATCCTGAGAGGAGACTGAAGGAGAAGGGACTGCTGTGTGGTCATACCCCCTGGGGGGTGATTTCTTGTTTTCTGTCTCTTTGTCTTTGTCTCTCCAGTGAGTGCAAGTGCCCTACAGCAAAAAAATATCTCTCTCTCAAAAAAAAAAAAAAAAAAAAAAAAAAACAAAAAAAAAAAAAAAAAAAAAATAAAGGTGAAAAATCTCTCTCTCTCAAAAAAAAAAAAAAAAGCACTAGAAGAAAATACATCAAAGTATATGATGGGATAACAAGTGACTCTCCTCTTTTCAACTTTTCTGTTAAGGATTTTTAAGTTTCCTTTAAATGTTAAACCACCAAACCTTCCTTTATCCAATTCAAGTCTCACCTGGGACAAGCAAATCTTAAAGATAAATTCTACTCATATCAATGTATAAAGATTCATCATTAACATATTTTTCCAAAGTAGTTCTTCTGTCTTATTAAGAATGTTATTTTCCTTGAGCCAACAGAGGGCGCAGCAGTACATCACTGGATTTGGACATGATCAGATGTAGTTCAAGTCCTGGACCCAGTGGCTTGAAAATCATGACAGGTGCAGGTGTATGCATGCCCAAAATCCTAGGAAGAGAATAGAGGAGAAGGACTGTGGTGTGGCCATCCCTCCTGGGGGATGATTTCTCACTTTCCTTCTCACTGTCTCTGTTTCTCTTTCTAACAAGCATACATGCCCTAAGGCAAAAACCTCTCCAAAAAAATTTTTTTTTCCAATGAGAAACAAACTATAGAGTTAGAGACCTTTTTTTTTATCTACATGTCCTCTAAAATAGGGATAATAATGGCATTCACAAAGACAAAATTTTATTTTGTAAGTTTAGGTTTACAATGACCTGCAAATGTAGTACAGAGTTCTGATATATTCTCTGATCATCTTCCTATAATGTTAACATCTTACATAACTAAAATGCAATGATCCAAACTAAGACGCTAACATTGGAACATTATTACTCGGGCTTTATTCGAATGTCACCAGTTTTTCCATTAATGCCCTTTTTCTGTTCCAGGATCCAATCCAGGATCCCACATTGCATTTAATTGTCATGTTTCCTTAGTCTCCTTCAATCTGTGACAGTTTCTGAGTCTTGGTCTTTCATGACCTTACCACTTTTGAAAAATACTGGTGAGTGATTTTATAGAAAGTCCCCCACTTTGGGTCTGATATTTTCTCACGATTAGATTGAGAATATGAATTTTGGGAATAAATACCAGAGGTAATTACTGCCCTTCTTAATGCATAATTTCAAGGGCAAGATGAAAGATAAGGATGTGATTTATTACAGTTGATGTTAAACTTGATTTCTTGGTAAGGTGGTATCTGCTCTATAAAATCACTACTCTTTCCTTTGTAACTGGTAAATATTTGGAGGGAGAAACTTTGGAACCATTTAAATATCTTGTTTCCTCTTCAACTTTTGCCTGCTAATCTAAATATTCTATGGTAGCCTTATATTCTAACTTCTATAATTATTTTAAAAGAATTATTTACTTTTATTTATCAGTATTATTATGTTTTAATTTGCGACATGGCAGGTACAGGAGAGAGAGAGAGAAAGAGAGAGAGAAAGAAAGAAAACAAGAAAGCAAGCTGTCAGGTCCAGGACCCAAGCCACAATCAGCCATGAGGGAGTCCAGCACCTTAACCACACCACCTGCTGGCCCCATAATTTCTGTAATTCTTATTCTCTAAATGTTCCTTTCAAAAACTAGCCTGCTGTATGTATAGATACAATATAATTTCTGAAGTTACAAGGTTTGTTTCCCCTTAGGTTTCCTCCTGCATTTATCCTTTTTTAAGATTTTTGCCATAGGGTGTGTGCACTCACCAGAGAGAGAAAAAGTGAGAAACTGAGGGCCAGCAGGTGGTTTGTGGTTATAATGCTGGATTCCCACATGGCCAACCATGGTTTGAGTTCTGGACCCAATAGCTTGAAAGTCACACTAGGTACATGTGTGCTTGTGCCCCAAAATTCTGAAAGGAGAGGGAATTTTTGCAGAGTGGCTATCACCCCTAAGGAGTGCTTTCTCACATTCCCTCTCTCTCAGTCTCTCTCTAGTGCATGCACCCTGTGGTAAAAATCAAAACAAACAAAAACCTACCGGCTGGCTCTGTAGCATGGTTAAGGCCACCGATGGCCAATCAACTGCATGGTTTGAGTTCCAGACCCAGGAAATTGAGACATGCTGGTTGCATGTGCTTATCTGCCCAAAATCCCAGGAGGGAGAGATGAAGTGATTGTGGCATGATCATGCCCCATGACGGGTGCTTTCTCCTTTTCCATCTCTCTCTCTTTGGTGAGCACATGCACACTCTAGCAAAAAAATCTGAAAAACTATGTATGACATGTATTGTTCCAGATGAAATCTTATCTGGGATCCTAAATGGTGAAATTATGCAAGGGCAAGATTCAATTTCCAGCTCACCCTAAAAGTAAACTGCAGTGGTATGTGCCTGTAGTCCCACTTACTCAGGAGGCTGCGGCAGGACACAGAGAAACCCTATCAAAAACACACAATTTAGTTTTGAAAATGCTGATAGAGGGCCTGGCAGGTGGTGTGGTGGTTAAGGGCGCTGGACTCCTACATGGCTGACTGTGGTTTGAGTCCTGGACCTGGCAGCTTATTTTCTCTCTCTCTCTCTGGTTAAATTTAAATAAAGTTAAATAATTCTAAAAAAGGAAAAAAATGCTGATACATATGTGATTAAGCTGAGCCTTGAGACACACAATAGATATTAAGATAATTAATGCTAGATGCATGCTATTACCAGCAATTTAATAGATTGTGTGGATATTTCTTACCTTGCATTTATATAATCGGAATCACAATCTTCTAGCTCAGATTTTCCTTTTTGTGAATCAACCGGGACCCATCAAGCATCTAGCAAATACTCAGCATTGAGTAGGGCGCTGTGATAATGAATCCTTATTAGTATTGATGATTCAAACACTGGTAATAACAGGGCTATCTTTTCCTGTCAGTAATCTCCAATTCCTGTGATAGTGAAATAACTAAGCCCTAATGAATGATCTCTCATCAGTAATCTGATATAAGTAATGTTAAAAGGCTATCAATATGCTTTAGAGAATTATAAAAAAAAAAACCACAACAGTTATTTCCCTTGTTTTATTTTTTTAAAGAATTATTTTATTTAACTTTATTTACTAATTTTAATTTGACCAGAGAGGACAGAGAAAGTGAGAAAACAAGTTGCTAGGTCAGGGACTTGAACCATGGTTGTTAATAAAACAAGATTCCCTTGTTTTATTAACAGTCACTAGAACTTCAATCTCAGTGTTTAATTTTCCCCAATAGTTTTGCTATTTCCAAAAGATATACTCAAAGACTGGCATTGCAGTTGACAAAACATTACCTTGCATTGGCTTTCCTTTACCAGATGGGTTCAGTAAAAACAGAACGTTGAACAGTCCACTTGGGTTCCACTTCATATCCATTAATACATAAAAAGATCCCCCCCCCTTTGTCCCCTTCAGAGAGAGAGAGAGATAAGAGATGGAGAGAAAGATGCAGGCAGAGAGAAAGAGGGAGAAGGAAAGTGATCCTTATGCCCCACCTCCCAATTAGCTCGGCTTATAAGCATGTACAACTGTGGCCTGCATGTTCAATTTGTCCAGAACTGAACCCAGCTCTCCCAGGCAGATTCCAGCTTGTTAGCAGTGGCCCTACCTGTACACGACGTGGCTGGGCCAAGAGCCTTACTTACCCAATGAGCTACTCACTTCCAACAAAGAGCAGAGGCAAAAATCCTGACGAACCACAGGACTCCCCAGCCGGTTACACTAAACACAGGACTAGCAGATACAGGTGACTTTCCTGCTGCTCAAATTCTTTTCTTCCAGAATACCCGAGAATTAGGTATTTTTAAAATACCTAATTTCATCTGTGTTTAAAAAAAAAAATTTTTTTAAATAAATAACTGTAGTCAGGGCAAGAAAAGGAACACAGTATCTTTATTGTGTGTAGTTCTAACAAACATTCACTGTGTGCACATTCCAGCAGAGACAAAGATCTTTGTTCAAAATATGCAGAAATAAAATAGGTAAACAGACTCCATTATTGAATACACAAAAGGAATGTTAATATTACTGGTTCACAGTTGAGGGTGAAGTAAAAAGAAAGCAAGTGAAGTCATGGAAATGATGCTCTCCCCAAGTGGAGGGCCCTGGTGTACACAGATGCTATTAAGACTCAGGAGTGCGGTGCTGGATATAGGGTGGGTAACTTGACAAATGCTCCTCTGCTTCTTTAGAACATCTCTTCTAGAACACCCCCACAAACTCTGAACCTGGCTCTTTCAGACCCCAACAGCCAAATCGGACTAAACTCCCCATTATTTTTGTGATATTTGGCAACACAGAGAGATGGCTACAAAAACTGATTTCTTGTTGAGACGTGTCTGAATCTATTTCTCCTGGGGCAGGAAGTAATGAACATTAGTATTGTGTATTTCTATCTCCGTCTCTTAAAATGGAATTTAACCAGATAGGTATCACTTCTGATTGTCAGCATGAGATACACAGGTAATGATATACCTAGACTATGATGGGTTGTTCATGGCTCCACATTGGAATTACGGGAGTATAAACTTAACAATGTTCTTATTTCACAACATACGTTTATAAAAACTGCTAAAAAACTTTATAGCCTCAAATTACAGGTTCCAATGAATTCTTGTTTTTGCTTTAGTGGTCACATGACGAGATCTAAGATCTACACACAATAGAAACTTTGTCCCCACCACTTTCTTACTTTTACAAATGCAGAAGTCATTTGGAAACTAAAACCCGTTCCTAAGACTCAGGGCCTAGCAAATTCTGGAGAACAGGCACTCTCACCTTCCATTTTAATGGCACAAAATCGCCCTCTCCTCCTCTTGCATTCCCCAGCCATATGTTCGGTACAGCGCACGGTCGCTTGTCTTCTTCAGGAATAAACAACAAAGTACTCAAGAGACCATTTCCGGGGGGGCACTTCAGCCCACAGAGACTGGGTCCACTCGGTCTCCAGAGAGGTTTTCATGATCTACTAATATCAAGACTGTTTCAAGAATTCAAATCCACTTTTTCTCCAAAAGCCTTTTTTGATAAGTTTGCTATTGTGTTGTATTTCTTTACTTTTTTTAAAAAAAAAATCTCACACAGAATCCACCTTTCACCTGGCTGCTTATGTTAATAGGCAGTGGAGTCATGGTAAATGGACCCAGTTTGTGTAATACCAAGTGACATTGGTAGTAGCAATAGTTCAAAAGAAGCCCTGGGTATTGGATGGATTTCATGGATGGTAGGGATGAAGTCTGAAAATCTTTTACTTCTTGATCTCAGTAAAAACAAGTCCAGGTATAAACAGGAAGAGAAAACCACTATGCAATAGAAAAACTGTTTGTGTTGGTGTTCACCCTAAAAATATCAAAAACACCAATTCTACTTAAGACTATTGTTAACATTTCTTATAAAACAGATGTTTTTCATTCAGTTTTGGAGATTGCCAACACACGTTTACAATGGAGCCAAGTTACCTTCTGGTTTCGTTTTAGCTTCCATGTTCCCTTCCCAGCCCCGCAACCCTCCTTTTTACCCCTACCACAACGTACTCCATGTAAGCATGTGACAACTACTAAGGCAATTTTATGCCAATCCCTACTCAAGGCAATCCTCCCTTGCCTTTAAGTATAGGAGCATCCATTCATACTTTTGTTACATAAAAACCAAAGATTTTTTTTCCCAACGAATTGTCTTTAAAGTGGCATCTTAATAGTACATACAAACATTTTCTAAAGACAAAGTTTGATTAAACCTATTTTCCTGATATACAAAAGCCAGCCAGAAATCTTCTGAAATTACTCCAAAATAGCATATCCAAGTGTGGAAGTACAACATTAATATTATTTTGATGAATTCTGAATTCATTCAACTGCTAAATCACAGGACGCAAGACCTGGGTTGAACTTTTTCTTAAGTAGCCTGCATGGGCAGACGCTGGCTTGCTGGGCAGTTTCCTGTCTCGTCAAGTCCCTGGCAAGCTGGAAGGGAGGGAGGAGACACTGAGTGGTATCGATGGTCCTTTTTGAACCAAGCTCCCCTGCTGGATATGATGGTGGTTCAGAAGCAGATTGGCAATCTTCAGAGGATGGGAAGAAAAATGACCACAGGTGTGGCAGAAACAGCCAGTGTATAATCTGCAGGTGCTTCCATGGGGAAAAATTAAAGTCATGTATGTTAGAGAAATCCCTGGACGAGTAAGAAACAGTCACCTAACTATAAATAATAACCTACTTCTCAAAGGAACACACATCCAAGAAAAAAACTCCCAGTATTTTTTTTTTTTATTCTCAATGGAGAAACAACAAAACCACAAGTTGGAGCCAGGGAGGTAAAATACATATGAAATAGAAAACAGTCTCCCATCACATCACCCCACTTTCAAATGCCATTTTTTATGGAAGTTGTTTTACCAGGCATACAGAAGATTAAGTTGAAATCTCTTTTATAAAACAGGGAATCAAATGTTTGCTAATCGTTAAATAAAAAGCAGCAAAAATCCCTCCTCTATAAACGTAATTCTATACTTATATCAATATTTTACCAATACAAGGTAGCTGGGGGAAGGGGAGAAAGAGCTGGCTAGAAACTGGTGCCAAATCAAAGTGAAAGTGTTGGTGCTTTTTCTGAACTCTTGCTGAAAGTAGCGTTTTTAAAAAAAAAAAAAAAAAAAAAAAAAAAAAAAAAAGATATCACCAGGGTTCTATAACCCCAATTCAGCACTCTTTCTTCTTGTTTTTTCTCACTCCCAAGAAATACAAGGGAAGCACAATTTTGTCGAACATAACCTGGGAAGAAAAGGGGCTGAACTTGAGGATGGGAAGAGGGTGGAAGAACTAGCTAGCTACCTGCTACACTGGCTTGGGAGGTAGGAAATGACCACATCCTAGTTTTAACAAATATAAACAAGGAACAAACTTATTTGGCAGTTGCATTTTAAATAACAGCTACACACCTTTACTTCATGGATTAAAGCCTTTATAATAAATAATAGAATTAAATCTGAATTTTAAAAAATTTTACTTGAAAGAAAAGTGAAAAACGAAAACCTTCAAAACTAGTGTAGCCCTCTTAAGAATGTCAAATGTGCATTCAAAGTACTAGAAAGCAGGCAATTTTAGCAAAAAGCAATGTCACTACAACATATGAACTGCAGTTATTAACAGAAAGTTCTGAAATATAAAGATATCTGCTCATGGAAACCAGCAAAGAGAGGACCCACTGGCAAGGATGCCGAAGGGTGAGCAGGTACTTTGGAAATAAGGCTCAGAGATGAAGGACACTGGTCCCAGATCTGAGGTGGACGTCTGGCCAACTGTCTCGGCTCCAAGGGGAAAAATACAACCGGCGAGATTCGAGGAGAGAGCGCTGCTGCAGCCCCAGGCAAGTCTAGTTGCCACTCCCAAGTAGATGCGCCTTTCAGACTTCAGCAAGGTCTCCTCAGGAGGATTTGCTTTCTGACGTGTAGTAACGATACAGGAAACCTAAGAGAACAGCGCCGACGATGGGGAAAATCCAATAAAACCAGCAGCTAGAAATAGGAGAGGAAGCAACAAACGTGTAAGCATTTTATGCCAATGTTCACTACCTTTAGGCAACCACATTTTAATATTAATATGGGCAAAGAGTTTTGGTTTACTTTGAGAACTGTAACTGCTCTTATCACATAGTAGTTGGGGGAGGGAAACAATATTTGGATTGGAGTCATAGCATTAAAGAAAAAGTTTTTTAAAAGGTGGAAACAGAATTTTTTTTTTTTTTTAACAGAATGTTTTGAATGGCACCAAAAAATATTGGGTTGTTGGGAAGGTCATGACCATTTTGGCACTGAAATACACGTCACGACTTTCTTGACACCCTAATACGTACACACACACACACACACCTTTGTAGGTGTTTCTACAAAGACATACAGTAGTTATTTCTGGGTTATAAGATTATGGATAATTCAAGTGTTTCTTCTGTATGCTTTTGTTTTTCACAGCTAGTTATGTCTGAATACTAACAGGGATACATATACACGAAATGTACTGACAGTTCTAATAGATGGAGTTAAGCAAATGGCAGGCAGCTTAAAAAGTACCTTTTTTCTTTCCTTTTTTTTTTGAAGAGGTTTTTGCTATCGGGCACGTGTGCTCACCCGAAAAACAGAGACAGACAGAGAGACAGAGAGCAAGAAATCACCCTGAAGGGATGGCCACGCCACAATTCCTTCTCCTCCGCTCTCCTCTCAGGATTCTGGACATGCACACACACACACACCTGGTGTGAGTTTAAGCCACTGGGTGCAGGACTCAAACAGCAGTCAACTACATGGGAGTCCAGTGACATAGCCATTATGCCAACTACTGGTCCCCAAAAATACTTTCTTTAGGAGTTTCAGTACAATAATCATTATCCTTGAAATAATTCTTTAACAGAACTTATTGGCATGGTGAGTTTTAAGGGGTAATTCTTCCATGATGAAAATGACCTGGTTACCCCTTTATTTAATGTATACATAGTCTTGGTATTAAAAGGTTTTGAGCGAGGGACCAGCAGATGCCATAATGGTTATGTCTCTAGACTCCCATATAGTAATAGCTGTAGTCGACCGCGGTTAGAGTCCTGGACCCGGTGGCTTAAACTCATGCCAGGCGCGTGTGTATGCGTGCCGAGGATCCCGAGAGGAGAATGGAGGAGAAAGGACTGTGGTGCAGCCATCCCCCCTGGGGGGTGATTTCTCGCTTTCTGTCTCTCTCTGTCTTTCTGGTGAGTGCACACACCGTATAGCAAAAACCATTCCAAAAAAGCCAAACAAACAAACAAAATGCTGAACCTAAATATCCTTGGTGAGGTATAAACATGTTTTCTCTGATTCTTCTCAGTGGCATTTAAGTATTAGGGAAGACTGTATGAGGATTAGTGGTTAGCTATTCTCAATCTTTTCTACTGAAAATTTTTTCTAAGTTCTCACGTGTCACATTGCTGAGATACACGAGATCGTGCTTGTTTTTTGTCTTGTTTTAATCTGCTAGAGGTTGCATGTGCTCTTGAGGGAGAGAGGTAAAGTGAGCAAAATGGTCATGCCCTGATTCCTTCTCTTCTATTTCTCCTTCTCTGGATTTTGGGTACATGCATGTACCTGCATGTTTTCAAGCCCCTGGGTCCAGGACTCAAACTGTATAGTTGGCCATGTGGGATCCAGCTGCCTTAACCATCACACCACCGGCTGGCCCACCTGTTTTATTTTAAACGAAGCTGCCTGTCTGATGTCTTAAACTTGTCCCAAGTATTATATCTTTCAGTATACAAAGTGCTAGGCATGTTTAGGCAATGAGATTCACTTTTATTATGAACTGCAGTTGGTTTTATTGGTTTCAAAACCTTTTCTGGGGGGTAAGGAGAGAGATGTTTGATACAGGGCATTTGTGCTCTCCGGAGAGACAGAGAAAGTGAGAAATCGTCCCCGCGGGGTGGGGGTGGGGGGAGAGAATGGCCGTACTGCAATTCCTTATCCTCCATTCTCCTCTTGGGATTTTGGGGATGAATGCACACATGCCTGCTGTGAGTTTCAATCCACTGCTTCTAGGACTCAAAACATGGTCAACCATGTGAAAGTCCAGCACTTTAACCACTATACCACCTGCTAGCCCCTCAAAAACATGTTTGTTTTTTTAAAGAGATTTTTGCTATAGGGTACGTGTGCTCACTGAAGAGACAGAGAGACAGAAAGTAAGAAATGACCCCTGAGGTGGGATGGCCATGCAGTAACCCCTTCTCCTCCATTCTCCTCTTAGGACTTTGGGCACGCCTGCACACACGCCCAGCATGAGTTTTAAGCTGCCGGATCTGGGGCTTGAACAGCGAGGCCTGTACCAGCAATATAGCCATTATGCCAACTTTGGTCCTGGTTCACCAGTAACTTCTGCCATAAACAGATTTTCTGGGCAATTCACCCAGGTTACTGCATGTAGTTATAGCATGTAGTTGTGGCTCATTTATTTTATTGCTTTGTAGTATTCTACTACAGGAATGTACCAGAATTTAACTCATTCCTTTCATTAATGAATGGACATCTGAGTTGTTTCCAATGCTTGGCTATCTTGAATGATGCTGCAATGAACAATACTGTACATATTTCCTGGTATAATTGCATACATTTATTTTGAGTATATCCATAGAAATGGAATTGCTAGGTCAAAGTTATTTCCCTTGTCAGGGACAGCAGATGGTGTAATGGTTATGTTGCTGAACTCCCACACATGGCTGAATGTGGTTCAAGTCCCAGATCCAGTGGCTTGAAAAATCACACTGGGTGCATATATGTACATGCCCAAGATCACAGGAGGAGAATGGAGAAGGGATTGAGGCATGGGCATGCCACACAACTCCCTGTCACCCAGTGATTTCTCGTTTTGCCTCTCACTGTCTGTCTCTCCAGTGAGCCCACATGCCCTATGGCGAAAAATCCTCGGGGTGGGGGGGGTTATTTGCATTACTAAATTTAATAGCTAACCAAAGTGACTGTACTCATTTATATTTCTAGAGGAAAAAAAAGTCTTAATGATCCACCTTCTAACCAACTCTTTTTATTTTCAAAATTTAAAAATTTTGCCAATCTGGTAGATATAAGTATATATATATATAAAAAAATTTTTTTAAAAGAAGACCCTCCTTGGGGGTACCAGCAGGTGGTGTGGTGGTTAAGGTGCTGGACACTCCCACATGGCCAACTACGGTTCAAGTCCCAGACCTGGTGGCTTGCTTTCTCACCTTCTCTCTCTCTCTCTCTGTGTCTCTCTCTCATCAAATTAAAAATAAATAAATGAATAGATAAAGTTAAATAATTCCTTAAAAAAAAGAATATTCATAAAATAATTAAAAATAGACTCTCCTTGGGACTAGAAGTTAGCATAATGGCTATGTCGCTGAACTCCCATGTAGTCGACAGCGGTTTGAGTCCTGGACTCAGTGGCTTAAACTCACGCTGGGCGCGTGTGCGTGCATGCCCAAGATCCCAAGAGGAAAATGGAGAAGGGACTGCAGTGTGGCCATGCCCCCTGGGAGGTGATTTCTCGCTTTCTATCTCTCTGTCTTTCTGGCGAGCGCACGCGCCCTATAGCAAAAACCTCTCAAAAAAAGACCCTCCTTAGGGGACCAGCAGTTAGTGTAATGGCTATGTCGCTGGACTCCCATGTAGTCGACCGCGGTTCGAGTCCCAGACCCAGTGGCTTAAACTTACGCCCGGTGCATGTGCGTGTGTGCCCAAGATCCCGGGAGGAGAATGGAGGAGAAGGGATTGTGGCATGGCCATCCCCCCTGGGGGGTGATTTCTCTCTTTCTGTCTCTCTGGCAAGTACACGCACCCTATAGCAAAAATCCTCTCAAAAAAAAAGAAAAAGAAAAAGAAAAAGACCCTCCTTTTCTGTTGCTATCTTCATGCCTCAGTTTCCTAACTAGGGCTACAGGCACACAACACCATGCCTGGCTCTTTCAGATGCGGACTAACCGAGCCAGCCTTGAGTTTTCAGTCCTCCTGTCTCAGTCTCCAATAGCTGGGATTATAGGTGCACAGCACACCTAGGCTTTAGGTTGGACCAGGAATAGGACCCGAGCTCCCATGTGGCCCCAGCTTGCAAAGCACAGGTCTTAGCAGTGTGCGCCATTGCAGTTGTGCCTCCACCTATGATTTAACTTTGTCTCTCTCTGATAATAAGATTAAGCCTTTTTCCATATGTGTATATTTGAGTCTCTTCTGTAAAATGCTTAAGTCTTTTTCTTATATTACAATGAGTTATTTCTTAAAAATTTATTTGAAAGAATTATTTATGTATTCTACATAATAATTGTTTAAGAATTATTTTATTTATTACCAGAGGAGAGAAGTTGGGAGGGAGGAGTGAGAAAGCACATCACCAGGTCCAGGACTTGAACCACAGTTGATCATGTGTGAGTTCAGTGCCTTAACCACCATGCCACCTGCTGCCCTGACGCATAATTCTTAATCAGTTTTATGTGTAGCTTAAGTCTACTACAAACTCTTCTGTAGCATTTAGCTGAGCATAGTCCTTCACATTAAGAAAACTGAGTTTACTTGGGACCAGCAGGTGGCATGGTGGTTAAAGCGCTGGACACTCCCACATGGCTAACCATGATTCAAGTCCTGGACCTGGTGGCTTGCTTTCTCACTTTCCTCTCTCTCTGTGTCTCACTTTCCTCTCTCTCTGTGTGTCTCTCTCTAGTCAAATTAAAATGAATAAACAATAAATCTTAAAAAAAAAAAAAAAGAAAGAAAACTGAGTTTACTAATAGTTTTGTACTTTTTTATACTCTCATCACCACAAATGAAAGATCCAGTATTTCATGGGGGAAATAAGACTTTCTTTCCCTGAAATACTTTTAAGTGGGGTATCCCAAAGACAGAGCTAATAACTATACATAATATCTATAAGTTTTTTTTTGTTTTTTCACAGTTCAAGGGTTCCATAATCATCTGAAGTACTGACATTTAAGGAATAGCAAGTTACACCTTTTAGAGCTAATACTCTTATATTACTACTATTACTGCAAGGGATACTATAATAATTCTTTTGAGAGAGATTTTTGCTATAGGGCGTGTGCACTCGCCAGAGAGAAAGAGAGACAGAAAGTGAGAAATCACTCCCAAGGGGGATGCCATGCCGCAATCCCTTCTCCTCTCGTCACCTCTCAGGATTTTGGGCACTCACACACATGTGCCCGGCCTGAGTTTTAAGCTACTGGGTCTGGGACTCAAATCATGTCAACTATGTGGGAGACCAGTGCCGTAACCAATACACCATCCACTGCTCCCCTATAATTTTTGTTTTCTGCTCAGAGTACTTTGAAAATTAAATGAGATTGAGTTTTTAAAAATAATTATTTAATTGTATTTATTTAAATTTTGACCAGAGAGAGACAGAGAAAGGGAAAGTGAGAAAAGCAAGCTACCAGGTCTAGAACCCGAACCATCATTGGCCACGTGGAAGTCCAGTACCCTAACCACCATTTGCTGGCCAAAATCTGATTAATTTTTAAGTGGAGGTCACACAGCTAGGCTGAGCTACAGAGACTGGGACTTTTTTATGCATACTGGCCTTTTACTGAGTGTGATTGCAACTGATGTCACAATAAGACTTTAAAATCACTCAAAGCAATAACCTTTTAGAATATTCGAAATGGTTAAAACTTAATTAAAAGTTGATTTTGTTAATGTCAAGAAACTACTGACCCTATAATGATTTTGGCCAAGGAAATAATTAGCTTTCAACTGTGCTCTTCCGTTTTTTAAAAAATTTATTTAATTTTATGTGTTATTATTATTATTTTTATTTTTAATTTAACCAGAGAGAGAGAGAGAGAAAGTGAGAAAGCAAGCTGCCAGGTCCTGGACTTGATCCGTGTTGGCCATGTGGGAGTCCAGCATCTTAATCACTAGGCCACTTACTGGCCCTTCAACTATACTCTTAAGTTACATTCTACATGCACATTCATGGAAGAACTGTTTGCCTGGTATTAGGTTGAGCATAAGAAAGTTCGTTAAGGGGATACTAACCTTTTGCACGAATTCTCTTTTGATGGGTCCTGAAGAAAACACATATTAAAAAATAAAAGACAAAAAGAAAGATTAACACAAAGCATTTAAATATCTTTGACTATTAAATCTGTGGCTGATAAAGAACTTCAATTTTCATGCATTTTGATGTTTATAAATCTGTAAGCAATGAGTGTACAGGAATTTTATTTCTTGTAACATACTTGTGCTCCCCAGTGAAGAACCACTCATGAAAGCGTAAAAATGAACATTTTTAGATCTAACTGCTAAGGACACAAGCTGTATTGGAATGAACCAATTTGCAGCCACAGTGATATATATGCCTGGTTTAGCTGGGCTTGCCACTGGCAGTAGCTAAGATCACATTTTCTGAAAACATTTTGTAAAGCCTAAAGTTTTTAAATGTGAAATGTTCTATATCATGTAGATGATTGCCTCAGGTTTACAGAAATAAACTGATTTACTCTTTGAAATAATAATAATTATGACTAGAGGCCTCAAGGTTTATTTAACAATGAAAAGGGGAAAGAATATAGTTAAGGGAAAGAAAATACCAAGATAATCTTTAAAACCAAATCTTGAATAAAAAGTACTGATAATATGCTTCAACATGGAAGACATTCTAAACATTATTCTAAGTGAAAGAAGTCAGGCACAAAAACACATTACGTAAGTCTGGTTGAATGAAATGTCCAGAAAAGGATCACCAATAGAGGCAGGAAGTAGATTAGGGGCTGCCTAGGGCTGCAGAGGAGGAAACGCTGCAGGGAAATGAAAAATGACTGCTAATGGCATAGGGTTCTTTTTGGAACGATGAAATTGTTCCAAAATTGACTGTGATTACGGTTGCACGGCTATTACACTAAATGCCTTTGATACGTACTTGTACATTTTAAATAAATGAACTGTGTGGTATATGAATTACTTATCAATAAAGCTGTCATCAATTTTTTTTTTACTCAATTTAAGCAATTATCAAATGCAGTTACAGATTCCATTAATTAGCCGCATAGCACAAAAGACCTGCTAACTTACTGCCAGAGCCCAATAACCCATTAGCACAGGTTGCTACTGCCCAAAATATCATCTTTGCCAATATGTAGAGAAGCATACCAGGGTACGAACATAGACAATTAAGTATTTAATGACAATTTTTGATAATCTCCAAAAATTTCCAGAAACCACACATACTAGCCCAGATATATTTTAGAGCAGTCCATGAAATGAGTTTTAATTTCACATATCCAAAACATTGTCATGCAAATGAATACATGGCCCCAAACCTGAAAGAAATTAGCCTATAGGCAAGAAAACCTTCCAACAAAAGGCTATAGAAAAATCATATTAATCTACTACCATGTTTTTCTTCAGAGGTTGATGATTACTGTTATCTGTGATATTCCTAAGAATATTACGTATCAGGCTAATTAAAACAGCTTATATGTCAATCTTTGCAAAATGCAACAACTATTACTATCCTGCAGATTTGGGAGATGGAAGTGGTAGTGATGATGGTGTATGCATCAAATTCATTGATAATGTTGCCCCTTTAAATATTGCACTACAGTAGCCAGGAAATAACTGAGTCCATCAAGAAAATGTCCATTGGTCTTTCATGCTTTATCTACATATATATCAAGGATTTACAAAGCAAAAGATGTAATTATAATATTAAAAAAGTAGCGAGGAGCCGGCAGGTGGCATGGTGGTTAAGAGCACTGGACTCCCACGTGGCCAACCATGGTTCAAGTCCCAGACCTGGCGGCCTGATTTCTCACTTTCTCTCTCTCGCTCATTCTGTCCTCCCTGGTCAAATTTAAATAAACAAATAAATAAAGTTAAATAATGAAATCCTTGAAAAAAAAAGTAGTGATTATTTTAAAGGCTCACATGAGTAGAGTTGTAAGTTATGATGTGCAATCTATAATTAATTCAAAGTAAAAGCCATATAGTTTATGTAAATGGACTCTAGATTTCAAAGCTTTCATCCTCTCTTTCTTTACTTCTCTTTTTCCAGGAGAGATAACTCCAGTTTATTACTCTCAGCTTGACCTATCTTTCTACTTTAGGCTTTAACACTGCAGAGCTGACACACTGCCGACCCCCATAATAGCTGTGCCCCTGGGAGGTGAAGGGAGTAAACCATGAGGTTAGAAAGGCTGAGAAAAGCCAAGGTTGCACACCCTTCAAACAAGGAAACAAGGGCCCGGAAGAGCTCAGTCACTGTACATAGTGAGTGGGAGGTGGGCAGTGTTCCCTGGACAGTGGTCAGACATCTAAGTCCCTCACTTCTTGGATTTAATTACGGTCCAAAGTTAGTAAGGCCAGAAATGTGATGCTGTGAACAGACTTCAGTGTCTACAGGGTCATGGCGTATGATCCGTCGTGTGATTGTGTCTCTTATTCAGACAAAACCCCTGGCGCTGTGCTAAGCAGATTGAGCCTTAGACTATGTAATAAGCAACTGAGTGGAGAGGGAACAGAGGGAACCAAGATCACAATATGCTAAAATTCTAAGTTTCTAATAAAAAATAAAAAGTATATTGGGATCAGCAGTTGGTGTAATGGTTATGTTGCTGGACTCCCATGTAGTTGACTGTGATTTGAGTCCTGGATCCAGAGACTTAAACTCACGCTGGGTGCATGTACATGTGTACCCAAGATCATGAGAGAAGAATGGAGGAGAAGGGACTCTGGTGTGGCCATACCCCCAGGGTGATTTCTCTCTTTCTGTCTTGGTCTCTTTCTGTCCCTCTAGCAAGTGCACGTCTTATAGCATCTCTAGTAATAACTAAAAAAATTAATAAAACAAAACATACATGGGGGAACAACAGATGGCACGATGGTTACATCACTGGACTCCCATGTAGTCAACCGTGGTTCAAGTCCTAGGTCTGGTGGCTTAAAACTCACACCGAGCATGTGTGTGTGCATGCCCAAAGTCCCAAGAGAAGAATGGAGAAGGGATTGTGGCATGGCCATTCCCCCTGGAGGGTTATTTCAGACTTTCTCTCTCTCTCTGTCTCTCTAGCGAGCACACGTGCCCTATAGCAAAAATCTCTCTTAAGAAAAAAAAAAAAAAGGTTAAAAATAAAAAACAAAAAATCATACATGGTGGTTTTTTAACTTAAGTACTCAGTTGGTTTTTAAAATCAATCCATTCATTGAGGCAAAATAGACCTATCTGTCTAACACATTAGAGGAAAGAAAAGAGAAAGAAACATACACTCCCTTTAGGCTGCTGGCCGCTACAGCTGCTGACGGCCAAACAAATGCCAATGACAGTAGCCTGGCTTTTTAATTGACTATAATGAAAGAGATCTTTAAAGCACACCTCTTAGCAGCAAAGTTCGGAAAGAAGCCAAATAAGTCATTTTACATCACAGAAAAGAAAAAAGTTATATTAACGCATAACCTTCCATCTCCTCCACCCTTCTCTCTGTATATAGTCTGCCAATCCTTATTTCCACACCAAAAAAGCTGTGTGCTGAAACTAATGGATACTTAAGTGAAATGGCTACAGTTTATAGCTGACTTTAATTCATCCCTTTGGGCGTTCATATCTGGCTGGATACATTCAGACCCGGATTTTAATGCTCTCAACCTCTCATATGGACAGTAGTCATTGCAATACAATGATTTTAGTTATAAGAGAGCAGATTCAATCTAAAGTATTTAAAGCATAATCCCTACTAAGTAACTCACAGGCATGTATGTTTATTCTCCAAGGAGTTTGGAATACACCTGTAGACAACAGAACTGCTGTTAAGTCCACTATGATTTTAGCTCAAAACAGAAATTAACTGTTTAAGTAAAACTGGTTTCTAAAGTTCAAGGTTCACTAGCCTTTAATTCTCCTATAAAATAAATAAGTAAATAAGTATGTTTACAGACATATAAATACTAAAGATGGAGGGACCAGCAGTTAGCGTAATGGCTATGTCGCTGGACTCCCACGTAGTAGACCGCAGTTCGCATCCCGGACCCAGTGGCTTAAACTCACGCCGGGCGCGTGTGCGTGAGTGCCCCAGATCCCGAGAGGAGAACGGAGGAGAAGGGATGGCGGTGTGGCCATCCCCCCTGGGGGGTGATTTCTCGCTTTCTGTCTCTGTCTGGCGAGCACACTCGCCCTATAGCGACAACCTCTCAAAAAAAACCCAAAAAAACTAAAGATGGACTTTGGAAGGTAAAAGGAAATCTTTTATCATATGTACCTCACTAAATTTTTTTCTTTTTCTAAAAGAATTATTTATTTAATTTATTATTGTTATTTAATTTGCTATAGGGCAGGGCCAGCAGGTGGCGTGGTGGTTAAGGGCACTGAACTCCCACATGGCCAACCGTAGTTGAAGTCCCAGACCTGGCAGCTTGCTTTCTCACTCCCCGCCCCCCTCACTCTGCCGCCCCTCTGGTCAAATCAAAATAAATAAGTGAAGTTAAATAAAATAATTCTTAAAAAAAAATGCTATAGGGTATGTGCATTCACCAGGGACAGAGAAGGGCTGGGAGTGAGGAGACTGGAAAGCAGGCCACCAGGTCCAAGACAAACTGTGATTGGCCATGTGGGAGTCCTGTGCCTTAACTACCACACCGTCTGCTAGTCCTCTCAGTAAACTTTTTATAAAGCTGCTTATAACTGAAATCTAATATCTTCAAGATTAATGCAAAATCAGTTTTACTATTTGTAAAATGGAAGTTTCAGATCAGATGAACTTGAATTCTAAAGTCCTATTCAATTATCTCAACAGAGTTTTCTTTCTTTTGATCCCTTTGCTTTAGTTTTGCTATAGGGAGCATGCACTTGCCAGAGGGAGAAACAGGCAGGGGTGGGGAGAGTGAAAAACCACTCCCCGGGGGGACAGCCACAATACAATCCATTCTCCTCTCCGGATTTTGGGCACACACGTGCATGCACCCAGTGGGATCTATATGGGATCCCGCTACCTTTGAAAACTACGCTACTGGTTGGCCCAACAAATTTTCTAAGTCAAGGGAATTTTAACAAAATATACAAGAACAGTCTTTTAAACAGTAGAGAGAAGGAGGGCCCAGCAAGATGACGCAATTGTTATGTCGCTGAACTCCTACGTAGTTGACCGTGGTTCAAGTCCTGGACCCAGCGACTTAAAACTCATGCTGGGCATGTGTGTGTGTGTGTCCCCAAGATCCTGAAAGGAGAATGGAGGAAAAGAAACTGTGGTGTGGCCAATGCACTGGGGTATGATTTCTCACTTTCTGTCTCTCCAGCAAGCACACATGCCCTTGCAAAAATTTCTCTCTCTCAAACAGTACAAAAATTTCTCTCAAAAAAAAAAAAAAAAAAAAAAAAAAAAAAAGGTAGAGAGAAGGAAACACCATTCTCTTATGTCTAGGTTTCTCTCTTCCACCAGCTACATAAGGAGTGTTTTCCCAGATCTACTTCTAAGAGGCACAGTACATAAGTACTAACCTTTCTTGATAAAGTTAAAAGAACAAGAGAGGGGCCGGCAGGTGACATGGTGGTTAAAGGCGCTGGATTCCCACATGGCCGACCGTGGTTCAAGTCCTGGACCTAGTAGCTTGCTTTCTCCCTCTCTCTCCCTCCCTCTCTTTCACTCTGTCCCTCTCTGGTCAAATTGAAATAAACACATGAATAAATAATAAAGTTAAAAAAAAAAAAAAAAGAAAAAAAAGAGAGATGTCACATTTGGCAAACACAAGGAAAGGGTTTTGGAGGCCAGTGGAGTAGATTTCACTGTCGACTCTTGAGAAAACATGAGAGAAGAGCACATGCTTAAGGAATGTGGTGTACTCTGGACGAAAATACAGGGAAGAAATGAGCCATAATCATGATTATGATGCATTGAGAAAACAGACAGGGCATTATAAACATAGCTTCTGGGGGCCAGCAGGTAGCATGGAGGTTGAGATACTGGACTCCCACATGGCTGACCATGGTTTGAGTCCTGGACTTGGTGGCTTGCTTTCTCACTTTCCCTCTCTTTCTTTGTCTCTCTTTGGACACATGTCTACTAGAAAATTTTAAAATAATAATAAATAAAATAATTCTTCTTATAAAACATAGTTCTCAAAGGTTTAAATAAAAGGCAAGTATCAGGCATGTACAGTTTTTGTTTCAGGTCTTAAATTGGACATTAGCTGTTTTAAAAGAATTCGCAGTATTTAAAACTAGAGGAAGTGAATTTTAAGCCACAGTACATCTTCAGTAAATTTAATGGGTGGTCTCAAGGGGTTTTTGCAGCTTTTTATTTAGAATTCTTTGATATCTCTAAAGCCAGTAATTTATGAAAAAGTTTGGCAACTTCTGGTTTCAAATACTAATGGAAAGGATTTTCCCCCATAAAACTATGGACCTTACAGCATAAGCTACTACTCTATGAATTTCAGTATTAAGTTCATCTTACCACCTAAAAAGTTGGAGTACTGAAGATTATGATTTCAACATTTTATAGTCTCAACTATCATATTATCCTGTACCATGAATATTGAGGACAGCCTTCTTGTGAAGCTCCACTGTACTAAGATACAGAGATCACTGGAAACCATTTATTTCTGGATGAGAATACAGTTTAACGATTCCTATCTTCCATAGTATATACTCCTAGAGTCAGCCCGATTATATAAAAAATATTTCCCTGTAGATAAGGAAAAATTCAAAGATAGGGAACCAGCAGTTAGCGTAATGGCTATGTCGCTGGACTCCCACGTAGTCGACCGCGGTTCACGTCCCGGACCTGGTGGCTAAAAACTCACGCCGGGCGCGTGTACGTGCGTGCCCAAGATCCCGAGAGGAGAATGGAGGAGAAGGGATTGCGGCGTGACCATCCCCCCTGGGGGGTGATTTCTCGCTTTCTGTCTCTATGTCTCTCTCTGTCTGTCTGGCGAGCGCACACGCCCTACAGTGAAAATCTCTCCAAAAAAAAAAAAAAAAAAAATTCCCCGTAGGGGCCAGCAGATGGCATGGTGGTTAAGGTACTGGATTCTCGCATGGCCTACTGTGGTTCAAGTTTTAGATCCGAAGCTTTGAAAATCATGCCTGGCACGTATGCATGCATTCCCAAAATACTAGGGGGAAAATGGAGAAGGGACTGCAGTGTGGTCATTCCACCTAGGACGTGATTTCTCATTTCCCCTTTCACTGTCTTTGGAGAACACACGTGCCTTATGGCAAAAATGAAAAAACAAAAAATAAAAACAAACCCTAAAACAAATGTATATACATACACTTCTCTTTTTTAAAACAATTATTTATTTAATTTTATTTATTCATTTATTTTAATTTGACCAGAGAAAGACAGACACACAGAGAGAAAGAAAGAGAGAAAGCAAGTCACCAGGTCCGGGACTTGGACCATGGTTGGTCATGAAGGAATGTGCAGCGCCTTAACCACCACACCACCTACTGGCCCTATATACATTTCTCTTAAGAAACCACTGTTGAGAGCCAGCAGGTAATGTGGTGGTTAAAGACACTGGACTCCCACATGGCCGAATGCAGATCAAGTCCTGGACCTGGCAGCTTACTTTCTCACTCTCTGTCCCTCTCTGATCAAATTAAAATAAGTAAAGAAATGAAATGAAATAAGTAATTCTTAAAAAAAAAAAAACAGAACAAAACCCAAAGAAAGAAAGAAACCACTGTGAGGGGTTGACAGATGGCGTGATAGTTCAGGTGGACTCCCACATGGTCAACTGCAGTTCAAGTCCTGGACCTGGTGGCTTACTTTCACTTTCCCTAAAACTAATAATTAATTAATTAATTCCTTAAAAAAATTGTGATAAGATATATAACATACCACTAAAGAAAAAATACCGGGCCAGCTGGTGGTGTGATGGTTTAAGGCAGCTGGGTTCTACATGGCACTGGCTGCATAGTTTGAGACCTAGACCCTGCAGCTTGAAAAACATGCCAGGCATGTGTGCATGCGTGCCCAACATTCCAAGAGAAGACTAAAGGAGAAGGGATTGAGGTGTGGCCATCTCTCTTTGGGGGTGATTTCTCATTTTCCCTCTCTCTGTCTCTGTGTCCTATAGAAAAAACTTTAAAAAAAATACAATTTGTAGACTTTTATACATTATAATTACAAAAATATTTTTTCAACATAAGAAGTGCTCTCATAGTTACTTTGTGTTAAAAATGGGTTATAGTCCCTAGATACAAGGTACATCCCTTGTACAGAGGGGAACAGTTCTTCGGTCAGATGCTGAGTGTTATTTTCTTAACATGCTGAATATACTAATTAAGGCCAGGTTACTTAAAAACACAAGTGAAGATTCAAGATTGGGTAGTACACACATTAAGAAGGGAGGACAAACTAACAGGTTTTTAAAAAAATTTATTTAACTTTATTTATTATTGTTAACATATATATATTTTTAATTTGCTATAGGGCACATGTACAAGACAAAGAGAGAAGGAAAGTAAGAAAACAAGCAGTCCAGTCCAGGACTCAAACCATGGTCAGTGATGTGGGAGTTCAGTGCCCTAGCCACTATGTCACCTGCTGGACCCCAACAGGCTTTTTTTAAAGCATTTAAGGAACATTTCGTTCATCCTCCTTTCATAAACGAGTCACCATTCTGAGTAGAAGAGTCTAGCAAAACAAAGAGTTGATTTACACAAATTGTAGGACAATAGAGGGCAGACATGGTCAAGCAAGCAGTCTTTTAAGTTGAAAGAATTCTTGTGTCTAGATCAATCATAATTCTGTGTCAAACCTGTCTGCTAATTCTGACTTGGTGAGGAATGAGAAGCAAAAGTTAGGAGGAGGAAAGAGGGAGGGCAAGACTGCCTCCATATTGTTCTAGATGACACCTGAACGCTTGCCCTTTAGAAGTCAGTGTAATAGCTATTTGAAAGAGAGAAGTCAATGAAAATTGTAAAGGAACCATGTAGTTTGTGGGAAGCAAAAGAGACTTTCACATTTTCTTCCTGGTACATACCACAAAGTACATTAAGGTACTTAATCTATTGTTTTTGTTATGTCATTGAGTAACTGGGAGAGGTACGGGTCTATTCAAGCCTATAGAATAAAGGAATTATATAAATTTGGGATAAAAGGAAAGAAAGAACTCTGTATTACAGAAAAAAAGTTAATTTACAAGATAAAATCAACTTTTAATGTTTTTTTCTAACACGGAAGCAATCATTATCACCTACTTTACATAGTGTAAAAATCAGGGTTTTTTCTACAATTGAACCCATAAACTAATTTCTTTCAAAACCATATGGGGCATAGCTTTGGTATTTCAATTTTTTTTTTTTAATTTAAAAAGCATACAGAAGCATTTAACAAAGTATTTCCTACTGTTTAAGATTCAGCTGTTCTTTTTTCCTGAGATGGTAGTAGGTCAAATTCCTGAAAAATATGATTTTTGCTTGGGGAAAAAAGTAAATTTTTTTTTCACGACTCTTGTTAAGATAATATTTTGAAAAAGCAATTCTATATGAGTAGACAAATATAAACACTTGCAATGCATAAATCAAACAGATAACTTACCTTGCTACCACCTTCAGGCTTAAGGTCACTCTGTTAAAAATAAGAAAACAAATATTTTAATCCATATCCAAATGAACTCTTACTATGTGCATCTTTCCAACCTTAGGACGTGAGACTTCATTCTGGTGGCAGTGAATTTCCTGGGAGACTTCAGGGTGTGTAGGATACTGACACTCCAACCCTGAGCATATCAGGGTCTCATGCTAGACTGGTATGTGTGGGGGACCAGCAGATGGCATAATGGTAACATCGCTGGACACCCACATGGCTGACCATAGTTCGAGTCTCGGATCCAGATGTTTGAAACTCACACCAGGTGTGTGTGTGCACACCGAAGATCCTGAGAGGAGAATGGAGAAGAGATTGTGGCATGGCCATCCCCCAGGGGGATGATTTTTTGCTTTCTGTCTCTCTCTATCTCTCTGGTAAGCACATACACCCTATAGCAAAAATCTCTCTGTATTTAAAAAAAAAAAAAAAAAAAGGACTATATATGGTCAGCTTAAAAAGTCCATAGTCACTATCTTTAGCAAGAAACTTGCAAGAATAATATAGTCACAGGAGTGTGGTGGTTAAAGGTGCTGGACTCCCACATAGCTGACTATGGTTCAAGTCCTAGACCTGGTGGCTTACTTTCTCACTTTCCCTTTCTCTCTCTCTCTGTCTGGTCAAATTAAAAATAATAACAACACATGGAATTAATTAAATAAATCATTCTTAAAAAAAAATAAACCCAATCACTATTTTAGGTAGAGATGTTACTAACTGTATTACAACAATAAGTCACTCAATAAAAATAATAATCCAAGAGACGAGCAGTTGGCATAATGGCTATGTCGCTGAACTCCCACGTAGCCAACTGTGGTTCAAGTCCTGGACCTGGTGGCTTAAACTCATGCTGGGTGCATGTGCATTTGTGGCCAAGATTTCGAGAGGAGAATAGAGAAGGGATTGCAGCATGGCCATCCCCCTGGGAGGTAATTTCTCACTTTCTGTCTCTCTGTCTCTCTCTGTCTTTCTGGCGAGCACAGGTGCCCTATAGCAAAAACATCTTCCCCATCCCCCCCAAAAAAACAACCAAAATCAGTTCCCTTTTCAGAGATACCACATGCTTACAATGCTTGGCAAACAAGATGTGTCTTAGCATAGTGAAAAAAGGAAAAAATTCTGTGTGACGGTTGGGTTGAATGAATTTCTATTTTAGTAATTCGTTCCTTCACGCTGCTCCGTGGCTGTTAAGTAGTTTTTTCCCGTGGTTCAAAAATCACCCTAGGGGGTGATTTCTCGCTTTCTGTCTCTCTGTCTCTCTGGCGAGCACATGCGCCCTATATCAAAACCCTCCCCCCGCAAAGAAAAGTAGTTTTTACCATATAAGCACTCCTGGCTGAGAGTTCTTACCGGATGGACGTCACCAATATAGTACTGCTTGAGCATTTCTCTGGCATCAGAGGAGTGGCCTACATCTTCAAAGCTTTCACTTGCATCTGCACCAGCTTGTTCCAGCAGAACCTCTTCTCCACCAGGGTGCTACAAGGAAAGATATTTAATGACCAGAGGGTTCTCTGAAACGCAAACTAGATGTTTCCATCTCCTTTTCCTCCTTTCTCTTCTCTCCCTTTAATGGGAGTAATGGAATAAACTGACATTGTGTTATCACCTAACTGGTGCAAGGGGAAGAACACAGAACAATTTTGTGAGATTCTGGCCCAAAGTGTATAATACGAGCACTGTGAGAAACCTGGGTATAATACAGGTATTGTAAGAAACCACAAATTGAACGACATTCTATAAAGCAACTGGTCTGTTATTTCCAAAAATATCAAGGTCCTGAAAATCAAGATAAGACTGAAGAAAGTGATCTAGAGTGAAAGAGGATAGAGACACATGACAACTGGAATGTGGGATCCTGGGTTGGTTCTTGTTACCAACATTACTGAGACAGCTGCAGACCCGAATGGAGACTACGGTCAAAGGGCATATGGAATTCTTTATTCTTGCAAGTTTCTTTGTAAGTGACATCATTTCAAACTATAATGTTCAATAAATTGACTTAATAAGTTATGTGACCCTGGGCAAGTTAATAAGAAAATGAGGTATTTTTATATCCCATATTTGTCAAATGGAGGTGATTAATAAGAGTAGATATCTCGGGCCAGTTATGTGTTACAGGGGTAATATACTGCTTGAGAGAAGCCAAATCCCACACAATGACTGGTTCAAATTCCCAGCAGGATAAGGATCCAATAGTTTGGAGGACTGGAGGTGAGAGAAGATCACACTGTGACCACTCTGTGGAGTGTGATCATCTCTCCCACACACATGTGTGCGTTCTATTATTTTTAAAAAGGCGGGACCAGCAGTTGGCAAAATGGCTAGGTCGCTAGACTCTCATGTAGTCGACTGCAGTTCGAGTCCTGGACCTGGAGGCTTAAACTCACGCCAGACATGTGTGTGTGTGTGCCCAAGATCCCAAGAGGAAAATGGAGAAGGGACTGTGGCATGGCCATCCCCCTGTGGGGGTGATTTCTTGCTGTCTCTTTGTCTCTCTCTGCCTTTCTTTCGAACGAATGCACCCTATAACAAAAACTTGTCCAAAAAAAAGGGGATTGGGGAACTTACATAAATTATCTTGATAACAACTGTATTAAATAAAAATAGAAAAGATGGGACTAGCAGTTGGTGTAATGGCTATGTCGCTGGACTCCCATGTAGTTGACTGCAGTTCAAATCCCTGACCCAGTGGCTTAAACTCACACCGGGCACATGTATGTGCATACCCAGGATCCTGAGAGGAGAGTGGAGAAGGTATTGTGGCATGGCCATCCCCCCAGGGGGGCAATTTCTCATTTTCTATCTCCCTGTCTCTCTGGTGAGCACATGCACCCTATAGCAAAAACCTCTCCAAAAATAAATAAATAAATAAAATAGAAAAGAACAAGGTGTAATAGTTATGTTACCATCTGTGATTTTTAAAAAGAGATTTATTTTATTTAACTTTATTTATTTAGTTTTTAAAATGTGACCAGAGAGGGACAGAATGAGAGAGAGAGAAAGAGAGGGAAAGTGAGAAAACAAGCCGCCAGGTCCAGGACTTGAACTATGGTCAGCCATATGGGAGTCCTACGCCCTTAACCACGATGCCACCTGCTGGCCTCTATCATCTGTGATTTTAAAAAGTAGATGCGTAGGGGCCAGTAAGTGGTATGGTGGTGAATGCCCTGGACTCCCAGATTACTAACCATGGTTTGAATCCTGAACCTGGTGGCTTGGCAATCATGCTGGGCATGTGTACATGCATGTCCCAAATCCCAAGAAAACGGAGAAGGGACTGCAGTGTAGCCATTCCCCCAGGGGGTGATTTCTCACTTTCTTTCTCCCTATTTCTCTTGAGAAAGTGCATGTGCCCTATGACAAAAACCTGAAAAAAAAAAAAAGATATATATGTGCTTACACATACATAAAATATCTCTGGTGACATTGAAGAGAACCTGGGAGCTAAGAGACAAGGCGGAGGGGATACTTTTCACTGTATCCTCTTGAAATCATTTTACCAAGTATACTCTTCTCAGAAAATAAACTTTTTTTTTTTAAAGAAAGAGATTTTTGCTATGGACAGTGTGCTTACTAGAGAGAGAAAGAAAATGAGAAATCAACCCCCATGTTGGATGGCCATGCCACAATCCCTTCTCTTCCATTCCCCGTGATTTTGGGCACACGTGCACAAGTGCCCAGCACTGAGTTTCAAGCCGCTGTGTCCAGGACTTGAACTATAGTCCGCCACATAGGAGTCCAGCACCTTAACCACTATACCATCTGCTGACCCCCACAATAAACTTTTTAAAAAATAAAGTTATACATAAGGGCTGGCGGGTAATGTGGTGATTAGGGATGCTAGTCTCCCAAGTAGCTAACCATGGTTCAAATCTCATAACTGGTGGCTTGCTTTCTCACTTTCTCTCTTTATCACTGGTCAAATTAAATTAAATCAAATTAAATTAGGGGACCAGCAGTTGGTGTAATGGCTATGTTGCTGGACTCCCATGTAGTTGACTGCAGTTCAAGTCCTGGACCTGGTGGCTTAAACTCATGCCAGGCACGTGTGCATGTGTGCCCAAGATCCCGAGAAGAGAATGGAGGAGAGGGAACTGTGGCATGGCCATCCCCCCTGGGGGGGTGATTTCTAGCTTTCTGTCTCTCTGTCTCTCTCTGTCTTTCTGATGGGCGCATGCACCCTATACAAAAACCTCTCAAAATAAAATAAAATAAATTAATGAAATTAAATAATTCTTAAAAAAATATGTTACATTTAGAACGAGCAGGTGGTGGTGTGGTGATTGGGGCACTGGCCTCCCACATGGCCAACAGTGATTCAAGTCCTGGGCCTGGTGGCTGGCTTTCTCACTTTCCCTCTCTCTTTCTTTTCTCTCTGTTCAAATTAAAAAGAATAATAATAAATTACTCTTTTTTAAAAAAGTTATGTGTTTATTTTTTTAAAAAGTTACTTAGCAGAGGCCTTGACTGAAAGTGAATACTCAACACTTAATTATTAGCAAACTTAGAATTGATATTATTCAACATACCTAAATGTGTCCTTTTATTAAATATGCTTTTTATAACAACGATTTAAGCAAGAATAATGTTATCATTCCTATTTCAAAGATTAATTCAAATGACAACAAAGGCTTGGCAAGGGTAACCTCCCAGTCATAGTTATTTGCCTACAAGCTCCCTGAGGATAACTTCTATTTTTATCTCCAAGAACATCTCCACCCAATAATTCTCACATCCCAGGGTTTTGAATATGCTATTAGAGCAAAAAAAAAAAAAAAGACAACCATCATTCATTTGAAATATCTCAGCTGGTTTTTTTGTCAATGAACTAAGTCATTAGTTTTGAAATTACATCTCAGTTTGCTCTATGTATCTAAATTATGGGAGATATATTTCCTCATAACACATTTCAACTACTATTTTGCCTTTTGGAGTAAAAGGATAACAAAATTTCTTGGCAATCTGAGATATTCAGGAAAAAGAGCATCATTCATTTGAAATATCTCAGCTGGTTTTTCTGTCAATGAACTAAGTCATTAGTTTTGAAATTACATCTCAGTTTGCTCTATGTATCTAAATTATGGGAGATATATTTCCTCATAACACATTTCAACTACTATTTTGCCTTTTGGAGTAAAAGGATAACAAAATTTCTTGGCAATCTGAGATATTCAGGAAAAAGAGCAAATTTATGACTTCCTACACAGCTTTCTACAGAGTACTTCCATTTTCACCAATCTTTCATCACTTATAAATAAATAAAAAGAAGAAAGTATAATACTTAAAATATGTGTGTATGTAAAAATTCTTTATTCACTGTGCTAAGTTTGGGGTAAAAACAAGAATAAAAAATCATTTATAGGGAACCAGCAGTTAGCGTAATGGCTATGTTGCTGGACTCCCACGTAGTCGACCGCGGTTCGCGTCCCGGACCCGGTGGCTTAAAACTCACGCCGGGCGCGTGTGCATGCGTGCGTGCCCAAGATCCCAAGAGGAGAATGGAGGAGAAGGGATTGCGGCGTGACCATCCCCCCTGGGGGGTGATTTCTCGCTTTCTGTCTCTATGTCTCTCTCTGTCTGTCCGGCGAGCGCACGCGCCCTATAGCAAAAACCTCTCCAAAAAAAAAAGAAAAAATCATTTATAGTCGTGTAACAGAAATAAGAACAGTTTATGGGACCAGCAGTTGGCAAAATGGCTATGTCGCCGGACTCCCATGTTTGGACTGTGGTTTGAGTCTCGGACCTAGCGGCTTAGACTCACCGGGCGCATGTGTGTGCGTGCCTTAGATCCCGAGAGGAGAATGGAGAAGAAGGGATTGCAGTGTGGCCACCATCCCCCCCCCCGGGGGGTGATTTCTCACTTTCTGTCTCTCTCTCTGCCTTTCTGCTGAGTGCATGCACCCTATAGCAAAAAAAAACTCTCCAAAAAAAGAAAAATGAAATAAGAACAGTTTACAACTGGGCATAAAATTCCACTGTGTTTCTTGTGCATTCTTTCAATCATCTGATTATGATTTTACAATTCTGAATCCTTACTATCTTATGTGCTAAGCAGGGATGAATAGTTTTTGAGGCCAGCCCCATGGCCTGGTGGTTAAGGGAGCCAGATCTCACATGGCCAGCTGATCAGTTCAAATCCTAGCCTTAGAGTTTAAAAACACACCAGGTACATGTGTGTGCATACCTCAAATCCTGACAGTATGGAAATACATAAGGGAAGGGAGTTCGGTGTGACCATGCCCCATTGGGAGATGTTTTCTCCCTCTTTCTCTCTCTCTGTCTCTAAAGAGTATATGTGCCCTCTGGCAAATTAAAAGCAAATAAATAGGGACCAGCAGTTGGCGTAATGGCTATGTTGCTGGACTCCCATGTAGTCGACTGCAGTTCAAGTCCTGGACTCAGTGACTTAAACTCATGCCAGGTGTGTGTGTGGGTACCCAAGATCCCGAGAGGAGAAGGGATTGCAGTGTGGCCATTCCCCCTTGGGGGTGATTTCTCACTTTCTGTCTCTCTGGCGAACACATGCACCCTTATAGGAAAAAACCTCTACCCCCCTCTACCCCCCCTCCAAAAAAAGGCAAATAAATAAACAAAAGTATCAGTGTTTTTACAAAAGCAAATTCATACAATCCATAATTTTTTGAGATTTTTGCCTTAGGGTGTGTGCACTTACCAGAGGCAGAGATAGAGACAGAGAGACAGAAAGTGAGAAATCACCCACAATGGGGGATAGTGACACTGCAATCCCTTCTCCTCCATTCTCCTTCAAGGATCTTGGGCATGCACACACCCATGCCCTGCATGATTTTCAAACCGCCAGCTCCGGGACTCAAATCACGGTCAGCTCTGTAAGAGTCCAGTGACATAACCACCATGCCATCTGCTGGCCCCCAGTCCTTAACGTTATATAGACTGCTTTTCTTTCTGAGGCAAGGGAGTCGGCGTGGTCAAAATAACCTTTGGTTTAGTTCACTCTAAAATGTGGTCTTGGGCCAGCAGGTGGGGTGGTGGTTAAGAGCATTGGACTCCCACATGGTTCAAGTCCCAGACCTAGCTGCTTACTTTCTCACTTTCCCTCTCGCTCTGTCTCTCTTTCTGGAAATATTAAAATAATAGAGTTAAATAAAATAATTATTTTTAAAAAAATAAACAAAATGTGGTCTTACTATATAGATAGTTTAGAATAAGCAAAGGGATGTTAGGGAATTTTTGGCTTCAGTTTTAGAACTTTGTATTGCTATTTAACATTGAATGGCATTAGGGCTTGCAGTGGACATCTGGAAGCCCAGGTGGAAGCAGTGTGCTGGGTGGAGGCCACAACAGAGTCCCAGGTAAGTCCTAGACCAAGATAATGCCCAGGCTGAGAAGCATAAGAAGGCCTGTGGAAGAACCCAAAGAACCTTAGCACCCCAGAGAGAGGGTAAGATGTAAAAATTCTTTATTCACTGTGCTAAGTTTGGGGTAAAAACAAGAATAAAAAATCATTTATAGGGAACCAGCAGTTAGCGTAATGGCTATGTTGCTGGACTCCCACGTAGTCGACCGCGGTTCGCGTCCCGGACCCGGTGGCTTAAAACTCACCCCGGGCGCGTGGGGACGCGCG
>NW_006160036.1:1774901-1799720 GCF_000334495.1 Tupaia belangeri chinensis | reverse complement strand
AAGAGGAGAATGGAGGAGAAGGGATTGCGGCGTGACCATCCCCCCTGGGGGGTGATTTCTCGCTTTCTGTCTCTATGTCTCTCTCTGTCTGTCCGGCGAGCGCACGCGCCCTATAGCAAAAACCTCTCCAAAAAAAAAAGAAAAAATCATTTATAGTCGTGTAACAGAAATAAGAACAGTTTATGGGACCAGCAGTTGGCAAAATGGCTATGTCGCCGGACTCCCATGTTTGGACTGTGGTTTGAGTCTCGGACCTAGCGGCTTAGACTCACCGGGCGCATGTGTGTGCGTGCCTTAGATCCCGAGAGGAGAATGGAGAAGAAGGGATTGCAGTGTGGCCACCATCCCCCCCCCCGGGGGGTGATTTCTCACTTTCTGTCTCTCTCTCTGCCTTTCTGCTGAGTGCATGCACCCTATAGCAAAAAAAAACTCTCCAAAAAAAGAAAAATGAAATAAGAACAGTTTACAACTGGGCATAAAATTCCACTGTGTTTCTTGTGCATTCTTTCAATCATCTGATTATGATTTTACAATTCTGAATCCTTACTATCTTATGTGCTAAGCAGGGATGAATAGTTTTTGAGGCCAGCCCCATGGCCTGGTGGTTAAGGGAGCCAGATCTCACATGGCCAGCTGATCAGTTCAAATCCTAGCCTTAGAGTTTAAAAACACACCAGGTACATGTGTGTGCATACCTCAAATCCTGACAGTATGGAAATACATAAGGGAAGGGAGTTCGGTGTGACCATGCCCCATTGGGAGATGTTTTCTCCCTCTTTCTCTCTCTCTGTCTCTAAAGAGTATATGTGCCCTCTGGCAAATTAAAAGCAAATAAATAGGGACCAGCAGTTGGCGTAATGGCTATGTTGCTGGACTCCCATGTAGTCGACTGCAGTTCAAGTCCTGGACTCAGTGACTTAAACTCATGCCAGGTGTGTGTGTGGGTACCCAAGATCCAGAGAGGAGAAGGGATTGCAGTGTGGCCATTCCCCCTTGGGGGTGATTTCTCACTTTCTGTCTCTCTGGCGAACACATGCACCCTTATAGGAAAAAACCTCTACCCCCCTCTACCCCCCCTCCAAAAAAAGGCAAATAAATAAACAAAAGTATCAGTGTTTTTACAAAAGCAAATTCATACAATCCATAATTTTTTGAGATTTTTGCCTTAGGGTGTGTGCACTTACCAGAGGCAGAGATAGAGACAGAGAGACAGAAAGTGAGAAATCACCCCCAAGGGGGAATGGCCACACTGCAATCCCTTCTCCTCCATTCTCCTTCAAGGATCTTGGGCATGCACACACCCATGCCCTGCATGATTTTCAAACCGCCAGCTCCGGGACTCAAATCACGGTCAGCTCTGTAAGAGTCCAGTGACATAACCACCATGCCATCTGCTGGCCCCCAGTCCTTAACGTTATATAGACTGCTTTTCTTTCTGAGGCAAGGGAGTCGGCGTGGTCAAAATAACCTTTGGTTTAGTTCACTCTAAAATGTGGTCTTGGGCCAGCAGGTGGTGTGGTGGTTAAGAGCATTGGACTCCCACATGGTTCAAGTCCCAGACCTAGCTGCTTACTTTCTCACTTTCCCTCTCGCTCTGTCTCTCTTTCTGGAAATATTAAAATAATAGAGTTAAATAAAATAATTATTTTTAAAAAAATAAACAAAATGTGGTCTTACTATATAGATAGTTTAGAATAAGCAAAGGGATGTTAGGGAATTTTTGGCTTCAGTTTTAGAACTTTGTATTGCTATTTAACATTGAATGGCATTAGGGCTTGCAGTGGACATCTGGAAGCCCAGGTGGAAGCAGTGTGCTGGGTGGAGGCCACAACAGAGTCCCAGGTAAGTCCTAGACCAAGATAATGCCCAGGCTGAGAAGCATAAGAAGGCCTGTGGAAGAACCCAAAGAACCTTAGCACCCCAGAGAGAGGGTAAGCCCAGTGACCCTGGCCAGACTAGCTCTTGGTGAACTTGGAGGGCAGCAGCTACTGTTCCATTCCCAGATCAGCCCCTGGGTAGTCCTGCTGGTATTCCTAATCATCTTCCTTTACCTTATGATCAGCCACTGCATGGCCAACCCGATGCAGGGAGATTAAGAAGCTCAGCAAGGAACAAGGACCTGACAGTTAAGTCCTAACCTGAATCAGTCTCCAGGGAAAATGGAAACTACATTCTCAGTCCTTCTTGACATGGAGAGAGTACTTCAGCAACCCAGAAATTGGATTGTTAAAAAACAAAAACAAAAACAAAAACTAGAAGGAGGTGACAGCAGGTGCATAGTGGTTAAGGTGCTGAACTTCCATATGGCTGACCCTGGTTCAAGTCCCAGACCTGGTGACTTGAAACATGCTGGGTGCATGTACCAGGTAAGTGATCAGAGAAGGAAGAAAAAAGAAAAATAAATAAAACCTAGAACAATGCACAGGAAATTCTACTCCTTAAATTAAGGTTCAAAGACTGTAGGGCCAATGATAGACAAAAGTACGTTCCAACCCTGACCCACAGGTTAAGACCCAGAGATCAAGGTTAGATCTTGGAGACTAACTGGATAACCAGTTCTTCAAGTACTGATAAATGAGGCTTAGGCTTAGAAAAAAGCATAGAGGTAAATAAAATGACACAGACTAGGCAATTTTTTTTTAAGAGAGAATTTTGCTATAGGGCACATATGCTAGCTAGAGAGGTAGAGAAAGTGAGAAATCACCCCCTAGGAGGGATAGCCACACCGTAATCCCTTCTCCTCCACTCTCTTCTCGAGGTTGACTAGTGGGAGTCCAGCAACATAACCATTATGCCATCTGCTGGTCTGGTAATGAGATTTCTAAGGCATCAAAAGAAAATATGAATGACTGTTAAAATTAAAAACGCTTATGCTTCAAAGAATACTCTCAAGAGGGACCAGTGATTTCTCGCTTTCTCTCTGTCTCTCCAGCAAGCACACATGCCCTATAGCAAAAATTTTTCTCTGAAAAAGAGAAAAAGAATACTCTCAAGAAAGTAAAAAGACAGTACACAAATGGGGAGAAAATATCTGCAAGTCACATAACTGATAAGGAACTTGTACCCAGTAGATAAAGACTTCTTTATCTACTCCAGGGATAGCCATGCCACAATCATTTTCCATTCTCCTCCTGGGATTTTGGGCACCCACACATACGTACCCATGAGTTTCAAGTCGCCAGGTCTGGGACTTAAACTATGGTCAGCCATGGGAAATCTAGCACCTTAACCACCAGGCCGCCTGCTGGACCCCAGTAACTACATTTTTAAATGGGCATAGGATTTGAATGGACATTTTTCTAAAGATTTATAAATGGTACATGAAAAGATATTCAATGTCATTAGTTATTAGAGAAAGGTAAATCAAAACCACAATCAGCCTTAGAGCCTGATGGATGGTGAAGGGAGCTGGATCTCACAGAGCTGACTGGTTTGGAAATCAGATTCTTCCCCTTCTCCAGGTTTGTTGTTTTGGGAGGTTTTGTTTTGGTTTGCTTCTGTCATTGTTGTAGGCTGTTTCTGTGCTAAGCATCTCCCTGAGGTATAAACATAGTCTTTGCAGGTCTTTGATGAGTTTGCACCTTTCCTGAGCATGAACAGAGACTTTCTCTTTTTTTTTTTTTTTTTGGAGAGGTTTTTGCTATAGGGCATGTGCGCTTGCCTGAATGAGAGACGAGAGACACAAAGAGACACAAAGTGAGAAATCGCCTCCCAGGGGGTTGGGCACGCCACAATCCCTTCTCCTCCATTCTCCTCTGGGGATCTTGGGCACGCATGCACACGCACCCGGCGTGAGTTTAAGCCACCGGGTCTGGAACTTGAACTGCGGTAGACTACATGGGAGTCCAGCGACATAACCATTACGCCAACTGCTGCCCCCATGAACAGAGACTTTCTAATTTCCCCCACATATGTAGCTGCTTTTGTACAACCTAGTCTTTATTATCTGGCTTCCAAAAGAGAGAAAAAGAAAAAAATGAAACAAGGGAGAAAGGTGTCAGCCCTTTAAATTCCTTAGTCACATCAGCCAGCCAAAGGGGAAGAAACTTTCTTTATTTTATTACATTTTTTAAGAGGTTTTTGTCTTAGGGTGTTGTGCAGTGGGGAGAGGGAGGAAACAGAGACAGTGAGAGGGAAAGTGAGAAATCACCTCCCGGGGGAAAGCCACCTGGCAGTACCTTTTCTACTCTCTTCCTAGGATCTTGGGCGCACACGCACACACATCCGGTGTGAGTTTCAGGCCACCAGGTCCTGGGCTCAAATAACCTTTGGCCATGTTGGGTCCAGCGACACAACGATGACACAATCTGCTGGCCCTGGGAAGGGACTTTTAACAATGAGGGTAGGAGCAACAACAATGGCTGCCCACCAGCACCTCCATGATCAGAAGGAGCCAGAGGCCAGGTGGTGGTGAGGCAGGAATGTGGGCTGTAGGGCTGACTCACACAGGAACACGACAGGTTCATGTTGGAAGACCTGTCTGAACATACCAGGTGAGTGCATGCCCATGATCCAGGCTAGCTAATGCTGGAAGTGCCCTGTGCTCTGAGGAGCCTGTTGGGGTAGTCTCTCTTTCTCTGGCTCATGGAAGAAAAGAAAAAAAAATTTTTAAAGGAGCAGCAGTGTGGGTTTTTTTTGGAGAGGTTTTTGACTTAGGGTACGTGCACACTGGAGACAGAGACAGTGGAGGGGAAAGTGAGAAATCACCCCCAGGTAAGATGTTCACACCTCAATCCCTTCTCCCTCCTCAGGATTTTGGGCACACATGCACATCCGCCTGGCATGTTTTTCAAGCTGCTGAGTCTGGAACTCAAATCATGGTCAGCTATGTGGGATCAAGCACCTTAACCATCACACCATGTGCTAACACACTTATAGTCTGTTCGTACTTTTTGGGATTTGAACCGTGTTCGGCTATGTGGCAGTCCACCACCTCAATTATCACATCACCTCCTGGCCCTACAGTCTGTGGGGTTTTTTGGAGAGATTTTTGCTATAGGGCATGTGTGCTTGCCAAAAAGAGAGAGAGAGACAGAAAGCGAGAAATCACCCCCCAGGGGGGATGGCCACATCACAATCCCTTCTCTATTCTCCTCTCAGGATCTTGGGCATGCACGCACACGCGACTGGTGTGAGTTTAAGCCACCAGCTCAGGGACTTGAACTACGGTCGACTACATGAGAGTCCAGTGACATAGCCATTATGCCAACTGCTGGTCCACCTACAGTCTGTGGAAAGTCTCATAAGAATACACTTCATTTCAAAAAAATTACTATCAAACTGGCTAAAATAAAAATTACATTGAAGTAGGCCAAGATTTAATAGAAAGGATACAAAAACTACCAAAAAATGATAAATTGGACTTTATCAATATTAAGTACTTCTGCTCTTCAAAGACTTAAGCTTCAGTTATCTAAAAATGCAAATACAAATTAAAATCTTTATGACCTATGGATAGAAGGTAATGAGCTTTTAAAGTTCGCATCATACACCTTTTTCCATTGAGAAGCCTATTGACATTTAGATTCAACGAAGAAAAACAGGTGCCAATCTCAGAAGAGTGAAACCTTCCATTATTAGCCCCTATGACTAAAACAATAATGCTCCATTGGGAGCAACAGATTATGTAATGACATATTCAGCTCAACAGGAAGCCAAAAGAAAGGCTGGAGCCACACCCAGGGATCTTATTACTCAATATTTGCCCTATAGGTGGCCTCTGACATTTAAAGCTTTTAATTAACACATTTCCAAGCTTGCAATTTGATACCAGAAACAAAAGGATTTTATTCACCTTGTTCCCAGGAAGGTCAAGGATGGCAATTCAAAGTCAAAAGCTCAACTGCCAATCCAATATACAAACATGCTTCAAAATGTTTCGAGAAAATGGAACTGAAGGACACATTTGTTATGGGGCAAGAAAAAAATTTTTGAGAGATTTTTGCTACAGGACATGTGCACTCACTTAAGAGATAAAGAATGAGAAAGCAAGATGGCCACACCACAATCCCTTCCTCATTCTCTCGGGATTCTGGATAGGCATGCACTGAGAGTCCAGTGCCTCGACCACTACACCATTGGCTGGCACACAAAAACATTTTTTGAAATCTATGCATAATTTTCATAATATGCATAATTTTCATAATATTCATTTTCCATAAACATTTTGACAACCCCACCTACATAGATGCATGCAAGTAATACTAATGCAAACAAATCAGAAAATGGTGGATAAAAAAGAAATACAGAAAAGTCGTTATATTAAGATCGGGATATAACGCTTCACATATCTGAAATGGGAATGCTTAAATGCTGGGTCAGCAGGCTAGCAGGTGCTGTGGTGGTAGAGGCCGCTGGACTACCACATGGCTGACTGCAATTTGAGCACTGGACTTGGCAACTTGCTTTCTCACTTTCCTTCTCTGATCAACTTCAAAAAAATAAAATGACAATAAATAAAATAATTCTTAAAACAGGTAAATAAATGCAGGGTCACCACTACTTAATCTATACCTTAACGAAACTGTATATATCCTCAACAAAACTGTGGAGAAGTATAACTGTTGGGGACTCCTTTTCTGCCTGAAATTCTGAAGACAGAAAATCATCAAAAAAAAGAAAAGTTCTTTTTACATTTGGGATTTGTTTTTTCTTTCTCTTATTTTGCCAGAAGGCAAGTGAGCTAGCCAGAAAGAGACCAAGACAGTGGGGACCCTCCACCCCCACCCCGCCGCAGTGGGGCATTAGTCAAGCTACAATCCCTTCTTCATTCTTTCGGGATTTGGGGCAGGCAGGCACACACAAACACATGCACCCAACATGTTTTTCAAACCACTGGGTCTGGCTGCCATGTGGGATCTAACTCCTTCAATCAGCACGACTCTAGATGGTTTCTACTTACTCATTTTCATTCAGAACTTTCTCCCAGTCACCCAAATAGACTAACAATGTCAGATTTGGCAGTAACTTTTTTTTTTTTGGGGGGGGGGGGTTTTACAATTTTTTAGGAGTATTCAGTTTTTTTTTTTGGGGGGGGGGGATTCTACAATTTTTTAGTAGCATTCAGAGTAACAGTGTTAAACAAGCAAAGGATGTTTTCATTTTCAAGTACAGAAAATGAACAAGGTTTGTTCTAGTATTCTCTTGCTCAATAACTGAATACCTAAAAGTAGGTATTTAAAAAAACAGATTTATTTAGCTTACAACTTTGGAGGTGAGAGCCTTCTTGCTGGTAAACTGAGTTGGCTATCCTTCAAATCTATTGGATAAGCAAAAATTCCTCCATACTTAGTTACAAAGTAAATCTAATATATGACAGTACGTACTTCCCACTTTTTTAGGACCTACTTTGCATTTAAGTCTCATGTGAATTTGCAAAAATGATTGTGACCTAGATAACTTCTGTGTTTTAACACTATAGAACTTGTCTCTACTTACATTACACAATGTTGCAGAAATGTTTCTAATAAACTATATTGCAACCAAGATCATAAACTGGCAAGAGATGAAACAATGATAGTCATCTATTCATTTTTATTTCAGTCAAGCAGTAATCATCAAGTAAAATACTTTTTCACATGAAATACCTCTCTACTGAGCTACAACTGAAGTATTTTATAGCCACAAAAGAAATTTTGTAATGTCCTCTTGTGAAGGATATTAGTTGGTTCACCTGTCCAAAGAATATGTGTGGGGAGTAGGAAAAGATTTTGGCTTTTTCTTAACTTCATTTACTTTACTAAGTACTACGGACAAAGGACAAAAACTTTGTTCTAATAGGAAAAAAAAAAAAGAAAAAATTAAAAATGAAACAGGACAAGCAGATGATGTAATGGTTACACTGCTGGGCTCCCATGGAGTCGACTGCAGTCTGAGTCCTGGACCTGGCAGCTTAAAATTCACACCAGGTGCACGTGCATGCATGCCCAAGATCCTGAGAGAATGGAGGAAGAAAAGGGATTGTGGCGTGGTCCCCTTCCGGGGGGGAGGGGGGAGTAACTTATTTTCTGTCTTTCTCTGTCTCTCTGGAGAGTACATGTGGCCTACAGCAAAATGTCTTTTAAAATAAATAAATAAAAATGGAACATAATACTTACAGATTCCTAATTCTATAGAAATAGGTGACTAATGGACAGGAAATAGGAAAAAAACAAAGAATAACAGTATTAAAATATTGTTGGGAAAAAATTATATAAATTTTCTAAGGGTGGAAATTCCACACTTGAGGCCAGTAGGTAGTGTGATGGTTAAAGCACTGGACTCCCACATGGCCTACCACAAACTGAGTCTTAGACCTGTTGCTTTCTGACTTTCTCTCTTTTTCTGGTGAGCATATATGCCCTATAGCAAACTTAATTATAAAAAAGAAATTTCACACTGACCTAACAAAAATGGAACAACAGAGATTAGAGACCATCTGACTTGAAAAATGAAATCTAGAAACATAGAGGAAGCTGCAAAATTAGGTCAGATGATGAAAAGAGGGACCTTGGTCCAAACACCATTACCCCATCAAAATAAGATAGGGAAGTTAAAATTTTGGAGAGGCTGAAACCAGTTCCTAAAAAGAGTCTGGAAAGACAGAGACAGATAATAAACCTGGGTGAAATGGTACAGGTCCACAGGTATTCACATTTAGATTAGAATGAGCCTGCTGAGGGGAACTATTGGGTTGTTAGAAAAGTCATGATGTATTTTTCTGTTTTTCTATGCAAAATGCATCATGACTTCTCTAATGACTAGTAGCTGACTTCCAGAAAGGGTGAACCTGGCAAAGTCACCACTACCCATGGCCTGAAAATCAGATCTACATAACCAAAACTCTGATACCCTATCCACACCAAATTAGGGCCCACTGCTATGGATTGTCACAACTCCTTAGCCACCTTCATGGTATTTATGTATCACATTGTGATCATTTATTTAACGTCCTTTTTCCCCACCAGAGTGTAAATCCCACAGGAACAGGAACCATTTGTCTTATTCACAGCTATTTCAGAACACAGCATGGTGCCTGGAGCATAGTCATATCCAGGTAGTACTCACTGCTCTGACTTGCACACCTATGCCCAGGCCCACAGACAAAAATAAATAAATGAGAGCAGATTTCTTGTTCGGGCCACCTTACCTGAGTAATATTAGAAGTTAAATTTTGCGGGACCAGCAGTTGGCGTAATAGCTATGTCGCTGGACTCCCATGTAGTCAAGTGCGGTTCAAGTCCCGGACCCAGTGGCTTAAACTCACGCCAGGTGCGTGTGCGTGTGTGCCCAAGATCCCAAGAAAATAACGGATCGCGGCATGGTCATCCTCCCTGGGAGATGATGTCTTGCTTTCTGTCTCTGTCTCTGTCTTCCTGGCAAGTGCAGGTGCCCTACAACAAAACCAAATGAAACAACCCTCTCCAAAAAAAAAAAGTTTTGCCTCATCTTATTTCTAGTCTTCCTGGGGACTAACCACTTGCCATCATTCAAGGGAAATAGCATTCTTTCTACAAATAATTGAATTCTACTGATATCACCTATATAATCACCACAATGACCATATAGAATGTTTTTACCACTTCTGTCTCCATACAACCGCTGATTTGATTTCTAATATTGTAGGACAGTAAGTACTCTTCTGTACAGAGGGGAAGATAGCTTTTCACTATACCTACTTTAAAAAATAAAATAATTACCTGGGTTTCAGAAAAGAGGTATCTATTCTAACCTCCCGACATTTTTTTTTTGGGGGGGGGGAGAGATTTTCACTGTAGGGCGCGTGCACTCGCCAGACAGACAGAGACATAGAGACAGAAAGCGAGAAATCACCCCCCAGAGGGGATGGTCACGCCGCAATCCCTTCTCCTCCATTCTACTCTCGGGATCTTGGGCACGCACGCACACGCGCCCGGCGTGAGTTTTAAGTCACCGGGTCCGGGACACGAACCGCGGTCGACTACATGGGAGTCCAGCGACATAGCCATTACGCTAACTGCTGGTTCCCACCTCCCGACATTTTTCATTTCTTCCAAATTGTATCATGTAAAGGAAGATGGCTATAAAGCAAATCTAATTTCACTTTGCAGCCATGAAAACTGAGACATAGGGTCAGCAGATGGCATGGTGGTTGAGGTGCTGAATGAACTTCCACATGGCCAACTGAGCAGTTCGAGTCCCAGACTGGAGGCTTGAAAAATCACGGCAGGGGCTGTGGTGGCGCCTGCTCTATGGAAAATCATGGCAGGCACATATGCATGTGTTCAAAATCCTGAGAGAATGGAAGACGGGGGGAGTGCAGCACCGTCATCACCTCTGTGGTTAAATTCTCACTTTCCCTCTGTGTCTCTCTGTGGCAAAAAAAAAAAAAAAAAAAAAAAAAGAAAGGAAGAAAAAAGACCTGGGCAGATCCTATAGTGATGGTTTAAAGAGCATTAAATAAATAACTGTAACTATGTTAAATAAATACCACGAAGGTGCCTAACTGAGCTGTACAAACCTACAGTCAGAGCTACCTAATCGGAGGAAGATAGAGACGTAGGCTGTTTTGACCTGCTGACCTGAACTTGAGTTACATCTATGAATAGTTTATAAATAGTGCTTTCTTTTGGCCAGCCTTGGAGTAATCCAGCAGAAATTAACAGTCACCCTCTGAAGCTTTCCAAGGGTTATCTTAAGGTTGCAAATAGAGCCTGCATTCTCATACTTCCTTAGGGCAAGGCCCCGTTCTACTGTGCAGGACAATTATTTGCACACAGCTCCCCCCAAATAAGCACAAAGTATCTAATTTACCTTTTCTTTTTTTTTTAAGAGAGATTTTTGCTATAGGGCACATGCACTCACCTAGAGAGACAGAGACAAGGAAAAAGTGAGAAATCACCCCCAGGGCAATGGCCACATCATAATCCCTTCTCCTCTGATCTCCTCTTGGGATTTTGGGCACGCATACACATATGCCCAACATGAGTTTCAAGCTGTGGGGTTTGGCAACTGGCTGGCCATGTGGGAGTCCAGTAGGTCTTTAGCACTCAATAGATAATGCAAGAAACAATCACATTTTGCCTTTTTTTTTTTTTAAAGAGATTTTTGCCCTAGGGTGGGAGGGGAGACAGTTACATGTAAAGTGAGACATCAACCCACCCCCACCAGGGATGGCCATGTAGCATTTCCTTCTCCATTCTCCTCCCGGGACCTTGGACACATGTGGGCATGAGTTTCAAGCCACTGGGTCCGGGACTCGAACTGAGGTAGACTATGTAGAAGTCCAGTGACATAATCACAGCTACACCATCTGCTGGTCCTCATATTCTGTCTTAATAACAAACAACTGCTAACACTCACTAAGCTTTTTATGCCAGGTACCATATAACAAGACTTTATTTGCGTTATTTCAATTGTCACATAACCACCACCCTGTAAAGTATGTAGTATCGTCTCCATTCTACAGATCAGAAAAAGCCTTTACAGAATTTACTTGCCCAAGGTTACACTATTAAGTGGTATAGCAGGAAAACACTTTCAGGGCCAGCCAGTGGCTTTCAGGGCGTCAGTGGTGTGGTGGCTAAGGCAGCTGGATCCCAGATGGCTAACTACACAGTTTGGGTCCTAGACCCGATGATTTGTAAAATATGCCAGGCATATATGCATATGTGCCCAAACTCCTGATAGGAGGATGGAGGAGAAGGGACTGTGCCTCAGCCATCCCCACTTGGGGTATGCTTTCCCACTTTCCCTCTCTGTCTCTCCCTTCAGCAAGAGTGCATGCTTTGTAGCAAATTAAAAACAAATGAAAAAGAAAACCAAAACACTTTCAAATCAGTAATATGAAAACAAACAACGGAATTAAAAAATAGGCAAGACTGGGGGACCAGCAGTTAGCGTAATGGCTATGTCGCTGGACTCCCACGTAGTCGACCGCGGTTCGTGTCCCGGACCCGGTGGCTTAAAACTCACGCCGGGCGCGTGTGCGTGCGTGCCCAAGATCCCGAGAGGAGAATGGAGGAGAAGGGATTGCGGCGTGACCATCCCCCCTGGGGGGTGATTTCTCACTTTCTGTCTCTCTGTCTCGGCGAGTACACAGGCCCTATAGCAAAAACCTCTTTAAAAAAAAAAGCAAGCCTGAACACCTTGCAAAAGAGACATATAAAAAAATGGCCAATAAGCCTATGAAAAAATACCAATATCATTAGTCATTAAAGAAATGCAAGCTAAAAGCTAAAACCACAATTACATGTTACTACATGCCCATGAAAATGACTTGAAGTAAAATGACTGACAAATACTATGTGTCAATGAAGACGTGAAACTGGAAAACTCACACATTGCTCATGCATTGTGGGAGTGTAAAATGATGTAACAGTTTGAAAAAGTGTCTGATAGTTGCTTAAAAAGTTGATATTAAGACCCTATAATCTTAGTCCTAGTAATTTTACGACTAGTAATTTTTACTCAAGAGGAATGAAAACATATATCCACACAAAGATTTGTACATGCAAATTCACAGTAACTTTATTCACAATAGCCCCAAACCTGAAACAACCCAAGAGTCAATGAACAGGGGAATAAATATTGATTTATCATACAATAATATAAAAAACAATAAAAAAGAACAAATTACTAATACAGAGGAAAGACAGGTTAATCTCACTAACAGGAGAAAACCTAGACAGAAGTGTACATATTGTTTTATAATGTTAGAAATCAAATCAGTGGCCATATGAAGACAAGAGTGGTAGAACTGGTCTACATATTGATTGTGATGATAACACAGGTACTGTTTGTCAAAACTCACTGAACTCTATGTTCAAAATCTGTACATTCTACTGTACAATTAGATCTCAATAAAGTTGACTTGGGGGAAAAACTAGACAGCAAAATATGATAAACACACTTTATCAGGGCCAGTAGGTGAGGTGGTGGTTAAGGTGCTGGACTTCCACATGGACGACTGCAGTTAAGAGTACAGAACTGGTAGCTTGTTTTCACTCCCTCCCTCCCTCTCTCCTGATGGCTTGCTTTCTAACTCTGCCCATTTCTCTGTTGAGTGCACATGCCCTATAGCAAAATAAAAAATATTAACTAAAAACTGGGGCTGGCAGGTGGCGTGGTGGTTTAGGGCATTGGACTCCCACGTGGCCGACTGCGGTTTTGAATCCTGAAACTGGCAGCTGGCTTTTTCATTTTTTTTTCTCTATCTTTCTCTGGTCAAATTAAAAATAAATTAATTAAATAATTCTTTAGACAAAAATAACTAAAAATTAAATAATAAAGAAGTGTTTAAAAACACACACACAAATGTTTATCAAAAGGCAAATGCTTAAATAAATTATAATTCTTGCAACAAATCTTATTCAGCTGTAGTAAAGGAAGTATTCCAGGTATGAATATGGAATGTATGACCTGACACACACAGGTCAGCGAACAATGCAAGATCAACGTGTACACTATGTTACCTTTTGGGTAACACAAAGCTAAATTATATTCATGTTTTCTTGCATATGCAAAAGGAAACTGGAAGGATACCCAAACAACAGTAGTGAACGTTAGGAGTCACAGGAACTGGGCAGGGGGAAGGTCATTTTTCATTGTATACCTGTTTGATCTACTTAAAAAATGAAAAAATTGGGGGCCGGCAGATGGCGTGGTTAAAGCGCTGGACTTGCAGTTTTGAGTCATGAGTTGCTTTTTAATTTTTTCTCTCTCTCACTCTCTCTCTAATCAAATTGAAATTAATTAATTAATTTAATAAATCATTCTTTTTTGGGGGAAAAAAAAAAGAAGAAACAAGTACCTAGATTTCAGAAAAGAGGTCATCTGTTCTAACCTCCCTACATTACATTCCTAATCCTTCCAAACTGTATCTAAAATGTGAAACAGACCTATTTCCATACTCTACAGCCCAGGAAGAAAATGGAGGCAGATACTAGAATATGTTAGCAGCACAAGCCACAAGTCAAATTGTATGAGTTCAAACCCCATCTATGCCATTTAACTTTATGACTGTGAAAATCACTTCTCTGTGCCTGTTTTCCTATCTCTTTCCTATTGGGTTGTAAAGAATGTTGAGAGGGTCTGGCAGGTGGCATGGCAGTTAAGGGAGCTGGATTCCCACATGGATGACTGTGGTTCGAGTCCCAGACCTGGTAGTATGCTTTCTCGCTATCCCTTTCTCTCTCTCTGTCTCTAGTTGAATTAAAAATAATAACAATAACAACAAATGGAATTTAAAAAATAATTCTTTAAAAAAAAGAATATATTTTTTTAAATTTAGGAGCTATAGTTAATGTTAAATATTTTTTAATAATTACTTTTTTATTAATTTTATTTATTCACTCATTTAATCTTAATTTGAGCAGAGAAAGACACAGAGAGAGATAGAAAGAGAGAGGGAAACCCAGGCCCAGGACTCGAACCATGGTCAGCCATGTGGGAGTGTCCAGCACCTTAGCCACTATGCCACCTCCGGGCCCCCCCCCCCCAAAAAAAAGAATACTAAGAGAGAAAGTACACAGGGTCAGCTGGTGGCATGGTAGTTAAGGCACTGGTTTCCCCATGGCTGACTGAGGTTCAAGTCTCAGATCCAGTGGCTTGAAAATCACAATAAATAAATGATAAATAAATAAATGTTTTGTTTGTTTTAAAAAAAGAGGAATTGGCAGGTGGCACAGTGGTTAAGGGCACTGGACTCCCACACGACCGACCATGGTTTGGGTCCTGGACATGGCAGCTTGCTTTCTCACTTTCCCTCTCTCTCTTTTGCTCTTGCTCTGTCTCTCTCTGGTCAAATTAAATAAATAAATAAAGTTAAGATAATTTTTTAATAAGTACATATAAAGAAAGCACTTAGAGGGACCAGCGGGTGGTGTGGTGATTTGATTAAGGTGCTGGACACTCTCACATGGCTGATCATGGTTCAAATCCTGGACCTGATGGCTTGCTTTCTCACTTTCCTTCTCTGTGTCTCTCTCTGGTCAAATTAAAAAATAAGTGAATAAATAAATAAAAATAATTATTTTTAAAAAAAAGAAAGCACTTAGATAATAAGCAACCAATAAATACTATTATTACTATTAAAGCAAATAAATTGATAGTAATTAAAATTCCATGAAATACTATGATTCTATGTATCTCTATATATGTGTATATATACTCATATATGTGTGTGTATATATATATATTTGTACATATTTGCATATACAGATATATGAATGGAAAAATAGAAGGATTCAAACAAATTCTTGGGACTAAGGGTTTCACTTTCTTTCTTTCTGTATAACTTTTCCTCCAGCAAAAGTAATCAACTTAAAAAAGAATTCACTTCAATGGCACCCCTCATCTTAAAACACTTCAGTGGTTTTGATTACACAGGATAAAATCCAAAATACCTAGTAGGCCTTGGATGTCACGGCTCCACCCAGCTCTCTGGTCACTATCATCTTTCATTCACTACATTACACTGCAGCCAGAGCTTTTAGTCCCAGCTAATGTGCCAAAATCCTGCTTGACTGCAAATGCAGCTGGAATGCTCTTGTCTCAATTCTTCCCAAAGCTACTTCACTGTCATCAGTTCAATTCAAAGTCATCTTCTCACAGAAGCTTTCTTTTATCATACTTACAAAAGTAGATCTCTCCCTATTTTTCTTTCTCAACACCTTGTTTGTTTCCTTCATAGAAAGTACCACATTTTAGGGACCAGCAGTTAGCGTGATGGCTATGTCGCTGGACTCCCACGTAGTCAACCGCGGTTCGTTTCCTAGACCCGGTGGCTTAAAACTCACACCGGGCGCGTGTGCGCAAGTGCCCAAGATCCCAAGAGGAGAATGGAGGAGAAGGGATTGCGGTGTGGCCATCCCCCCTGGGGGGTGATTTCTCGCTTTCTGTCTCTCTTTCTCTCTCTGTCTGTCTGGCGAGCGCACGCGCCCTATAGCAAAAACCTCTCCAAAAAAAAGGAAAAAAACAAACAAACAAAAAACCTAATCTGTTAGGGGGAAGATCATTCAACAACTATACTATCAATTCCAAATTACCATATTCAAACTCCAGTATCACACTCTGAACACATTAATCAACAAATGTCAATCTATAGATGTAGGATATTCAGATTAAGAACTCCTTGGTATGAGGGAGCCCCAAAGTGATTTCAGACTGGAAAGAGAAGGATGAAAACCAATGTATCATCTAAGAGAAACCCTACTCTCCTAGACCCACACAAAAACCTTGGTGTCATCTTTGACTTTCTTTTTCATTCCCGAAACCCAATGTGTTATTAGATTCTATTGACTGGGGGCCAGCAGTTGGTGAAATGGCTATGTCACTGAACTCCCATGTAGTCAACTGCAGTTCAAATCCTGGACCTGGTGGCTTAAACTCAAGTCGGGCGCGTTTGTGCGCATGTGTGCCCAAGATCCCAAGAGGAGAATGGAAGAGAAGAGATTGCAGCATGGCCATCCCCCCTGGGGGTGATTTCTCGTCTTTTTTCTCCCTCTGGCGAGCGCACATGCCCTATAGCAAAAACCTCTCAAAAAAAAAATAAATAAATAAATAAATAAATAAAAATCTAGGACCACCCAGTGGCATAGCAATGTGCAGAGCTCTAAGATGCTGAACCCACATGGGAGGGTCCGAGGTTCACATCCTGGGGTCCTTCCTGTCCATGCTAGCCATACATATGTGCCCAGGATCTTGACTGGTTGAGGCTGGGGCGGGGGGATTGAGTTGAGGGCTTTATTGGGGGTGCCTCCCCCAACATACCATGAAAGAAGTGAATAAATAACACACACACATGGGACCAGCAGTTAGCGTAATGGCTATGTCGCTGGACTCCCATGTAGTTGACCGTGGTTCGCGTCCCGGACCTGGTGACTTAAAACTCACGCCGGGCGCGTGTGCATGCGTGCCCAAGATCCCGAGAGGAGAATGGAGAAGGGATAGCGGCGTGGCCATCCTCCTTTCCCCCCTGAGGGGTGACTTCTTGCTTTCTGTCTCTCTCTGTCTTTCTGGCGAGTGCATGCACCTTATGGCAAAAACCTCTCCAAAACACACACACACACACACACACACACACACACACCATGTCTAACACTTTTCACTACCCCAATGCCGCCAGTCTGGTCCAAGCCACTATTCTTTGTCTTAATTACAACAGCTCCCAAACTAACTTCCTCAGTGCTGCCCTTGTTCTCTTACAGTGTTTTATAAAAAGTAGGGGGTTAACATGATGGACAAGGTGCTGGACTCCCATGTGGCTGACTGTGGTTCAGGTCCCGAACCTAGCAGCCTGCTTTCTCACTTTCCCATGCTCTCCCTCTGGTCAAATTTTAAATGACAATTCTAATAAATGTGATAATGAACAAATAAGTAAGGGGAGCAGGTGGTGTGGTGCTTAAGGGCACTGGACTCCCATATGGCTGACCATGGTTCAAGTCCCAGACCTGGTGGCTTGCTTTCTCACTTTCCCTCTCTTTCTCACTCTGTCGCTCTCTAGTCAAATTTAACATAAATAAACAAATAAAGTTAAATAAGATAATTCTTTAAAAAATAATAAATGTAATTAAATACATTTTAAAAAGAGAGAGAGAAGTTTTTTGCTATGGGGGGGCATGCTTGCCAAAGAAACAGAGACAGAGAGGCAGAAAGTGAGAAATCACTTCTCGGGGGGATGGCCACACCACAATCCCTTCTCCTTCGTTCTCCTCAGGATTTTGAGCAAGCACACACAGGCACCTGGCCTGAGTTTTAAGCTGCCAGGTCCAGGACTTGAACCATGTGGGAGTCCAGCAATGTAACCATTATGCTATCTGCTGGTCCCTAAATAATTTTATTTTAAGTGCACTCAGAATGATGCTTTTAGGGCCAGCAGATGGTGTGGAGCTTAAGGCGGCTGGATCCCATATGGCTGACTAGACAGTTCCAAGTCTCAGACCCTAAGGCTTGAAAATCATGCCAAAAGGCCAGCAGGTGGTGTGGTGGTTAAGGTGCTGGACTCCCACATGGCCAACCATGGTTCAAGTCCCAGACCTGGTAGCTTGCTTTCTCACTTTCTCTCTCTTTCTCTTTCTCTGTCTGTCTGTCTCTGGTGAGCACACCTGCTCTATAGCAAATCAAAGAAATAATAACAATAACAAATAAAATTTTAAAAAAAGAAAAAAAGAAAATCATGCCAAAGTCATGTGCATGCATGCCCAAAATCCAGAGAAGAGAATGGAGAGGGGATTGCAGCCTGGCCATTCCCCAAGTGGGAATGCTTTCTTACTTCCCCTCTCTCTCGCAATCTCTGGCAAGTGCATGTGGCCTAAAATAATAATTAAAAAAGAATGATACTTTTAAATCATCCTATCACTCTTCTGCTCTAGTGATTTCCTACCTTAGAATGAAAGCAAAAAAAATTTTTGTTGTTATTTTATTTTTGTTATTATTTTGTTTTATTGCCACAGAGTATGAGAGAGAGACAGTGAGAAAGTGAGAAATCATCCCCAGGGGGATGGCCACACTGCAATCCCTTCTCCTCCATTCTCCTAGAATTTTGGGCACGCATACACATGCGACCAGTAGAACTTTCAAACCACCAGGTTCAGAACTCGAACCATGGGTGGCCATATGGAGGTACAGCATCTTAGCCACTATGTCACCTGCTGGTCTTCACAAAAATTATTCCTAAAACCTACAAAGCTCTACATGATCTGCCTTCCCTGATCATCCTGATCTCATCTATCCTATCCAACAACCACGGACTCCCTGACTGTCCCTCAAACATACCATATACATTCTTACTTTAAGGCCCGAGAACGTGCTCTCCCTGCCAGAAATGCTCTTCCTGTACTAGCTCTCGGCCTTTTACTCCATCATCTTCCTAAAGCCATCTGGGGCCATCGCATCTAAAATTTCAACCGCACATCCTCATACCCTTACCCCATACACACATTCCAGTCCTTTTTCTTCTCTGCATTATTTTTCTCCTTAGCACTTGCTGCTAATCTAATGTAGTACATATTTTAGTTATTTACTCTGCCTACTGTCTGACTCCTATAGATTGTCATTTCCACGAAGGCATAAATGTTTATTCACTACTGTGTCCCTAGTGCCTAGAACAGTATCCGGCACAAACATCTGAGGTAACTGAATGAATAAGTAAGCTCGAAATGAACAAGAAAACAAGGACTTACGAAAGAGGTTAAGTAAGAATGGCTAACTATTAAGTAAAGATTTGTAGCTCAAGCTTCATGTCAAGCCTTGGCATATCAGGGACATTTCTGTGACATCAGCATGTGGTGAAATAGGTTAACAATTATTATCCAAGATCCAAAGAAGTTCCTGAATAAGCACTAAGCATGGACTATTCTGGATTATCAAGAAGATATCCGGGATAAAATTACTTGTTGACGAAAACATGTATGTTGATGTGCTTGACTGAGCCAATGTACAGTGTACTCTGGATGGAAAAATCTCATTTTGTATGCTGTAATGATGTACAGTGAATGAATGTAAATAAATAAATTTTTTAAAAAAGAAGATATCCAGGGGAAATAAAATCACAAATGAAATATATGATCACCGACCCATTATGAGCTATGCTTTAACATAAAAGTTATCATGAGGCAAACACCAGAAGACACATTTAAGGCTACAATACTACAGTGATGCTAAGCAGCCAAAAGAAGTCAAGTGATCTGCCCGCCACTAACCAATTACATGAACAGATTCTCTTTGAACCTGTTTCTTGAGTCCCTATTAAAATAAGGATCATGAGGCTAGCAGGTAGCACAGAGGTTAAAGTGCTGGACTCCCACATGGCCAACCACAGTTCAGGTACCAGACCCAGTGACTTGAAACTCACTCTAGGTGTGTGTGCATGTGTACTCAAAATCCCAAGAGGAGAATGAAGTAAGGATTGTGGTATGGCCATTCCCCCAGGGCGGGTAATTTCTCACTTTCTCTCTCTCTCTCTCTATCTGTCTCTCCAGTGAGTGCACAAACCCTAAAGCAAAAATCTTTCTAAAAATAGGGGCTGGCAGGTGGCATGGTAGTTAAGGGCACTGGACTCTCACATGGCCTACTGCGATTTGAGTTCCAAACCTGGTGGCTTGCTTTCTCACTCTCCCTCCCTCTCTCTCTCTCTGTCTCTCTCTGGTCAAATCAATAAGATAAATAAATAAATAAATAAAGTTAAATTTATAAAAAGATTAAACTTAAAAAAAAAACCTCTAAAAATAAAAAATAAAGATCACTACTACCCAAGATACTCTCAACTTTATTTTGTTATTTTTATTTTAATTTGCTATCGGGCATGAGAACTCAGCAGAAACAGAGAGAAAGAGAGGACAGTGATAAAGCAAGCATCCCAACCACCACACCACCTGCTGGCTCCAATACTTTCAACTGTTGATAGTTGCTTTGAAGATAAAATAAGAAAACACCTTTGAAAGCATAAAATGGTATAAACCATGGTATAAACCCAAGAAGTTACTAAGCTCCGAGTTTGTTAACTTACTGTATACCAGGAAGATTTACTAAAAATAGTGTCCTGGGGCAGCCAAGTGGTGTGGTAGTTAAGACTGAAGGATCCCACATGGCCAACATGAGAGGGTGAAGTCCTGAATCATGCCAGGGGCATGTGGGCGCATTCCAAAAATCTGAGAGAATGGAGAAGGGATTGTGGCATGGCCATCCCCCCTGGGGACGAGAGAGTATGCTTGTTTGCTCTCCCCCCTCACCCGCTGTGAGCATAATCCATAGCAAAATGTTTAAAAAGTCCTTCTGAAGAGGCTTTGTTTTTTAAAGAACTTATTTAATTTTACTCATAATCATTACTACTTTTTAATTTGATCAGAGAGAGAAAGAGGGGAAGTGAGAAAGCAAATCACCAGGTCCCGAACCACAACTGGCCAGTAGGAGTCCAGTGCCTTATCCACCACACCACCTACCAACCCCAAAACTTTGTTTTAGTCAAATTATTAGCCAGGAAGTAGATTCTCCCTTGGACTCAAATAGAAAAAATATTTCATTATCTGGTTCAGAGAAGGAGAATAGGAATGATCTTGTTTCTGAGTTACAATAAGATCATGTTACACAACAGCTTGCAAAGGACTGATTGCAAGGTCACTAATTTATTACTCAAAATAAAATTATCTACACATCTTCCTCCCAAATCAAAGCCTCAAACTAATCTTCACAGGACTGCATTATCAGTAGTTGCCTGAAGTTGAAGGGATACAAGAGTAAGAGGGAACTTTTTTTTTAAAGAAAGATTGAAAGACTTTTGAGAGGTTGTTTTTTTTTTTCTTTTGTCTAATGCTATTGGGCGCGTGCGCTCGCCAGAAAGAGAGAGACAGAGAGATAGAAAGCGAGAAATCATCCCCCAGGGGGGATGGCCACACTGCAATCCCTTCTCCTCCATTCTCCTCTCAGGATCTTGGGCATGCGCACACACACACGACTGGCGTGAGTTTTAAGCCACCAGGTCCAGGACTCAAACCGCAGTCGGCTACATGGGAGTTTAGTGATATAGCCATTACGCTAACTGCTGGTCCCTAAAGAAAGATTTTTATATGGCATATGTCCTCGCAGGAGAGGGAGAGAGACAGAAAGTAAGAAACTACTCCCCAGAAGGGATGGACACACTACAGTCTCTTCTCCTCCACTTTCCTCTTGTGATTTGGGTAGGCATGCCCATGTGCTCAGTATAAGTTTCAAGCTGCCAGGTCCAGGACTAGAACCACAGTTGGCCATGTGGGAACCCGGGGACCTAACCATTACGCTATCTGCTGGTCCCAAGAGGGATCTTTTTAAAGTGAAAGAAATGTTCTCTTTGAAAGCATTTTTAAGAGGGCACCTGCACTTGCCAGGAAGAGACAGGAAGAAAGTATTCCCCAATAAGGCATGGTTATGCCGCAATCCCTTCATCTTGTCAGGATTTGGGGCTCACTTGCACATGTGCCTGACACGTTTTTCATGCCACAAGGGCTGGGACTCAAACCACACAGTCGGCCATGTGGCATTTGGATCCCTTAACCACCAAGCCACAGGGCTGGCACAAAATGCTGTATTCTTAATTGAGGCTGTCCTTACGTGTGTGAATTATTGTACATGGATGATTTACATGGTTGAATACATTTGTCAAAACTCATCAAACTACATTTTAAATGGGCACAATTTATTGAATGCAAATTATGCTTCAATGAAGTAAGTTTTGTTCAATAAAATGTACAGGAAGCTACACATATGGGCTGAGTCGCTCAGTGGGCATAACAGACTAAACAAAATGGAGTGATTCATGCTAAAAGTTCCATGTCACCAAACTGAAACTAAGTCGTTTACCCGAAATCAGGAATAGGTAATAGCCCAAATCCAAACAGGCCAGTATGAGCCAGCATGATAGAAAGTTCTCTCTGCCTTAATCTGTACAAGAAAAATGACTTTGAAATGACCAATCTGCTTGTTTTCTGTTACAGCTTTCCTCAACTATTTTCTGTCTATAAAACTGTCTCTACTCAGCTCATCAAAATGCACATCCTACTTTACAAAATGAGGTATTGCCTTTTTCTAGAATTGCAAATAAAAGCCAACTAAGATCTTTAAACTAAATTTGTTGTAATTTTGACTTCTGACAGTGCAAATAAATAAAATGTCTATCTTGTTTAGTTAAAAAAAAAATCATTCATTTGCACCGTAGTCTCATGATCTGTGTAACAAAACAGGCTCAAAGATTTTAAAAAGAGAGGATGATAAGAACTTCAGTCAATGGCAAAAAAAAAAAAAAAAAGAAAAATCAGTTCACGACCTCCTGGCCTCAAGGTCGCCTCCCACATAATAAAGGGAAAAGGGGAATCTGATTCCTTCCAAGAAAATGACAACCGGAATGGTATTACTTCAGAAAGCATACTGGACAAAGCACAGGTCTGGGGCACCTCAGCTTTAGGTTCCAGGAGGTTTAGGCCCTTAAGTGTGTGACCTTGACAGACCTTAGCCTCACCGAACCTCAGTTTCCCCTTCTGTAAAATGGAGACGATGATGGCATAGAATCTAGGATAGCACGCAGAACGTGTCTAATACATAAATAACACATATTATGTAAAGTCACAGAATTTGCTGCTTGCTGGAAATGCGTGCAGACCTAAGGCCCCAGTCTCGCTCTGAGGGTCGTGGTCCCTTCCGTACGCCCAGGGCCCTCGGCCAGGCCTCACTTCCTTCCTACCCACACTGCGCGCACCCTTTCCACCCATCGCCCGCGCGACTCCCAGGGGCCGCCCACCTCCCGGCCCCCACCTCGTTGAGGAAGCGGGTGATATCGTAGACTCGTCCGTGGATCACCAGCCATATTTCCTTCGAGGAGTTGCGCTTTGCCACCTCCTCCAACCGGTAGTAGGTGACGGAGGCCTCGGGCCCCTAGGCTCAGAGATGAAGGACCCTGGTCCCAGATCTGAGGTGGACGTCTGGCCAACTGTCTCGGCTCCAAGGAGAAAAATACAACTGGCGAGTTTCGAGGAGAGAGCGCTGCTGTAGCCCCAGGCAAGTCTAGTTGCCACTCCTAAGTAGATGCACCTTTCAGACTTCAGCAAGGTCTCCTCAGGAAGATTTGCTTTCTGACGTGTAGTAACAATACAGGAAACCTAAGAGAACAGCGCCGACAATGGGGAAAATCCAATAAAACCAGCAGCTTTTGCACCAATTCTCTTTTGAAGGGTCCTTGCTACCACCTTCAGGCTTAAGGTCACTCGGATGGACGTCACCAATATAGTACTGCTTGAGCATTTCTCTGGTATCAGAGGAGTGGCCTACATCTTCAAAGCTTTCACTTGCATCTGTACCAGCTTGTTCCAGCAGAACCTCTTCTTCACCAGGATGCTCGTTGAGGAAGCGGGTGATATCATAGACTCGTCCGTGGATCACCAGCCATATTTCCTTCGAGGAGCTGCGCTTTCCCACCTCCTCCAACCGGAAGTAGGGGACGGAGGCCTCGGGTCCCTGCCCTTTCCCACCGCTGCCGCTAGCTTCCATTGCCGCCATTGTTCCTGAGACGCCACCTCGCCTCCGCTATCTGAGTTTCCGCAGCTAACTTCCTGGATAAAGCGCTCGCGCCAGCCCTTCCCGGCTTCCTTAACTGGGGGAGAACCAAGAGGGTCCTAGCAACAGCAATCACGCTTCCGAATGGTTCCTGGGTCGTTCTTTTTCACCAATGAAACGAAATAGTCAGTTACAAACCCCGCCCATGGAACGCCAGTTCCTGAGGTGGGAGGGCGAAGACCTGGTTCGAAGTGCAACCAACCAATCAGGGTCGCCTAGGCCTTCCAACCTCGCCAATCAGATACCGTGATTTTGGAACGGCGCCCAAACGAGTCGTAGAGACAGGTGTCACCTCCCGACAGGTTTCTTTTACTTCGCCTGCGGCCCGCAAGATCCTAGGAAAGCTAAGCGTCCAGTTTCTCTCTTCCCTTCTCTTCGCCGTAGATCCTTCCTGAATCTCGCGAAGCTCATTTTCCCTCGCTGCCTTCCTCTGTCTGTATTCCAGCCCCAGGTTTACATCTTTGCTTTGTTGCTTCTGGCTGTGACCCACCAAATCCCGCCTTTGTTAAGGCTCAGTGTTCTTACTAGTGAAATGGGCGTGACAACCGCTCCTTTGTTTTGTTTTGGAGAGGTTTTTGCTATGGGGCTATAGCGCTAGCCAGGCAGAAAGAGAGACAGAGGGACCAGCAGTTAGCGTAATGGCTATGTCGCTGGACTCCCATGTAGTCGACTGCGGTTCAAGTCCCGGACCCTGTGGCTTAAACTCACGCCAGGCGCGTGTGCGTGTGTGCCCAAGATCCCAAGAGGAGAATGGAGGAGAAGGGATTGCAGCGTGGCCATCCC
>NW_006160036.1:1767542-1774466 GCF_000334495.1 Tupaia belangeri chinensis | reverse complement strand
GAACGGATTGCGGCATGGCCATCCCCCCTGGGGGGTGATTTTTTGCTTTCTGTCTCTGTCTCTCTCTGTCTGTCCGGCGAGTGCACGCACCCTATAGTAAAAACCTCTCCAAAAAAAAAAAAAAAAGAGAGAGAGACAGAGACACGGAAAGCGAGAAATCACTCCCCGGGGGAATGGCCATGCCACAATGCCTTCGGGATCTTGGGCACACACACGCGCCTGGCGTGAGTTTAAGCCTCTGGTTCCGGGACTTGAAACGTGTTCAACTACGTGGGAGTCCAGCGACATAGCCATTACACTAACTGCTGGTCCCACAACCTCTACTTTTCAGAGAATTTTACTTAGCTGTCCCCAGCTTAGAAGTCCTGGCATTTTGGAAATCCAAATTTGGTTAATTTGCAGTGTTGTGAGCTCATTACATACTTTTTAATGTTTTCTTTTCAAAATTTATCTATTTATTTATTCTATTTGCAAGAGAGAGACTCGCAGAGTCAGGTATACTCAGGAAGGTCTCTGGATATGACCAGGATCCTTCAACATGGGTCAGCCTGCAGGGCTTTTGCATTCTACCACTGTGCCACTAGCAGGCCTCAAACTACTTTTATTTAGGCCTTTGGCCTTTTGCTATAGGAACCATGAGCTTGCTGGAGAAAGGGAGAAAGAGAGATAGCGAGAAAGTAAGAAATCACCTCTCAGGGAAGATGGCTACACTGCAATCCCTTCCTTCTCTCAGGAATTTGGGCTCACAGACACACCTGTGAGGCAAGTTTTTCAGGCCTCTGGGCCTGGGACTCTGGAGTGGCCAGCATGCCTTAACCACCACATCACCTACTGGCCCTGAAGCTACTTATTTTTAACTGTTATAACTGACAGATTGATCATCCTATAATGCTTTCTTCATGACATTCTTTGTAGCCTGCTATTCAAGATTCTCCTCAATGCACCTGCAACCTCTTTCACTGTTTTCATCATCCCTCCCCCTTTTCAAGTTTATTCATTTATTCAATAAATGAGAGAGAGAGAGACAGCACTCCCAACAGGGTTCCAGCACCGCTATCTATCTCCAGCCTCAGCCAGAAGAGATCATGAGCATATACATGCCTGGCACATCCACACCTGGCACATTGGGGGATCTCTGAACATGAACTTGCAACCTTCTCATGTGGGTTTGCCTCAGTAAAGCAATGTGCTCTACCGCTATGCCACCCTTTGGCTTCACCATTACCTTTTGTAAGCCTTGTGCATTAGCTACTGACTCCTAAATCTACTGTATTTTTTTGTTTTTTGGGTGTTTTTTAGAGATTTTTGCTACAGAGATTGTGCACTCGCGGGAGAGACCATAAGCGAAAAATTACCTCCTGGGAATGGCCATGCTGCAATCCTCTCTCCTCTCAGGACTTTGGGCATGCACACACACATGCCCGGTGTGAGTTTCAAGTCCCTGAGTCTGGATTCGAGCCGTGATCATCAACATGGGAGTCCAACAACGTAACCATTACACCATCTGCTGGCCCCAATCTGCTGGTTTTAAAGCCACATTTGTTGTTTGTGGTCATCCTAGGCCCACTCAGTTAAATTACACTCTTCTTTTCTATACCTTTCAAGTTCCTCAATCTCTTCCTTTTTCACAAATTCTTCTCCTATGGTTCTGAGCCCTAGTGGTTCCATCCCCAGAAGCAGATTAAGGATGAATGACAACTAAGTGCAATGTGGTATACTGAATTAGATACTAGAACAGAAAAAGAGTATTAAGGAAAATTAATGAAATCCAAATAAAGTAATGGTTATATGCCAGCATTGATCTCTTAGTTTTGACAAATATACCAAGACAATGTAAAATAATAATATTGTGGCATGAGTTTAATAAGCCACCAGGTCCAGGACTCAAACCACAGTTGACTACATGGGAGTTCAGCGACATAGCCATTACCAACTGCGAGTCCCAATGTTTTTTTTGTTTTGTTTTGTTTTGTTTTTTTAATTTGACTAGAGAGAGAGAGGGAAAGTGAGAATGCTAGCCACCAGGTCCAGGACTTGAACCATGGTTGGCATTTGGGAGTGCAGCACCTTAATCACTATACCACCTGCTGGCCCCTAGATTTCTTAAAATTATCTATGTAACAACCATTTCATCTACTAATACAAACAGTTTTACTTCCCCCTTGCTAATCTGTGTTTTTATTTTTTCTTACTTTATTATACTGGCTAGCACTTCCAGTACAATGTTGAAAGGCAATAACGAAATGATCATCCCTGCCTTTTTAACATTCTTAAGAGGGAAATAATCATTCTTTCACAATTAAATACAATTTTCTAGTAGATGCCCTTTTTGTCAGTTTTAGGAAGTTGCCTTATATTCTGAGTTTTCATCAGTTTATTTTGTTTTATTTCATTTTTATCAAGAGAAGGTGAATTCTATCAAATATTTTTTTCTGCGTCTGTTGAGCTAACATACTTTTTTTTTCTCCTTTACTCTATTTTTTAAAAATTTGGTGGGCCAGCAGGTGGCATCGTGGTTAAGTCACTGGACTCCTACATGGCCAACAAGCAGTTTGAGTCCTAGACCTGCTGGCTTGCTTTCTCACTTTCCCTCTATCTCCCTCTGGTCAAATTAAATAATAATAATAATTTAATTTAATAAATCTTTTCTTAAAAAGTTTTTTTTTTTAATTCCCAGAGAGAGAGAGAGAGACAGAGTGAGCACCCCCTGATGCACTGTGGTCATACCACAAACCTTTTTCCTCCATTTCTCCACCCTGTCAGCATTTGGAGCATGCACACACGTGCCCAGCATGTTCTGACTTGCCAGGGCTCGGACTTGAACCAGCCAGCCATGTGGGATCTAGCTCCATATGCATAGAACTTAACCACTATGCTGCTAAGCCAGCTCCTCCTTTATTCCACTAATATGGTGAATTACAATGAGGTTTATGAAGTCCTCAGGTTCCTCTGCAGGTTTCATGGAGTCAGAGCTTTCTGTGCATGTCACTTCCGGAAGGCGCCGGACTGAGTGGCTAACCACCCCGGAATGGCGTGCCTGAGTTGTATTGTACTGCAGTGATACACACCTCACCCATGATTCCCCATCCGCGAGAAAACACAGTGGTAGGAAACTCAAAGAGAATGTGAAAGACTACTGTCAGAAATGCATGGAAGAGCAGGCTCAAAGCCGGATTAATAAAACAACCGCTGCCCTTCAACAAGGAAAGAGACCTCCTACTCCATTCTCTGCTACTCCTCCTACAGGGGCGATGATCCCACCTCCCCCGAGTCTCCCGGGTCCTCCTCGCCCTAGCATGATGCCAGCACCCCATATGGGGGGGTGCCCTCCCATGATGCCAATGATGGGCCCTCCTCCTCCTGGATGACGCCAGTAGGACCTGCTCCTGGAGTGAGGCCATGCATGGGAGGCCACATGCCCGTGATGCCTGGGCCCCCAGTGATGAGACCCCCTGCACAGCCCATGGTGGTGCCCACTCAGCCAGGAATGACTTGGCAGGAATGACTAGGCCAGACAGATAAAGATGAAGAGAGGCCTCTTTATGTCCATTTTTTATTTGTTTGTTTTTGGAGAGTTTTTTTTTTACTGTAGGGCATGTGCGCTTGCCAGAGAGACAGAGAGACAGAAAGCAAGAAGTCACCCCCAGGGGGGATGGATGCACCACAATCCCTTCTCCTCCATTCTCCTCTCCAGATCTTGGGCACACATGCACACGCGCCTGGCATGAGTTTAAGCCATCGGGTCCAGGACTCAAACCATGGTCAACTACATGGGAGTCCAGTGATGTAGCCATTACGCCAACTGCTAGTCCCAATGTCAGTCTTATATTAACTTGTTCTACTTCACTAGGAGATCATGGTGCTGTGACTCTGAGTGTTTTCTTTATTTTTCCTTGGAGAGTTATTTATTTATTTATTTATTTAGGCTATAGGGCGTGTGCACTTGCCAGAAAGACAGACAGAAAGTGAGAAATCACACCCTGGGGGTATGGCCACGCCACAATCCCTTCTCCATTCTCCTCTAGGAATCTTAGGCACACACGCTCATGCACCCTGTGTGACTTTCATGCCACCAGTCCAGGACGTGATCCATGGTTGACCATGTAGAAGTCCAGCAACGTAACCATTACTCCATCTGCTGGTTCTCCCTAAAACATTTTTAACATGAACATTTTAGAGAAATATTCTACCTGGCCAACTGTGTGGTTCAAATTCTGGCCTTCATGGCTTAAAAAACTCAGAGGGCTGGAGCCAGCAGGTGGCGAGGTGGTTAAGGTGCTGAATTCTCAATGGCTGACTACAATTTGAGTTTCAGACCTAGCAGCTTAAAGATCATGCTGGGTGGGAACCAGCAGGTGGTGTGGAGGTTAAGGCACTGGACACTCCCACATGGCTGAACTTGGTTCAAGTACTGTACCTGATGGCTAGCTTCCTCTCTCTGTGTGTGTGTGTGTGTGTGTGTGTGTGTCTGGTCAAATTAAAATGAATAAATAAAATTAAATAATTCTTTTTAAAAAATCATACTGGGCACATGTGCTTGGAAGCCTAAAATCTTAAGTGGAGAATAGATTTCTGGTGATCATCCCCCTTGGGGAGTGATTTCTCACTTTCCTTCTCTCTGTCTCACTCTGTTTCTAGCGAGCTCACACACCCTATGGCAAAAACCCAAAACTCACAGGGCACATGTATGTTCATGCCCAGAATCCTGACAGGTTGGAGGTATGGAGAAGGACTGGGTAATGGAGGAAAATGCACACCCCACTGGGAGTACTTTCTCCTTCTCCTTCCCCCTCCCAGTCTCCTTCCCCTCTGTCTCACTCTGGTTGGTGTGTATGTCCTCTGGCTTATAAATAAAACAGAACACACTTAACATTTTACTATTGCTGTTTTTACATATTAGAAAATCCTCTTCCAGGCTGTCTAAGTCTGTAATCTTGATTAACAGCGGGATCAGTGCATGAGACTGCTCCAGGGGACGCTTTGTTTACCAAAAAACTTTAATTTACTGCTTTAAATAGTCAAATTAAAACAGGAAACTGGCACGGCAAACACTATGTATGCTCCTTGAGAAAAGAGCAAGAAGCAAGGATTCTGTCTCAGTTTTTCAGACATCAAGCACACGCTCTTTTTTTTTTAAGAGTCTTTTGTTTGTTTGTTTGTTTGCTATAGTGCATGTCCAGGCCAAAGAGACAGAGAGACAGAAAGTGAGAAATAATGCCCCAGGGGAGATAGCCACTCCACAATCCCTTTTCCTCCATTTTTCTCTCAGGATTTTGGGCATGCACACGCACCCAGCATGAGTTTTAAGTCGCCAGGTCCAGGACTCAAACGGCGGCCAACTACATGAGAGTCCAGTGACATTACCATTACACTGTCTGTTGGTCCCCTCACACTCCTTTCTGAAAGAGAAATACAGTGAGGTGGGTCTTGAATCTGTTCTTGCCCTTCTCAAAGTATTATGTCCACTAGTATTATAGTCTCATCCTCTGCCAGAGAGAAAACAAAATTACAAAGCTGTCACAGTTCAAAATTGTTGTCTTTTCCTGGAACCAGGTGGGAGGCATCCAGTGTCCAGAGCTTCAGAAAATTAGGGAAAGTTAGGAACTTATATGGCTCAGGGTATGGCTTCAAGGAGGGTCAGGATACCAGCATCCCCTCCCACTCCCAGGTCAGCCGGACGTCACTGTTGGGTGGCCTCTGGTGGATTTTCCCCAAAACCATGCTATTGGGTCTCTTGCCTGTGAGGTCCAACTTGCAGAGGCCCAGTTCAGTTTCTAGAAGTGAAAGATATAATAGGCCATGCAAACAGCCATTGACATGGATGCTTACTACCCAGGTTACTTCTCCTGGCTTCAGAACTTCCACTGTTCTCTTCCTCCTTTCAGGGTGTACTAGTTTATTTTTAACAGGTAATAAGTACAGTCACATGTTTCAAAAAGTACATACATGTGTGTATAAACAATATACACATATGTAAAGGTATAGGCATATATAGATCCAGTTTCCACTAAGGCAGGAGAAAACTAGAAAATGGAAGTGGGTAGGGGGCTGGAGCATCTGCCTGTGTGGTGAGGCAGAAAATGCCCCACCAAATGTAATGTGGGCAGGAGATTGGAGGGACTGTCTAGCTGATTAAGCCACATTTGATATAGCCAATGATATAAATCAGTGGGCCAAGAAACATTTGATAGAACCAATGAGATGAAAATAACCAGTTGGCCCAGTCAGTGATCAACCAACACAACCTAGACTAAAAAATTATAAACCTGGGCCAGCAGGTAGTGTGGTGGTTAAGGTGCTGGACTGTGGTCTGAGTCCTGGACCTGGTGGCTCCTTTCTACCTTCTCTTTCTCTTTCACTTGATCTGTCTCTTTCACTTGATCTGTCTCTGTCACTTGATCTCACTGTCTGTCTGTCTCTGGTGAACTCTTATGCCCTGTAGCAAATTAAAAAATGGTAATTATTGGGACAAGCAGATGGCGTAATGGCTACATCACTAGACTCCCATGTAGTCGATCGTGGTTCGAATCCCAGACCCAGGGGCTTAAACTCACGCTGGGTGCGTGTGCATGTGTGCCCAAAATCCTTAGAGGAGAATGGAGAAGAAAGGATTGTGGCATGGCCATCCCTCCTGGGGGGATGATTTCTCACTTTCTGTCTCTGTGTTTCTGGTGCGTGCCCACGCCCTATAGCAAAAACCTTTCCAAAAAAGGGTAATTATTGGACCAACAGTTAGTGTAATAACTATGTCGCTGGACTCCCATGTAGTCGACTGCAATTCGAGTCCCGGACCCAGTGGCTTAAACTCACGCCGGACGCGTGTGCATGCGTGCCCAAGATCCCGAGAGGATAAAGGAGGAGAAGGGATTGCAATGTGGCCATACCCCCTGGGGGGGTGATTTCTCGCTTTCTGTCTCTCTGTCT
>NW_006160036.1:1760080-1767250 GCF_000334495.1 Tupaia belangeri chinensis | reverse complement strand
CAACTACATGAGAGTCCAGTGACATTACCATTACACTGTCTGTTGGTCCCCTCACACTCCTTTCTGAAAGAGAAATACAGTGAGGTGGGTCTTGAATCTGTTCTTGCCCTTCTCAAAGTATTATGTCCACTAGTATTATAGTCTCATCCTCTGCCAGAGAGAAAACAAAATTACAAAGCTGTCACAGTTCAAAATTGTTGTCTTTTCCTGGAACCAGGTGGGAGGCATCCAGTGTCCAGAGCTTCAGAAAATTAGGGAAAGTTAGGAACTTATATGGCTCAGGGTATGGCTTCAAGGAGGGTCAGGATACCAGCATCCCCTCCCACTCCCAGGTCAGCCGGACGTCACTGTTGGGTGGCCTCTGGTGGATTTTCCCCAAAACCATGCTATTGGGTCTCTTGCCTGTGAGGTCCAACTTGCAGAGGCCCAGTTCAGTTTCTAGAAGTGAAAGATATAATAGGCCATGCAAACAGCCATTGACATGGATGCTTACTACCCAGGTTACTTTCCCTGCCTGGCTTCAGAACTTCCACTGTTCTCTTCCTCCTTTCAGGGTGTACTAGTTTATTTTTAACAGGTAATAAGTACAGTCACATGTTTCAAAAAGTACATACATGTGTGTATAAACAATATACACATATGTAAAGGTATAGGCATATATAGATCCAGTTTCCACTAAGGCAGGAGAAAACTAGAAAATGGAAGTGGGTAGGGGGCTGGAGCATCTGCCTGTGTGGTGAGGCAGAAAATGCCCCACCAAATGTAATGTGGGCAGGAGATTGGAGGGACTGTCTAGCTGATTAAGCCACATTTGATATAGCCAATGATATAAATCAGTGGGCCAAGAAACATTTGATAGAACCAATGAGATGAAAATAACCAGTTGACCCAGTCAGTGATCAACCAACACAACCTAGACTAAAAAATTATAAACCTGGGCCAGCAGGTAGTGTGGTGGTTAAGGTGCTGGACTGTGGTCTGAGTCCTGGACCTGGTGGCTCCTTTCTACCTTCTCTTTCTCTTTCACTTGATCTGTCTCTTTCACTTGATCTGTCTCTGTCACTTGATCTCACTGTCTGTCTGTCTCTGGTGAACTCTTATGCCCTGTAGCAAATTAAAAAATGGTAATTATTGGGACAAGCAGATGGCGTAATGGCTACATCACTAGACTCCCATGTAGTCGACTGCAATTCGAGTCCCGGACCCAGTGGCTTAAACTCACGCTGGGTGCGTGTGCATGTGTGCCCAAAATCCTTAGAGGAGAATGGAGAAGAAAGGATTGTGGCATGGCCATCCCTCCTGGGGGGATGATTTCTCACTTTCTGTCTCTGTGTTTCTGGTGCGTGCCCACGCCCTATAGCAAAAACCTTTCCAAAAAAGGGTAATTATTGGACCAACAGTTAGTGTAATAACTATGTCGCTGGACTCCCATGTAGTCGACTGCAATTCGAGTCCCGGACCCAGTGGCTTAAACTCACGCCGGACGCGTGTGCATGCGTGCCCAAGATCCCGAGAGGATAAAGGAGGAGAAGGGATTGCAACGTGGCCATACCCCCTGGGGGGGTGATTTCTCGCTTTCTGTCTCTCTGTCTCTCTCTTTCTGATGAGCGCACGTGCCCTATAGCAAAAACCTCTCAAAAAAAAAAAAAAAGGTAATTATGATAGATAAACATTTTTAAAAATTATAAGCCTTGCAGAATGTAACTGCTGGGGCCTTGAAGCCATTCTTTCTCCGTCTGCTCAGGCTCACTCCCACCTCTCAGGAGTGTACGTACTTTTGCTTTTACTTAATAAACTACCTTTGCTCCCACCTCTCAGGAGTGTACTTTTGCTTTTACTTAATAAACTACCTTTTACTTTTGCTATTGGTGTGTTTCGTTCAATTCTCTGTCCGAAACATCAAGAACCTGGATATAATCTCAGAAACCATCCCGTAACACCACGACATGATCACTTTTATCTTCCTACTTATCCTCTCCTCCCCCTTCTTCGCTTTCTATACACATCACAGCTTACTATACATACTTTCTGCATGTTTCTTTATTCAGTTAACACTTTCTCTTCAAGACCATTTTATATCAGTTTAGAGAAAGGTTCCTTATTCTTTCTTACAACCACATGGTATTTCTTTTATAGTTGTACCATTGTTTATTTGGTCAGTCTCCTACTAGTATATTTGTTTTGCTTCCAGTCTTTTCTCATTATCTTTAGTACTTCAATGAATAAACATTTTCCATTTTGCTCATGTCCAAGTCTATTTATAGGCTATATTCTTGGAAATGGGTACGTCTGGCCCAAAAACTGTATGCATTTATAATTGTGGAATATATATCTTTAAATTGCCCTTCATCTGGATTGTATTGATTTATATAACCACTGTCAATGCAGGAGAATGCCTGCTTTCATAAAGTATTACCAACAATGTGTAAAATTAATGGAAAAACCAATGAAACAAAATACAAAGTTTTAAAAAATACAATCAAGAATAGACAATATGGCAAAAAAAAAATATCTCAAGTCAATGAAAACAAGGAGGAGGCCTTTTATGGTGGTGGGACAAAATGATAATTACATAATGTTTATCCAGAACTTTTTTCTAGAAAAAAAAAATTTACTAAAACTCCCACTGAACCAAAGATTTGGAACACAATAAGTGAAAAAATAGCTTTTAACCAAGATGGCGCCAAAGGCAAAAGAAGAAACTCCTGCCCCTCAAACTTAAGCTAAAACAAAGACTCTGGAACAAGGCAGTGCTGAAAGGTGTCTACAACCACTCAGCAAATAAACGAATGAATGAACTGCATTTCACCCACTCTCAGACAGCCCAAGACGCTGTGGCTCTAGAGGTGGTACAAATATCCATGGAAAAGTGCTCCCGGGGAAACAAGCTTGACCATTGCCCCATCACCAGTGTCCCTCTGACCACTGAATAGCCCATGAAAAAGAGAGAAGACAACACACATGTTTCATTATGGATGTCAACACAACAGTTTTTCAAAGTGTTTTTTTGCCCAGTAGGCTGTCATAAAGACAGTAATAGTCTCTCGCTGTAAGTACTATGTTGTACTTTCTTTAAGAAAAATCCATTTTGGGACCAGCAGTTAGCATAACGGCTATGTCGTTGGACTCCCACGTAGTCGACCGCGGTTCGCGTCCCAGATCCGGTGGCTTAAAACTCACGCAGGGCGCGTGTGCGTGCGTGCCCAAGATCCTGAGAGGAGAATGGAGGAGAAGGGATTGCGGCATGGCCATCTCCCCTGGGGGTTTTATTTCTCGCTTTCTGTCTCTGTCTGTCTGGTGAGAGCACGCGCCCTATAGCGAAAACCTCTCCAAAAAAAATAAAAATAAAAATTCATTCTTACACGATAAAGAGTATCACAATTTCACCATCTATTTTCTCATGAACTTTATGGGTTTTTAAAAATAATTTTTAAGAATTATTTTTATTTAATTTTATTTATTTTAAATTTGACCAGAGAGTGACAGAGTGAGAAAGAGAAAGAGAGAAAGAAAGTGAGAAAGCAAACTGCCAGGTCCAGGACTTGAACCACGGTCAGCCATGTGGGAGTCCAGAGCCCTTAACAACCATGCCACCTGCCAGTCCCGGCTTTATGTTTTTTAATCACCCTCTTCAGGATTTTTCCCTAACCACTAATCCAGACTTGTAGCAAATCTGTTTCGTCTGTGTTTTTTAAAATAATTATTTTATTTATTGTTATTATTATTATTATTTTAAGATGACAGAAAGAAACAGAGAGAGAGCGAGCAGGAAAGTGAGAAAGCAAGTTGCCAGGTCCTGGACTCGAAATGCAGTTGGCCATGTGGGAGTCTAGCACCTCAATCACCACGCCACCACCTGGCCCCTCATCTGTGTTTTTTTCATTGAGATATAACTCAGATATTAAACAATTCATCTGTTTAACATGCATAATTCAGTGTGTTTTAGTATAGTCACAGGGTTATATAACTAGCATTACACAATCTAAATTTAGAACATCTCAACCTTCTCACAAAAGAAACCTCTTTCCCTTTTTTTTCCTTAGAAGTCAGTCTCCGTGCTCCTCAACCCCTTCCGTTGTAGGCAATGTGACCACACCCCACTGGGGGGTATTTTCTATCTCTCTTTCTCTCCTTCTCTCTCTGGCCAGCACATGAGCCCTCTAGCAATTAAAGAAAAAGAGGAGGAGGGGGAGAAGGAGGGGAAGAAAAAGGAAAAAAATCTCAATGTTTCCATAAACATAATTTTCTTTAGGCTGGTTTGCTCTCAGAATGTTCCAATTGCCTTTGGTCAATGGCCTTTATCAAGTTGGTTGGGAGTGGATAGCCAGGCATTAAAAGCTCCATGGTGATTAAATTAACCTCTAATGTATTTTTAAAGCAGCTTTATTAAGGTATCAGTTATATGGGCTAATGTACTTTTATTGCCAGAGGGAGTGCATGCTTGGTAGAGAGAAAAAAATGTCCCCAAATAGGGCATGGTCAAACTGCAATCCTTTTTCCTCCACTTCTCCATCAGGATTTCAGGACTAGCAGTTTGTGTAAAGGTTACATTGTTGAATTCCCATGTAGTCTACCACAGTAGACTGGGACCCAGCAGCTTAAAATGTACACTGGGCGTGTGTGCATGTGTGCCCAAGATCCTGAGAGGAGAATGGAGGAGAAGGGATTGTGGTGTGACCATCCCCCCTAGGCGGCGATTTCTCACTTTCTGTCTCTCTGTCTCTGTCTCTCCAGTGAGTGCACGGGCACCCATGTGTTTTCAAGCTGCCCCGTGTGGAATCCAGCTGCTACTGCCCAGTATTTAACCCTGCACTACGGGGCCAGCCTGTACTAATGTACTTTTTTTTTTTTTTTGCCTTTATTCAGATGTCATGAGCATGCACACTTGAGAGAGAGGAGAGCCCTCCACAGAGTCTGGTCACGCTGCAATCCCCTTCCACAGTCCTCCAGTCCTCCAGCCCATAGGATCTTGGGCACTCATACGTGTGCCCAGCATGTGTCAGGCTGTCTCAGCTTGGGATTCAAACTGTGGTTGCCATGTGGGATCCAACTTCTCTTGAATAGCATATTAACACTGCTACAGAACTTAATCTAATATTTTTTAAAAAGGTTTTTGCTATAGGGCACAAGCATTTGCCAGAGACAGAGAGTGACAGAGAAAGGGAAAGTGAGAAATCACCCCTCAGGCAGGATGGGACACCACAATCCCGTCTCCATTCTCTCAGGATTTGGGGCATGAACGCACGCACACGTGCCTGCCAAGCCTGGGACTGGGCTTGGGACTCGAACTATACAGCCACATGGGATCCAGCCCTTTAACCACCACGCCATCTGCCGACTCCCTTAATATACCTTTTATTAAACATTCGCTTTTATTTAAGTCGCAACTTTCTCAGGGGTACAACTAGAGGAATGAAAGTGGTTATAAATTAAGTGATAAATTAGTGGAGTAGTAGAGGAACAATTTTAAAATCAAACTGTTTGAATCCATTGACTCCGATTCCCATGACTCAAAACTTAAAAAGAAAAAATTAGAAAGTGTACAATACAGTCTCTTACCAGGCCAGCCCATGGTGTGGTGGTTAAAGTGGCTGGATCCCACATGACCCATTATGGTTCAAGTCCTCAGAGCCGGTGGCTTGACAAACACACCTGGGGATCCAGCAGGTGGTGTAGTGGTTAGGGGTGCTGGACTCCCACATGACTGACCGCGGTTCAAGTCCTGGACCGGGCGGCTTGCTTTCTCACATTCCCCCTTCTCTCTCTGTCCTTCTCTGGTCAAATTTTAAAAGATAAATAAAATAAAATTAAATAATTATTATTTAAGAAAAAAAGAGAGAGAGAGAGAGAAGAAACACACCTGGCACATATGTATGTATGCCCAAAATCCAGATAGGAGAGAATGATGGAGGAAAAGGGATCAAGGCATGACCATTTCCCATGCAGGGGATCTTCTTGTTTTCCCTCTCTCTTTCTCCTTCTCTGGCAAGTACACGTACTCTCCGACAGGGGTGGGGGAAAGCCTCTTACCCACCTTTTCTTTTTACTTTTTTTTTTTTTTTTTTTTTTTAGATTTTTACCATAAGGCACATGTCCTCACTGGAGAGACAGAGAGATTAAATAAAAAAAAAAATTAAAAATCACCCCTAGGGGGACAGCCATACCACAATCCCTTCTCCTCTATTCTCCTCTTGAGATTTTTTTTTTTTTTGGCACATATGCACATGCACCCAGCATGTTTTTCTTTCTTGCTTTTTGCTTTCTTTTCTTTCTTTTTTGCTATAGGGTGTATATACTCAACATTGAGAGAGCAAGACATGAAGAGAAAGTGAGAAATCACCCCCCGAGGGAATGCCACACCAAAATTCCTTCTCCTCCATTCTCCTCTTGGAATTTTGGGCATGCACACACACACATGCCTGGCTTGAGTTTTAAGCTGCCAGGTCCAGGACTCAGACTGTTGGGCTATGTGGAAGTCTGGTGCCACACACACCTGGTGTGTTTTTCAAGTCATCAGGTCTGGGATTCAACTATAAGGTTAGCCATATGGAATCAAGCTGCTTTAACTACCATGTCACCTGTCTGGCCCATAAAACAGATTTTTTTTTTTTTTTAGAGGTTTTTCACTGTAGGGCACGTGCGCTCGCCAGACAGACAGAGAGAGACATAGAGACAGAAAGCGAGAAATCACCCCCCAGAGGGGATGGTCACGCTGCAATCCCTTCTCCTCCATTCTCCTCTCGGGATCCTGGGCACGCACGCACACGCGCCCGGCATGAGTTTTAAGCCACCGGGTCCAGGACGCGAACCGCGGTCGACTACGTGGGAGTCCAGTGACATAGCCATTACGCTAACTGCTGGTTCCCTAAAACAGATATTTTTTTAAAGTATGAATTTATGTCGGTGCAAAAAAAGCTTGAAATCTATGCATGGCTTCTTAAAATTATTATTATCATTATTATTATTTCAATTTGATATAGGACACATGTACTCGCCAGAGAGAGACAGAGAGAGGGAGGGAAAGTCAGAAAGCAAGCCACCAGGTTTGGAACTCAAACCATAGTCAGCCATGTTCAAGTTCAATGCCTTAACCACCATGCTATCTGCTGGCCCCACAGCATTTTCATAATATAGATTCTGATCTTTTTTTTTTTTTTTTTTTGAGTGGTT
>NW_006160036.1:1739074-1759899 GCF_000334495.1 Tupaia belangeri chinensis | reverse complement strand
GACTTGAACCGCAGTTGACTACATGGGAGTCCAGTGATGTAGCCATTATGCCATCTGCTGGCCCCATATTCTGATCAATTTTTTGAAGACCCTCTTCATACACAGAAAGCTTCCTCATTCATTTTATTAAAGATTTTTAAATAATTTTATTTATTATTATTCTTAATTTTTTTGAGAGTTTTTTGCTATAGGGCGCATGCACTCACCAGAGAGAGAGAGACAAAAGGCGAGAAATCACCCCACAGGGGGGATGGCCACACCACAATCCCTTCTCCTCCATTCTCCTTTCGGGATCTTGGGCACGCACGCACATGCGCCCGGTGTGAGTTTAAGCCACCGGGTCCAGGACTTGAACCGCAGTCAACTACATGGGAGTTCAGTGACATAGCCATTATGCTAACTGCTGGTCCCCTTAAATTTTGACCAGAGAGTGACAGAGTGAAAGGAAAAGTAAGAAAGCAAGCCACCAAGTCTGGGACTTGAACAGTGGTTGGCCGTGTGGGAGTCCAGCACCTTAACCACCATGCCACCTGCCAGCCCCCTTCCTCATTCATTTTTACAGTACATACTTTTCCATAATTTGGTACTCATGGTTTGGAAAAATACGTCATAATTTAACCGGCTTACTAAGGGAGGTTTGGGTTGTTTCCAGTCTTTTGCAATTCTAAATAATACCACAGTGAATAGCCTTGATCTTACCTCATTATGTACATACACAAAAATAAATGGGACTTCTAGGTCAAAAGCATATGCATTTATAGTTAGCAACTGCACCAAATCATACTCTCACTGGCAATGTACCTGAATGCCAGCTTATTTGGCTGGACATGTAGAGTGTATAATCAGAGTTTTCAGTCAATTGTACATTTTATAAATTTGTATCATACTGATATTTTAAGTGATTTTTCTTTTATGCTTTACCTTAAACATCTATTTCTTTTCTTTTTTTTTATTTTAGTTTTATTAAGTACGATTACAGAACATGCTGCATGCTATATAACACACTGTATAAACCTAGCACTGGTAGATGACCATAACTGAGTTATTTTTCATCAATCAGGAAACTGCTTCCTTAATCAATGTTCTCCAAACCCTTTGACACATAGTGACAATTAACTCCAGAGATGCGCCAATCTCTTTCCAACAAATGCCGCTAATATGTAAAATGGGCAACCCTCTTTTTCTTGCCCCCGTTCATGAACTTGTGCATGTATGCAGTGGCCAGTCCAGGAATGACCAAGCACACACCCATGGCGGCTACCCCAGGGAGAATATCAAACCATATCTGGGAACCCAAATCCAGCCTCCAAGCCCCTTAAAGGTGACTGGGCTTCGGCTGGCTTCTGAGCACACCTCCTCTTTTCTTTTTTTTGGAGAGATTTTTCACTATAGGGCGCGTGTGCTCACCAGACAGACAGAGAGAGACATTAGAGACAGAAAGTGAGAAATCACCCCCCCAGGGGGGATGGTCACGCCGCAATCCCTTCTCCTCCATTCTCCTCTCGGGATCTTGGGCATGCACGCACACGCGCCCGGCGTGAGTTTTAAGCCACCGGGTCTGGGACGTGAACCGCGGTCGACTACGTGGGAGTCCAGCGACATAGCCATTACGCTAACTGCTGGTTCCCTCTTTTTTTTTTTTTTAAGAGAGAAATTTTTGCTACAGGACATGTGTGCTCACAGAGACACAAAAAGCGAGAAATAACTCCCTGGGGGATGACCACACCACAATCCTTTCTCTTCCATTCTCATCTGAGGATTTTGGGCACACATGTACATGTACCTGGTGTGCGTTTTAAGACTCTGGGTCCAGGACTCAAAATGCAGTCAGCCATGTGGGAGTTCAGTGATGTAACCATTATGCCATCTTCTGGTCCCTTCAATATCTATTTCTATAGTTTAGAGTTAAAAAGGATATTTGTTGACCTTCTTTGATCAACTCCTGAAAAACAGTACTAATGTTCAAGAATTTCTTTAGAGTTGAGTTGGTTTATTTTCCATATGCCAAGTGTAAGCCTGTCTTAGCAGGTATTCTTTCTGTCTGAAATGGTCTCTCCCACTCCAACTTCACAAATAGATCTTACCAGTCTAATCTCAGCTTAAATGTCACCCCCTGAGTAAGGCCTAGGCTAGCCACCTCATCCGAAGTAGTGGCTAACCCCTCATTCTGTTTTCTTTCTCTTCATAGATTGCAGGGCCACATATTTCCTTAGGTGTTGACAGACCTGTATGTTCTCCATTGTATCCTCAGTGTCTGATGCAGTGCTTTGCACACATTAGGTACATAAAAACTAACTGTTGGGTGGATTAATGCCCAGCTTCTTTAATGAGGGAAAAGAAGTTAAGTTTCTGAACAATTTTTTTGAAACTGGAGCGTGGGAAAGGAATTTGGTCTTGCCACTGGGTTGAGAATGCCCACAGGCAGCCCCAAACCTTGATGTTAGATTCTCAAAGCATTTTAACTTTGTGCTAACTTTGAGCAGTGGACGTGAGACCCATTCCCGGTTAAGTTCAGGTTAGGTTTGGGACACTGGGATATTTTCTTTCATCCATAATCACTGGATCAAGGCCTATAAATCAAATAGTTAAGACACAAAACACAAACAAGGTCATAATTTGTTTCTTCCTGCCTTCTGTTTTTCTTGGCATGAAAAACTCAAAGCTTTTCCTGACTAGGGATGGGTAATGACACTGGGGGGGTGATTCATTAAAAGTGGCCTGAGTAACTGGCCTTTCATTTCTTCTCGTTCTTTCCCCTTATTGTCCCAACTTATGTAAGGAAACACATTGAATAAAATAATCCTCCTGCTGGTAAAGAACTTTCTCTTGACTCTTTGTTTACTTGCAGCTATATGTTCCCAGAATCAAATTCTTGGAGCTACAAAGACCAAGGTGAGTAACAGTGGGTATGAAGGACATATCTGGTAGAGAGAAGGAAGGCCAAGCACCTTGGCTAACAGAAGGCATGTCTCTTACCACCTTTTTATTTAAAAAGAAAGAAAGAAAGAAAGAAAGAAATAGTTACCTAATGTTATTCACTATCATTACCTTTTTTTTTTGGATCAGAGAGAGAGAAAGGTAAAGTAAGAAAGCAAGCTGCCAGGTCTGGGACCTGAATAGCAGTGGGCCATGTGGAAGTCCAACGCCTCAACCACCACACCACCAGCTGCCCCTTCCCCATTTTTAAAAATTTGCTAGAGGGTGCAGGCACTCACTGGGGAGAGAGAGAGAGAAAGTGAGAAAGCACCCCCTATGGGGAATGGTCACGCCACAATCCCTTTTCCATTTCTCCGTCCTGTTGGAATTTTGGGCATGCATGCACACGTGCCTGGCTGTTTCTCAGGCTGCCAGGTCCAGGTACACTCAGCCATGTGAGATCCAGTTGCCTTAACCATCACACACTGGTTGGCCTTTACCACCTTTGCATAATAAAGCTGTCTATCAAGTCAGGGAATTAGGGTCAGCAAGGTTAAAGCATAAAGCATAAAGGTTAAGGGAGCTGAATCCCACATGGCCAACAGCATGGTTCAAATTTCAGACCTGGTGGCTTGAAAATAACCCTGGATGTGCATGCATGCATGCCCAAAATCCCAAAAGGAGAATGGAGGATAAGGGATTGCAGCATGGCCAACCCCCCTGGAGGATGATCTCTCACTCTCTTTCTCTCTGTCTCTCTTCAGTGAGCACATGTGCTCTATAGCAAACAAACAGACAAAAAAATTAGAAAAGTGTTCCTGTCCCCAGGACACACAAACAGATATCAGTTGTGGTGATGGGAAAGTCTAGAAGCTTCAGTTCCTCATCTCTAAACTGGGTGTCATTCCAGAGTCCAAATCTATGTCTAGACATCTTGAAACACACAAGGTGCCTGCAAGTGTTCAAGATCCAATGCAATGGAGGGTGATCACGGTGTGGCCAGACCCTGTGGAGGCTGCACCTCGATCTCTCTCTCTCACTTCCACTCTCACATGTACACACACATGCCCTACTACAAATAAAGGGGAAAAAATTCAAATGGGTGACATAATACCCGTACTTTCTTTGAGTGTCATTAATTTCAACCATTCTTAAATCAAGGAGAGAGAAAGGGAAGTGGTAACAATAAAAAGAAAAAAATATCCAATTTAAGAGTACCAGTATATCATAATATTAAGAAAAATAGCACATCATTGATACTATGTATTTCTATATTACTTGAACTATTTAAAAATTTATTATTACTATTTTTTATTTTTAATTTGCAATAGGGCATGTGTGCTCACCAAAGAGAGAAAAGGGAAATGAGAAAGTAAGCTACCAGGTCTGGGACTTGAAGCACTGTCAACTGTGGGCATTAACCACCACGCCATCTGCTGCACCCTTACTTGAACTACTTTTGTAAAGTTCCTAAAGGAATAATGAAGACATTTAAAACATGTGAAATGAATGAACGAATAAAATTAAATAAATAATTCCTTATGGAAAGAAAAAAAGAAAAAGAAAAAATGCTGGGCAGTAATTAAAATGCCAACTCCAGGTCTTTGAGTTGAGAGCTTGGAGTTGATTTTAGCTTTCATCTTTATACTTTGCTGTATCTTCTTAATTCTTCTTAAAAAATGTATATTACTTTTGTAACTGAAAAGAAATAATAATAAAATGTCGTGTTATTTAAGTTGGTTTGTGTGCCCCAACCTCCGGCACCTCTCTAGGGAAGTGGGATGGTTTATTTTCCAAGAGATAGGCATAGAAGGATACAAGTGGGACAGGAGAGGTGGGGGATCTGTGACTATGATCCCAGACAGGGTGAGGCTGTGGAAAAATACCAGGAATACCACACCCTCCACATGGTCCTGGCCCGGCCACTATTAAATCAGCCATCCGTTGTTTTTCTGCAACATGTGAAATGAACCAGCACCTCTCACCTGCTGCTCAGCCAGCGCCCTTGCCTTTCCAGCGACTTCCCTCTGAGCCTGCTCCTAACACTCCCTCTCTGTGGATTCCCAAAGCAAATAGCTCTTTTTTTGGGGGGGGAGAGGTTTTCGCTATAGGGTGCGTGCGCTCGCCACACAGACAGAGAGAGACATAGAGACAGAAAGTGAGAAATCACCCCCCAGGGGGGGATGGTCACGCCGCAATCCCTTCTCCTCCATTCTCCTCTCAGGATCTTGGGCACGCATGCACACGTGCCCAGCGTGAGTTTTAAGTCACCAGGTCTGGGACGCGAACCGTGGTCAACTACGTGGGAGTCCAGCGACATAACCATTATGCTAACTGCTGGTTCCCAGTAGCTCTTTGCTTCTTGGGCTACAGGTCAGTAAGGAAGGGAGAGTAAGAGGATGAATCTGTGGGTCCTGATGCTCTGAGTTAGTGGCTCATGTTGACTTTTTTTTTTTAACTAAAATTATTTATTTTATTTTTTTTAGAATTATTTTATTTACCTTTATTTATTCATTTAGTTATTTAAATTTAACCAGAGAGGGACAAAGAGAGAGAGAGAGAAAGCAAGTCACCAGGTTCAGGACTCAAACCACAGTCGGCCGTGTGGGAGCCCAGGGCGCTTAACCACCATTCTACCTGCCAGCCCCTAATTTTTAAAATTAATTAATTTATTTATTATTGTTATTAGTCTTCATTTCAGTAGAGAGAGACAGACTGAGAAAGAGAGGGGAAGTAAGACAGCATGCCACTGGGTCTAGGACTCAAACCACTGTCGGCCATGCAGGAGTCCAGCACCTTAACCACGCCACCTGCCAGCCCCAACTTCTTTTTAAAAAATATTGTCAGAAGGCATGTGCACCCATGCAGGGACGGAGGTGGGTGAGGGGAGAAAGTGAGAAAGCACACTCCACGGGGAAAGTCATGCCATAATCCTTTCTCCTCCATTTCTCCTCCTTTCAGGATTTGGGGCAAGCATACACCCCCTCCCAGAGTGTTTTTCAGGCTGCTGGGTCCGGAACTCAAAACTGTACATTTAACCATGTCAGCTCCAGCTGCCTTACCCATCATGCCGCTGGTTGGCCTGTTCATGTTGACTTTTAAAAAGGGTTTCGAAAAATAGCTGACCTCCCTCCTCATCAAACTCCAAATCAATTGAGAAGATGAATTATTTGGGGACGATGGCTTCGTACTGGAGAACATGGCTGAGTGTGTGTACCCAATACGCTTCCTTGCATTCTAATTCAACAGGCTTTCTCACCAGCCCCAGGCTGCAGCGAACCAGAGCACTCTCCCGTGTGGAGGAAGAGAACCTGTGTACCCTCCCAGCATCTCAATCCTAGGAGACCAGGAAGAGGAAGACACTGGGCCACACGTGCCCAGTTTCTCTTAATGCCCTCCCCTGCCTATGTGTGGAACGAAGAAAAGCTGAAGAGGAACCAGGATCCCACCATTAGCCAATGATCCTCCACACCAAAGGAACTACCTAGAGTGGGCAGAAGAATTTTTCACTCCAAAAATTCTTAATATTTCTTAAATTACAGAATACTGTGAGAATGTGAAGCAAGCTATAAAGCATCTGGAAAAGTGCACGCAGATGCTGCCCTGGGCTTTGGTATCTATAGTCTCTATCTGCCTGCTTTTGCCTTTCTTCTGGTTTCAGCAGTCTTATCTTACTCTAAGAACTGCTTCTATTCCATTCTATGGAAACCAGTGGGGCTGTCAATCATTACACTTTGCTTCCCTTGGTGATAGGTGTGGGCATGTGATCCAGTCAGTCCAATCAGAGAAGCCCATTTTTCCTTGCCCCACTGTTTTAGGATTGGGCTTGTGATTTAAACCAACAAGTTTTTTTTTGAGAGATGGGTGTGTGGAGGAGAGGTACTACTTCTTTTTTTCTTCTTGAGATGTTATTTCTTTATTTTAAGACTACTAAATTGGAGAAAAAGTAAACCTTGAGATCTCTATAGCTGTTTTTTTTTTTTTTTTTTTTTCAGAGATTTTCACTGTAGGGCGTGTGCACTCGCCAGACAGACAGAGAGAGACATAGAGACAGAAAGCGAGAAATCACCCCCCAGGGGGGATGGTCACGCCGCAATCCCTTCTCCTCCATTCTCCTCTCGGGATCTTGGGCACACACGCACACGCGCCCGGCGTGAGTTTTAAGCCACCGGGTCCGGGACACGAACCGCGGTCGACTACGTGGGAGTCCAGCGACATAGCTATTACACTAACTGCTGGTTCCCTCTATAGCTGTTTTTGTCTGCCAAGTTGGAAGAATCAATCTAAAAAACAGAACCCAACGAAACAGAAAGGTACCTGAGGACATTATTGAACACTTCAGTCTAATCAGATGAAATATAATCTATTACAAGAAACACTAAATTTGCCTTGCTTTTTTTCTTTCTTTCTTTCTTTCTTTCTTTCTTTCTTTCTTTCTTTCTTTCTTTCTTTCTTTCTTCCTCAGGCTAGTATGAGGTAGGTTTTGTTTTTAGCAGTGTCTACACACACACGAGCTTGGCCGCCCCTTTCTGGGGGTGCTCAGATGGAGCTCAGCTTCCACTGGACGTTGAGTGCCCCTTCTGTTACTTGTGCTCATTATGAATGTGAAGATTGGTCAAGAGTTCTAAAAGATCCAAAGGGACCCTGCTTCTTCATGTTGGTGACATTTCTGCTTGTCACAACTTAGAAACCATATTGAAAATACAGGCCAAAGGGCAGGTCGCTTAAGAGAAAATAACTGACGTGGGCATGATAGAATTCAGGAAATGCTAGAGAAAGTGTCTACTCTACCTGAGGACAGACCGTTTATCTTAAAGATAGGCCCTCCTCTCTTCCTTCCTTCCTTTCTTTTATTGCCAGAGAGCACATGCACTTACCAGAGAGAGAAAGAACCCCCCAAATAGGATGCAGTCATGCTGCATTTTCCTTAATTTATCCAACCCATCAAGATTTGGGGCGATCTCATTCACAAACACTGTCTTTCGAGCTGCCTTGGCTGGGATTTAAACTGTAGTGAACCATGTGTAGTGCGGTCTCCCTGTGCACAGCGCTAAATCACTGTGCTACGGGCTCGGACCCCTCCTCTTTTTCTGTATATATTATATAATAGATGAGAGTTGGAGGTGGGAAAAGGAGAAAGAGAATCTCACCCAAACCCAACAAGATGTTTGGGTGAGTGAATCTGCAAATACCACTAGGAATCAGATGCAAGGTGATGTAGAAAAATCTGTGGGGTAAAAACAGCTAACATTTTATTAAGCATTTCCTTTAGACTGGATGCCGTGCTAAGCACATTACGTGCATTATAGCAATACTAGGACGTGAATACTATTGTTACTCCCACTTTACAAGATGATAAAACTAACGCTGAGAGGAGTTAGGAACTTGCCCTGTTGTCCTACAGCTGGTAAAGCCAGGATCCCGCAGCAAGGCTACAGGAACCCTGAGCACCTTCCCTTCCTTTCTCCCTAAAGAAAGGGCTTGAATCTTACTCCGGTTGGCTGGTTCAGTGACATTCACCATCTTAGTCTCTCTGAGCTCGTTTTCTCCCATGGAAAATTCAGGGATTATACTAAATAACTTTTTCTGTGTTTCTTTCAACACTAACATTTCACAAGATTTAAAGCTCCCCGGCTCCCCTAAATAGGATTTGTATTCTTAGCCTGAGCTTTTTCCCCTCAAGACCCTATAGACTGGTTTTCCCATGGATTTAGGATCAAAGGGCTCCTTTGGGTTATGTATTCGTTTGAAATGGATTCAAAGACAGGGGGAACTGGAAGGCCTTCATCCTTGTGGAGTGAATCAGCATCCCGTGAGCACAGGTGACAAATTCTGACCCATCTCTTCCCTGAATGATAAGCCCAAAGGTCAGAGCTCTGAACTTGAACCCACTTTTCCTTCTTCCTGCCCTTTTGTGGGTTTTCTGATAAGGTGCCCTAAGCCAGCTGTGGCACTGTTTTCTCGCCCTGCAAACACGGTCCCCAGGGCGTGTACTAGGCCTGCAAACTTCCCAGCTGCTTCCAGTTCACCCTCTGCCCACAGCCCTTTATTGCTGCATTCCAACAAATTAGCCATGTGACAGAAGATTATTTTTAACTTCAATAGAGCAGCTCCCTCTCTTTTAATATATCATGCTTGGCCCACGTTCCCTCGGTGAAAAGGGCACTGTCGGCTACTTCTGAGAACTTCTAATTACTCCAATTGTTTGGAAAACTCTCTTAGAAGCTTGGAAAAAATACAGTCCTTCCCTCTCTGGTCCCCTTCTTCCCTAGTTTTCTTATCTTTTATTTCATGGAAGTTAAGGTTGAATTTTACCTAGGGACTTACCAGTTCTCTCTAAATCTTCTCTCTTCCTCTGCCACCCAGTCTCCACAGGAAGATTTGTTTTCTTTTGTTTTGTTTTGAATTTTTGCTATAGGGAGTCTGTGTGCTCACCAGAAAAAGACAAAATGAGAAATCACCCCCGGGGGTGGGAGGTGGCCATTCCACAGTCTCTTTTCCTCCATTCTCTTTTCAGGATTTTGGGAACACACATATGTATGTGCCTTGTATATTTTTCAAGACACCAGATCTGGGACTGAAATCATGCAGTCGGCCATATGGGATCCAGTGCCTTAACCTCCGCACTATCTACGGGTTCAATGGAAATATATATATATATACATTTTTTTTTTAGAAGTTTTTGCTATAGGGCATGTGCGCTCACCAGAAAGACAGAGACAGAGAGAAAGAAAGCGAGAAATCACCCCCCAGGGAGGAAGGGAGGATGGCTACGCCGCTATCCCTTCTCCTCCATTCTCCTCTTGGGATCTTGGGCATGCACACAAATGCGCCCCGTGTGAGGTTAAGCCATGGGGTCCAGGACTCGAACTGTGGTCTACATGGAGTCTAGTGACATAGCCCATTACACCAACTGCTGGTTCCCAATTTAAGTATATTTTACATAAAATATCTAAGGCCAACCAGTGGCATAATGGTTAAGGCAGTGTGTGTGCGAATGTGCACACACCTGAAATCTTGATAGGATAGAGAAATGGTGGAAAAAGAACTGTGGTATGACCACATCCCATTTTGGGGGGGGGGGCCCCCCCACTCTTTTTGGGGGGCACATGGGAGCAAAAATTTTTTAAAAGAATTTGGCAAAACTTACCTCCCCCTCTAGCTCAGCCATTCTGCACTGAGGGGTTTGCCTTAGAAAGAGATATACTCACGCATGTGTGGCATAATACTCGTAGAAGGATATGGATGGCAATAGTATTTGTCATAGCCAAAAATTAGAAATAAGCTAATGTCCATCATAAGGCTCTGATTAAATCATGATTCTAGGTAATGGAATACTATACGGTCATACAAATGAATGGGTTCCTTATGCATTTGAATTAGATAAAAGTTTTTTTTTTTTAAACAAGATACAGAAAGTACAGGTTTATTCACTTATTCAACTAATGTTTATTGAGAAACTACTATGTGTCAGGCATCACTTTATGTACTGAGGATACAGTACTACAGAAAGTAAAAGCCCTTCCCTCGTGGAGCTTTCACTCTAATAGCAGGGATGGGAGAGAAAATAAGCAAATGAAAAATTTATCTGTGGGCCAGCCATGTAGCCTAGAAGTTAAAGGAGCTAGATCCTACATGGCTGATTGCAGTTTGAATCCCAGCCCCAGTGACTTGAAAAACAGGCTGGCCATGTGTGATGCATGCCCCAAATCCTGACAGGACGTGAAAATAGAAGAGAAGGGATTGCAGCATGACAATGCTCTAGTGGGGAATGCTTTCTCTGTCTCTCTCTAGCAAGCACACTCACACTCTGGCAATTAAAAAAAAAGAAAAATATACTTTGTATAATGTGCTATCATTAATGTAAAATGAAAGAATAAAAGTGGGGGGAAAAACAAATATGTTATTTTATTTTATTTTTTTTAGAGAGATTTTGCTATAGAGTGCGTGCACTTGCCAGAGAGACAGAAAGTGTGAAATAACCCCTCAGGGAGAATGGCCACGCTGCAATCCTGTCTCCATTCTCCTCAGGATCTTGGGCATGCACACACACGTGCCTGGCATGTTTTAAGCCACCGAGTCCAGGACTCAAACTGCAGTCAACTATGTGGGAGTCCAGTGATGGAACCATTATGCCATCTGCTGGTCCCACAAATATGTTATTTTAAAGATGCATAATAATATCTATCTTGGGGAAGATATACTAGAAACTGGTAGAAGTACAGGCGGGAGCTGGAGAGATGGGCCACATGGATGTAGAACAAATTCCACTTCATGCTCTTTGTACCTTCTGATTTTCTAAATTATGTGAATGACGACCTAATCCAGAATTAGTGGATATAATTGCAAGTTGTTTTTTGAAGTTGGAAGAAGTACTTGGCAGTCTTTCCAGGCACCTGGGGCCCGGAGTTGTGGGAACATCCCGCTGTTTCAGAAGGGCACCGGAGGGAAGACTAGCTCCCAGCTGTCAGTCAGCTCAGTCATGAACCAAGAGCCACGGCCTCAGTCCAGTAAGATAAAAGAGGCACCAAGAGGACAGAGGAAATCACATAAATCTTGAGTCACATATGGATCCCGGGTATTTATAAAAGGCTTAGGCAGCTCCTTCCTAAATTTGAATTTGTGTCAGGAGAGAATCATTTCAGGAAGTGTGAGTTCCTCTCTTCAAACCATTCTGGACAATCCCATTCTGGTTTGAATTGCTCAGAGCCAAGCTCGCTTATAGGGGACATTGGTGTGCCGGGAGTGGGTGGGGGAGGATGTCTGAAACTGAACACTGACACCTCTTGTCCTTTTCCCCAGCTTCCTTTAGGTTGGCCATTTGTTTGGTTGTATTGGAAGGAAGGGCCATGACAATTTTATGGTTTATTACTTGGACTTTTTCTTATAACACATGCAAATGGCACATAGAAAAACGACTGAAATCCGCACTCTTGTGAATGAATTTTTGCATATGGGTGAGGGTGGCACAGTTCAGCCCATGACACCCTACCTCCTTTAGGACGGTTTGAGCACTAACGGAACTGTGCAATGCCTAGTTAAGTTTGGGTCTGTCTTGCCCCCAGCTCAGTATCCTGTACAGAGTAGACACTTTATGAATGGCAGCTGAATTTAATGATAATATACAAATTTCTAACTACTTATTCTATAAAGTATTCATCACCAACAATAAAGAGCATCCTTTTCAGGTATTTTGGCCTCTTTTTATTTTAATTTTTTTAAAGAGAGATTTTTGCCATAGGGTGGGCACAGTTACTAGAGAGACAGAGAAAGACAGAAAGCAAGAAATCCCTCCCCTTCGAGGGGATGGCCACGCCACAATGTATTCTCCTCCATTCTCTTGGCATTTGGGGCACCTGCACACACATGACTGGCGTGAGTTGTTTTTTCTTTTTCTTTTTTTTTTTTAGAGATTTTTGCTATAGGGTGCATGCGGTCGCTAGAGAGACAGAGATAGACAGAGAAACAGAAAATGAGAAATCATCCCCCGAAGGGAATGGTCATGCCGCGATCCCTTCTCCTCCATTCTCCTCTCAGGATTTTGGGCACACGCAAACACGTGCCCGACATGAGTTTGAAGCCTTTAGGTCCGGGACTCGAAACCGTGGTTGGTTGACTACATGGGAGTTCAGCAACATAGCCATTATGCTAACTGCTGGTCCCACTGGCATGAATTTTAAGCTGCTAGGTTGGGGCTCAAATCACAGTCAACTACGTGAGAGTCCATCAACATAATCAGTACAGTCATCTGCTGGTCCCTAGAGAGAAGTTTTCGCTATAGGGCACGTATGCTAGTCAGAGAGACAGAGAGACAGAAAGCGAAAAATCACCCCCCCAGAGGGGAGAGCCATGCCACAATCCCTTCACCATTCTCCTCTTTGGATCCTGGGCATGCACACACATGTGCTCAGCATGAGTTTTAAGCCACTAGGTCAGGGACTTGAACCATGGTTGATTACGTGGAAGTTGAGTTACATAACCATTATGCCATCTGCTGGTTCCTGACCTCCTTAACAACTGATGGCGATGATAACAAAAGCCACAATATTGATATATGGTACACCTGCTATGTGCCAAACATTGCCAAATGCTTTATAAGCCTTATCTCTATAACCTCTCCATGTTATAGATGAGGAATTTGAGACTCAGGAAGGTTAAGTCCCTTGACCAAGAAGACCCAGGCAGGAATTCAAACTCCTATCTCTTATTATTGTTATTTTTAATTTGCAATAGGGTACATGCAGAAAGAAACAGAGAAAGACAGAGAAAGAGGGAAAGTGAGAAAGCACCCCCCAGGAGAGATGGCCATGCCACAGTCCTCTCTCCACTCCTCTTCCTGTGGGATTCTGGTACTCATGCACACACATCCAACATGGTTTTCAAGCTGCCAGGTTTGGGACTTGAATCATGGTCATGTGGGATCCAGCTGCCTTAACTACTATGCCACATGGCTGGCCCCCATACTTCTATCTTTATGACTCTGAAATCAGCATCCTTCCTGATGTCTCTGCATAGTGTGGGCCAGCATTGGTATATGCAGCTTAGCTTCAGCTCTGTTTCTGGAACATGTGAACTTGCTGTTAAAATAATTTCATTTTTCTTTGTGCTGCCTGAGAAAGGAGCTATACATGGAGGTATTGCTCACCTCCTTTTCTCTCTACTAATCTAGCTAGTTACCTGTTCATGCCATCTTCCTTGAGCCCACTAGTCCACAGTTGGGGTCTGGGTATTGGATGTCCAGTGCTTTGTTTCGATAGAGGTATGGCCAGCTTCAAGAACATACACCCAGAAAGCACGAGAGTGGAGCCTGACCACAGTGTGAAAGTCACTTACGTGCATCTCTTCCAAACTCTTTGCTGAGCGATATCACTTGGTAGCTTGGGAGTATTTATGCCACATTGATTGGCTAATGCTAATCCCCTTACCATCACCAGAGAGCTGTTAAAAACATACTAGCACATACTGCACACAGAACTATTAAGGAGCAATTTATATATTACAGGAAGACTATATTCTACAGAACTATTTAAAGAGTAGAATTAATTTATAAAAATTATTATTATTATTTTAGGTTTTTGCCACAGGGTATGTGTGCTTACCAGAGAGAGAGAGGGAAAGTTGGAAACCACCCCCCAGGGGTATGGCCACTCCACAATTTCTTCTCCTCTGTTCTTCTCTCGGGATTTTGGGCATGCATGCACATGCACACACACCTGGCATGATTCCCAAGTTGCAAGGTATGGAACTCAAATCATGACTGGCCAAGTGGGAATCCAGTGACTTCACCACCACACCACCTGTTGGCCCCTAAAAAAATTTTTTTTTTTTACTGTCTCCAGAATTTTACCTAATAGTTGGTGGGGACCAGCTGGTGTCTTGGTGGTTAAGGTGCTGGACACTCCCACATGGCTGACCACAGTTCAAGTCCTGGATCTGGCAGCTTGTTTTCTCTCTCTCTCTCTCATCAAATTAAAATAAATGAATAAATAAAATAAATAATTCTTAAAAAATTTACCTTGTAGTTGGAAGCATACAGTATGTAGCTTTTTTTCACTTAGTAATTCACATTTAAGAATTCTCCATGTCTTTTTGAGGCTTAATAATGTATTATGTATTCGTTGTTCAGCACTGAATAGATGCTACTTTGGCTGTTTATTTAGCCATTGACCTCTAGAAGGACATCTTGGATGCTTCAAAGTTTTGCCAATTATGAATAAGGCGGTGTAAATGTCCGTGTGTAGGTTCTGTCTGGATGTAAGTTTTCAACTTTGGGTAAATACCAAAGAGAATGACTGCTGGATTGCATGGTAGGGGTATTTTTAGTTTTGTAAGAAACCGCCAAACATCTTCCACAGTTGCTATACCATTTTGCATTACCACCAGGACAATGAGAGTTCCAGCTACTTTGTATCCTTACTGTCACTTAGTGCTGTCATTCTGGATTTTGGACTGTGACCATTCTAATAAGTGGGTAGAGGTCTCTCTCTCTCTCTCTCTCTTTTAAAGTATTTGCTATAGGGCACATGTGCTCACCAGAAAGAGAGATCTGGAAAGTGAAAAAAAAAAGTAAAATCACCCACCAGCAGGGGCTGGCGGTGGGGAGATGGCTATGGAGCAATCCCTTCTCTTTCATTCTCTTCTTGGGATTTTGGGGGTGAACTCACAGGCACGCAGTGTGTTTTTCAGGCCGCCAGTTCTGGGACTTGTACCACGTAGTCAGCCATGGTGGATCCAGCACCTTAACCTCCATGTCACCTGCTGGCCCTCTCACTGTTTTTTTTTGTTTTGTTTTTACCTGGAGAGGTTTTTGCTATAGGGCATGTGTGCTCACCAGAAAGACAGAGAGAGACAGAGAGACAGAAAGTGAGAAATCACCCCCAAGGGAGGATGGCCACACCACAATTCCTTCTCCTCCATTCTCCTCTTGGGATCTTGGGCACACACATACATGCGCTTGGCATGAGTTTAAGCCACCGGGTCCAGGAATCGAACCATGGTCGACTACATAGGAGTCCAGCAACATAGCCATTATGCCAACTGCTGGTCCCTCACTATTGTTTTAATTTGCATTTCCCTAATGATATATGATGTGGAACAACTTTTCATGTTTATTTTCCATGTGTATATCTTCTTCTTTTTTTTTTTTTTTTTTTTTTTAAGAATTACTTTATTGGGGCCGGTCAGTGGCATGATGGTTGTGGGCACTAGATTCCCACATGGCCAACCACAGTTTGAGTCCTGGACCTGATGGCTTGCTTTCTCACTTTGCCTTTCTTTCTCTGTCTGTCTCTCTCTAGTCAAATTGAAAAATAATAATAACAAATGACCAACTTTTATATTAACCTGGAATTCTGCAACCTTTTTAAAATTTCTTATTATTTCTAGTAGTTTTCTAAATCAATTCTTTTTCTTTTAATACTTTTAAAAAACTTGATTTCTTTTTAATTTTATTTATTATCATTATTCTTCCATTTTGACCACAGAAAGACAAACAGAGAGAAAGGGAGAGTGAGAAAGCAAGCTGCCAGGTTCAGGAATCAAACTGTGGTTGGCCATGTGGGAATCCAGCATCTCAACCACCCTACCACCTGTTGGCCCTTAAATCAATTCTTTTAAATTTTATACATAGAACGATTATGTCACCTACAAACAAAAACAGCTTTATTTCTCCTTTCCTGATCTATGTCTATTATTTCCTCTTATTGTTTTATTGTATTAGTCAGGGATTCCAGTACAATGTTGAAAGGAGTAATAAGAGTGAAATCCTGACCTTGTTCCTAACATTAGTTGGAAAGCTCCTTGTTTGTCACATTAAGTATGATGTTATCTGTTGATTTCAGTGGATGGTCTTTAGCCAGTGAAGAAGTTTCTCTCTATTCCTAGTTTTTTGTTGCTTGTTAATATATATATTAATTTTACACATTATGTACTAATATATAAATATTATATGATTATATGTATATAATATATTATATATAATATATATTATATGATATATATGATTATATTTACTATATTAGTATTATATATAATTATATGTACATATGGATGTAAATAACTATTAATATATATCACAGGCATGTGTGCCTGAGAATCTGTCAAACCCAGGTAGGTGCCAAGATAAGAAATGAGGAATTTTCCCACATAGATTCAGTTCTGTTATCATCGTCTGACCCCATTCCTAGTTTTCTGAGAGTTTTTATCATTAATGAGTGTTGGATCTTTTAAATGAGGTTTTTGCCACAGGACACGTGTGCTTGCTAGAGATAGAGACAGTGAAAGGGAAAGTGAGAAATCACTCCCCAGGAAGAACAGCTGTGCCACAATCCCTTTTCTGCCATTCTCCTCCTGAGATCTTGGGCACACGCACAGACATGCCCAGCGTGATTTTCAAGCCACTGGTCCAGGGCTCGAGTCGCAACTGGTCATGTGGAAATCCAGCAACGTAACTACTATGCCATCTTCTGGTCTCAATGAGTATTGGATTTCATCAGTTTCTTTTTCTGCAACTATTGATATGATCATGTGACTTTCCTTCTTTAGCTTTTTGATGTGAGATTACAATCATTGGTTTTTGAATGCTGAACCAGCCTTGCCTACCAGTGGGGTACATCCCACTTGGTCGCAGTGTATAACTGTGGGTATGTATTGTCGTATTTAATTTGCTAATATTTCATGGAGGGTTTTTTCCTTCAATGCTTGTGAAAGACAGTGGTCTGTAGTTTTCTTTCAGTTTCTTTGTCTTGTTTTGGTTTTAAGGTGGTGCTGGCCTCAAAGAATGAATTAGGAAATATTCCCTCTGCTTCTATCCTCTGAAAGAAATTGTAGAGAACTGGAATCATTTCTTCTGTGTTTCATAGAAATAATTTGTGAGCCCATCAGGGCCTGGCGCTCCTTGTTTTGTAATGTTATTAATAAGTTATTCAATTTCTTTAAAGATACAGGCTTGTTCAGACTGTCTTTTGTATATCCTGCCTTCACTAAATCTATTTCCATTAAAAAGCACTTGGCCAGACCAGCAAGTACTGTGGAGGTTAAGGCTTTGGCTCCCACATAGCCAGTGGCGGAGCTTGACTCCCAGGTCCGTGGATTGAAAATCGTGTGTGCGTGCATGTGTGCCCAAAATCCTGAGAGGAGACTGGAGGGGAAGCGACTGTGGTGTGACCATCCTCCCTGGGGGATAATTTCTCACTGTCTCTCTCTCTCTGGCAAGTGCACACAGTCTAGAGCAAAAACAAAAACAAAAACAAAAACAAAAGGCACTTAGTAAAGTAGTCACAATACAGAACAAATTAAACACATGCAAGGCCTCCATTTATAAATTTAGGATTCAAACCTGAAGACTATACTCAATTTCATTGTGAGGAAAAGTCTATTTTTTACTATGTTTAAAAGATTCTATCTGTTTGGACTGAATGAACAGAATACTCCAACTCACTGATTCTTTTTTTTTTTTTTTAAGAATTATTTATTTGGGACCAGCAGTTAGCATAATAGCTATGTCACTGGACTCCCATGTAGTCGACCATGGTTCGAGTCTCGGATCGGGTGGATTAAACGCACACCAGGGGTGTGTGTGCATGCCCAAGATCCCTAGAGGAGAATAGAGAAGAAGGGATTGTGGTGTGGCCATCCCCCCTGGGGGATGATTTCTCACATTCTGTCTCTCTGTCTCTCCCTGTCTTTCTGGAGAGCACACATGCCCTATAGCAAAAACCTCTCCAAAAAAAGAAAAAGAAAAAGAAATAGAAAAGAACTATTTAATTTTATTTATTCTTTTTTTTTTTTTTAATTTGACCAGAGCGAGTGAGCGAGAGAGAGAGAGAAAATGAGAAAGCAAGCTGCCAGGTCCAGGATTCAAACCACGGTTGGCCATGTGGGAGTGTCCAGCGCCTTAACCACCATGCCACCTGCTGGTTCCTCATTTTTTTTTTTAAAGAATTATTTTATTTATCTTTATTTATTTATTTATTTATTCATTTATTTATGTTTATTTGATTAGAGAGGAACAGAGAAAGAGAAAGTGAGAAAGCAAGCGAGCAGGAGGATCTGGGATTCAAACCACAGTCGGCCATATGGGACTCCAGCACCTGCAACCACCACGCAACCTGCTGGCCCTCCAACACACTGATTCTCAAACTTGCTACACATTGGTATAATGTGAAGCTTTAAAAATATGAGCAGTTCTGTCTCATCCCTAGAGATTCTAATTTTTTTGAGAGGGTTTTTTTTTGTTTGTTTGTTTGTTTTTTTTTGCTATAGAGTGCATGTGCTCGCCAGAAAGACAGAGAGAGACAGAGAGATAGAAGGCGAGAAATCACCCCCCAGGGGGGATGGCCACACTGCAATCCCTTCTATTCCATTCTCCTCTCGGGATCTTGGGCCCAATGCACATGTCCCCTGGAAATTCTAATTTAATTATCCTGCAGTGTGGCTAGCATAAAATTTTGTAACATTTTTTATAGTGAGTCTACTATGTAGCAAAGTGTGAGAACCACTTGTCTAACTGATAGGAGACCCTAGTACTTTTTGGAAACCCAATACCTGGAAACAATGGCAAACACTGGTCTATTTTATTTTATTTTGTCTTTGTGCTAGAGGGCATGTGTACTTGCCAGAGAGGGACAGAGGGAAAGGGAGAGGAGAAAGCACTCTCCATAGAGAAAGGTCACCCTGCAACCCCCTCTCTTCCATTTCCTCCTCCTTTCAAGATTTGGCCACAGAGGCACACATGCCTGGTGTTTTTCTCAAGATGCCAGGTCTGGTATTTAAACCACACAGTTGGCCATGAAGGCTCTAGCTGCCTTAACCACCAGGCTACAGAGCATGCCTATGTATGTATATGTATGTGTATACACACACACACACACACACACACACACACACACACAAAACCTCTCCAAAAAAAGAAAAAGAAAAAGAAATAGAAAAGAACTATTTAATTTTATTTATTCTTTTTTTTTTTTTTAATTTGACCAGAGCGAGTGAGCGAGAGAGAGAGAGAAAATGAGAAAGCAAGCTGCCAGGTCCAGGATTCAAACCACGGTTGGCCATGTGGGAGTGTCCAGCGCCTTAACCACCATGCCACCTGCTGGTTCCTCATTTTTTTTTAAAGAATTATTTTATTTATCTTTATTTATTTATTTATTTATTCATTTATTTATGTTTATTTGATTAGAGAGGAACAGAGAAAGAGAAAGTGAGAAAGCAAGCCACCAGCAGGATCTGGGATTCAAACCACAGTCGGCCATATGGGACTCCAGCACCTGCAACCACCACGAAACCTGCTGGCCCTCCAACACACTGATTCTCAAACTTGCTACACATTGGTATAATGTGAAGCTTTAAAAATATGAGCAGTTCTGTCTCATCCCTAGAGATTCTAATTTTTTTGAGAGGGTTTTTTTTTGTTTGTTTGTTTGTTTTTTTTTGCTATAGAGTGCATGTGCTCGCCAGAAAGACAGAGAGAGACAGAGAGATAGAAGGCGAGAAATCACCCCCCAGGGGGGATGGCCACACTGCAATCCCTTCTATTCCATTCTCCTCTCGGGATCTTGGGCCCAATGCACACATCCCCTGGAAATTCTAATTTAATTATCCTGCAGTGTGGCTAGCATAAAATTTTGTAACATTTTTTATAGTGAGTCTACTATGTAGCAAAGTGTGAGAACCACTTGTCTAACTGATAGGAGACCCTAGTACTTTTTGGAAACCCAATACCTGGAAACAATGGCAAACACTGGTCTATTTTATTTTATTTTGTCTTTGTGCTAGAGGGCATGTGTACTTGCCAGAGAGGGACAGAGGGAAAGGGAGAGGAGAAAGCACTCTCCATAGAGAAAGGTCACCCTGCAACCCCCTCTCTTCCATTTCCTCCTCCTTTCAAGATTTGGCCACAGAGGCACACATGCCTGGTGTTTTTCTCAAGATGCCAGGTCTGGTATTTAAACCACACAGTTGGCCATGAAGGCTCTAGCTGCCTTAACCACCAGGCTACAGAGCATGCCTATGTATGTATATGTATGTGTATACACACACACACACACACACACACACACACACACACACACACACTTACTTTTTTTTAAATTTGCTATAGGGTGTGTGTGCTTACTGCAGAGAAACAGAGAGAGCGAGAGAGATGGAGAGAGGGAATGTGAGAAAGCACCCCCCAGGGGGAATGGCTGCATCACAATCCCTTCACCTCTCTTCTCCTCTTGGGATTTTTGGAATGCACACACATATGCCTGGTATATTTTTTAGCCACTGAATCTGGGACTTGAACCATGATGTCAGCCATGTGGAATCCAGACACCTTAACCACTATATCATCTATTGGCCCCTGGCCAGTATGTTTAACACAATCAATGGTTTTCTGTTTTTCTAAGTGAAGGTTGAGCTGTGCCTTG
>NW_006160036.1:1722661-1739049 GCF_000334495.1 Tupaia belangeri chinensis | reverse complement strand
AGAGTGCATTTTAGCAAAAACACTGCAATTTTTTTTTTTCTTTTTTCCTGCAGGTATGGGCACTCACCAGAGAGAGACAGGGAGAGGGAGCGAAGCAGCAGAAAGCACCTCCCAATGGGTCATGGTCACATTGTTATTCCTTCTCCTCCATTTCTCCATCCTGTCAGGATTTGGGGCAAACACACGCACATGCCCAGTGTCTTTTTCATGCTGCCAGGGCCAGGATTTGAATCATGTAGTTGGCCATGTGGGATCCAGCTCCCTTAATCACAAGATGGCCCTCAAATGCCATTTGGGGGTACAGCAAATCAAAAGCCAATGTGATGGGGCAAATAGATGGCATAATGACAATGTTGCTGGACACCCACGTAGTTGACCATGGTTCGAGGCCTGGACCCGGTGACTTAAACTCACTCTGCGCACGTGTGAGTGCGTGCCCAAGATTCCAAGAGGAGAATGGAGGAGAAGGGACTGCGGTGTGGCCATCCCCCCAGGGGGTGATTTCTCACTTTCTGTCTCTCTGTCTGTCTCTGTCTTTCTGGCGAACACACATTCCCTATAGCAAAAACCTCTCAAAAAATAATAATAAAATAAAGACAACGTGGCTGGGCCACAGTGTGCATGCTGTTGGGACACTGTGCTGGGCAGGCTGGGACCCTATAAGAAACCTAAGTCCCATTTCCAGTCCTAAAACTGGGTGTGGCGGCATGCACCTGCAGTCTCGGCAATTAGAGGAGGGTTGGGCAGGAGGACCTTGAGCTTGAGGCTGGCCTAAGCAACAATTGCAAGACCCCATGTAAAACAGAGGTTGGAGCGGTAGCATGTGCCCAGCAGGGAGGCTGAGGCAGGAGAATTTCAACACTGCAAGATTCTGTCTAAAAAAAAAAAAAAAGTCAATATATAATCCTAAAATGGGGTTTAGAGACAAATATGATAAAATTCTAAATATATCATATAAGCATTATCATTAAAATGTCATTATCATGGACATGTTTTCTCTCTGTAGATTATTATGACATGACCTGAAACCAGGGCTTGAAGAGGAACCAGCTGAAGATGTTCTTGGCTAGGGTGAGAGAGGGCACACCAGAAGACCCTTGCAGAATGTTAGGCCGAGAGACTCAAGGACTGTGCTGGCTAACACCGTGGGCACTAGCTACACGTGGGTACCTCTACACTTGACCATGTTAAAATGAGAAGGAAAATTCAGCTCCTCAGTCACAGAGCCACGTTTCAAGTACTCAGCAGTGACATGTAATCCGTGGCTCCCATATTAGGTACAAGTACAGACTATTTCTGGCATTAAAGGAAGTTCCGGACCAGCTCCGTCGTGCAATGATAATGTGTTGCTCAAGAGAAGCTGGATCCCACGTGACAACTGTGATTCCGATCCCCAGCCGGCTGGGCTGAGACACGCTGGGCGTGCACCTGAGTACCCGAGATCTGACGGGCCAGAGACTGGAGGTGGCACGACCAGACTCTCTGGGGGTGCTCCTCTCTTTCTCTCTCTCTCGCTCTCATTAGCACACAGGTGCTCTATCATGAATGAAGAAAAAGAAAAAAGAAAATTCTGTGGAACAATGCTACTCTAGAAATTATTTTACATGTTTTTATCCAGTAGTCAGTTTAAAATATTTTTTTTCTGGGGCCAGCAGGTGGCGTAGGGAGTAAGGCACTGGATTCCCACATGGCCGACCACAGTTCAAGTCTTGGACCCAGTGGCTTGAAACTCATGCTGGGCATGTGTGTGCCCAAAATCCTGAGGAGAATGGAAGAGAAGGGACTGTGGCATGGCTATACTCCCAGGGGGGTGATTTCACGCTTTTTATCTCTCTCTTTGTGAGCACATGCACTCTATAGCAAAAATCTCTCAAATTCCAAAAATGTAGTAACTTCCTTGATCATGAAGCATTCAACAAAGTTTTAACAATAATAGTAACTGTTATCATTTATTTATTTTTACGACAAAGCGTACATGTATGTATGTGCATGTGTGCACACCAAAGATAACACCCTCAATAGGGGCTCATCATACCACAATCACCCCTCCTCAGCCCTCCAGCTCCTCAGGACCCTGGGTGCCCACATGTGTGGCTGCTGTGTTTTTAGGCCCACCTGGGGATCTGAACCCATAGTTAGCCATGTGTCTTCCCAGCTTGCAGGGTACTGCGCCCCCAATTGTGCCATAGCAGCTGGGCCAAAAAGTAACATTTACTGAATATTTGTGTACTGGTCAGTTTTCTTGGTTGTAGACAACAGATTTCATTCTTACTAATTTACGCACAAAGGAATCTCCTAAGGGGTATAGATGGATCACATAATCATTAAGAAAGTTGAAGAGAGGGCCAGTAGGTGGCGTGGCGGTTACAGTGCTGGACTCCCACATGGCTGACTGTGGTTTGAATCCTGGAGCTGGCAACTTGCTTTCTTACTTTCCCTCTTTCTCTCTCTCCGTCTCTCTCTGATGAGCCCAAGTGCCCTATAGCAAATTAAAGTAATAATAATAAAACAATTCTTAAAAAAAATTAAATAAAAAGAAAGTTGAAGAAATAGACTCTAGGCAAAACACCCAGGAATGATTTCCAAAATTACACTGCAGAACTGGGCTGACAAGCAAGTCACAGCCTCTGCCATCGTCCAGAAGAAGGGGAGGGACAGCTGCCTGGAACTGCTAAACTGACAGACCGCGGTTGGCTCCAGAAAGACACTGCCTCTGCCCTGATCAGCACCACTAACATGTCTCCTTCACAGTTTGCCTCTCCCTCTCCATAACTCGTAGTACGAGGCTCATACAAGAGGACTCTAACTCACAAGTGAAACCAGAGTTGCAAGGGAGTTTGAGAGATGTAGCATTAATATTTAGATTTCCAGCTTCTGTGGTCCAGGAAGCAAGCTAGAAAAGGCTTGGAATGAGTTTTGAGCAAGTCCGTCTAAAGCATCTGCCACAACTCACCACGAGCCAAGTCCTTACACATGCCTGAGCTCATTTCATTCTTACAAGGATTCAACAAGAAGGTACCATAATCCCCACTTGATAGAAGAGGGCGCAATAGTAAATAGTGGTCCTCACTGGGGTCTGGAGAGTTAAAGAGGGGAAGGGACAGCTGCCTGGAGAAGCCGGGGTGGGAGAAAACAACCCAGAGAATAAAGCTTCAGTTCCAAGGTGACAAAGGACAGCCAGAATAACTTGAGAACTCCTGAGTATTGCTGCTGTATGAATTCATGCCAGACAGATTCCTGAGTCCCTGCTCTCTCCATAAAACCATGCTGCCCCCAGTGGGAAGGGCCAGATCTCACACACAGGGCCCTAAGGACACTTCTGGTTACATTCCCACCGTCCGCTTGCATTTGTGGCACAGAACACACTACAAAAGTGTTTTAAAATCAGCACGGGAGGCTTCTACAAGGAGGTGGGTTTTCGGTCGTTTTAGAGAGAGACCAAGTGTGAGCTTCTGGGTGGCCGTGAGAAGGCAGAGGGTTTCAGATGAAAGAATTTGCACGTCCTCTCGCCAAGACTAGAAATTGAGGGACAGCCATGTAGCACTCCAAAGCAATGTCCTTGACTGGGATGAAGGAGGTGAGTCAATGTTTGGGAGAAAGCAGTAAATAAACTGGTGGGAAGGGAACTGGTTGCAGGATAAGGTCATGTGAAACTCTTCCTGTGATTATAGTTTGATGACAATATTAGTTAAGTATGTATTAAAATTTGGAGCATAATGAAAATCTCGGAGAGTGGACCCAGAGATTTTCGAACAAATACTCTAGGTGACGCTCGTGCCTGTCTCGATGTGCCCAGCCTCAGGTCACTCCTGGTCACAACTCTCCTTTCCAGGGACCTAGCCCAAGCTCCTGGAGCATGGGGGGCTAGGGCGCTTTGCAGCATCATTGTTTCCTGGAGACACTCTAGTGGGATTAAAAGGTAACTATGGGGGTCGGAGGGTGGCAGTAGAGGGTGATGTTCTGCAAGGCTGACCTACATGGGATGGGTGTGGGTTAGCGTCCACAAGCCTCCCTGAGTACTCTGGGAATACATGTGCCCGTGATCTAGGACTGGCTGAAATAGGGGATTAATTGTGGCATTAGGGCCTTGCTGGGCTGCCATCTTTCTGTCCCTCACTCACTCAGAGAAGAAATAAACTTTAAATAGATAACTGCATTTGGGGCCATAAGGTGGTGTGGTAGGTAAGGCACTGAACTCTCACGTGGCCAATCACAGTTCAAATCCTGAACCTGGTGGCTTGCTTTTTCACTTGCCCTTTTTCTCTCTCTGTCTGTCTCCAGTGAAATTAAAAAACAATAAATAATGGGGCCAGCAGGTAGCATGGTGGTTAAGAGTGCCGGACTCCCACATGGCTGACCACGGTTTGAGTCCTGGACCTGGTGGCTTACTTTCTTACTTTCCTTCTCTCTCTTGCTCTATCCCTCTCTAGTCAAATTAAAATAAATAAATAAATAAACAAATAAATAAATAGTTAAATAAAATAATTCTTTTTTTTTTGAGAGGTTTTTGCTATAGGGCATGTGTGCTCTCCAGACAGACAGAGACAGAGAGACAGAAAGCAGAAAGCAAGAAGGCACCTCCCCCCAGGGGGGATGGCCACACTGCAATCCCTTCTCTTCCATTCTCCTCTCAGGATTTTGGGCATGCACAAACATGCACCTGGCGTGAATTTTAAGCCACCGGGTCTGAGATGCGAACCGCAGTCGACTACATGGGAGTCCAGCGACATAGCCATTACACTAACTGCTGGTCCCAATAAAATAATTCTTCAAATAAATAAATAAATTTTTAAAATGATAAATAACAAAATTAAATATAAATCGGGACCAGCAGTTGGCATAATGGCTGTGTCACTGGACTCCCATGCAGTTGACCGTGGTTTGAGTCCCAGATCTGCTGGCTTAAATTCATACTGGGCTGATATGCGTGCATGCCCAAGATCCTGAGAGGAGAATGAAAGAGAAAAGACTGCAGCATGGCCATCCCCCCAGGGGGTGATTTCTTGCTTTCTGTCTCTCTGTCTCTCTCTGTCTTTCTGGTGAGCGTACGTGCCCTATAGCCAAATCTTTCAAAAAAAAATGGAGCCAGCAGATGGCATAGTGGTTATGTCACTGGACTCCCCCATCGCTGAACATACCTGGTGGCATGAAACTCATGCCAGAAGCATGTATGTCCATGCCCAAAATCCCAAGAGAAAAAGGGATTGTGGCATGGCCATCCTCCCTAGGGGGGTGATTTCCTGCTTTCTGTCTCTCTGTCTCTCCGGGGAGTGCACACACCCGATAGCAGAAATCTCTCTTAAAAAAAAAAAAAAAAAAAAAAAAAAAAAAAAAAGAGAAGAAAAAACAACAGAAGAAACCTCAAGAAAATAAATCTTAGGGTCAGTAGATGGTATAGTGGTTAGGTTGCTAAACTCCCCACATGGCTAAACACGGTTTGAGTCCCAGACCTGGTGGCTTGAAGCTCATGCTGGGCATGTGTGTGTGCATGCCCAAGATCCCGGGAGGAGAAGGAAGGGGAAGGAATTCAAGCATGAACATTCCCCCAGGGGGTTGATTTCTCACTTTCCTTCTCACTGTCTCTGTCTGTCTCTCCAGCCATTGCGCATGACCAAAGGCAAAAACCTGAACAAAGAAAAAAGAAAAGGGTCTCTTAGTACAGGGAGATTCAGGGTAGTTTAAGAGGGGCCAGTAGGTGGTATGATGGTTGGGTGCTGGACTCCCACATGGCCGACCATGGTTTGAGTCCTAGACCTGGCAGTCTTCTTTCTCACTTTCCCTCTCTCTCTGGTCAAACTAAAAAATAAAAAATAAAATGAAAAAAAGTAATAATAATAAATAAGAAGGCCTGCAGGTAGTGTGGTGGTTAAAGGTGTTAGACTCCCACATGGATGACCACAGTTGGAGTCCTGGATCTGACAGCTTGCTCTCTCTCTCTGTCAATCTGTCTCTCTCTGTTCTAAACTGAAAAGTTATGATAGCAAATAATTATTTTTAAAAAAATAATAAATATGGAGCCAGCAGGTGGTGTCATAGTTAAGGGCACTGGACTCCGTGGCTGACCACGGTTCAGTCCCAGACCTGGTAGCTTGCTTTCTCACTTTCCCTCTCTTTCTCTCACTCTGTCCTTCTCTGATCAAATTAAAATAAATAAATAAATAAATAATTCTTTTTAAAAAATAATAATAATAGGGACCAGCAGTTAGCATAATGGCTATGTCACTGAATTTCCATGTAGCCAACCGTGGTTCGAGGCCTGGACCTGGTGGCTTAAACTCACACCAAGCACATGTGCATGCATGTCTAAGATCCCGAGAGGAGAATGGAGGAGAAGGGATGGCGGCGTGGCCATCCCCCCGGGGAGTGATTTCTCGCTTTCTGTCTCTCTCTCTCTCTTTCTGGTGAGCACACACGACCTATAGCAAAAATAAAAACTCTCCAAAAAATAATAATAACAATAAAACACTTAATTTAATTTTAAAATGTGGGGAGCAACAGGTAGCATAGTAGTTAAGGCACTGAATTCCCACATAGCCAACTGCAGTTCAAGTCCCAGACCTGGTGGACTGAAACTTACTCCGGGCATGTGTGTGTGTGTGTGTGTGTGTGTGTGTGTGTGCCCAAAATCCCAAGAAGAAAATGGAGGAGAGGGAACTGCAGTGGGGCCATCCCCTGGGAACTGATTTCTCACTTTGTCTCTCTGGTGAGCGCACATGCCCTATAACAACAACAACAACAAAAAATCTCTAAAAAAAAAGTTTAAGAAAGGAGCATCTATATCTCAAGAATGTGGTTGTATGCATGATTCTTATATTGTTTAAGTTTTTTTATTGGAGATATATTTTTTTTGCTATAGGGTGTGAGCACTAGCCAGAGAGACGGAAAAAGTGAGAAATCACCCCCCCCCCCAGGGGGAATGGCCATGCCACAATCCCTTCCCTTCCCTCTCCTTTCAGGATTTTGTGCATGCATACACATGTACCTGGCGTGAGTTTCAAGCTGCTAGATCTGGGACTCAAACCACATTAGGCCATGTGGAAGTCAAGCACCTTAACCACTAGCCACCTGCTGACCCTTTGCTTAAACTTTATTAAACAAAATCATTAACTAATACTAAAAAAAATTACTAGAGAGCTTATGTGGTCTCTAGAGAGAGTGAAAAAGAAAGGGAGGAAGCACACTTCAAATCCTTCTCTATTTCCTTTTTTTAAAAAGAATTATTTTATTTAACCTTATTTATTTATTTATTTAAATTTGACGAGAGAGGGACACAGAGAGAGACAAAGTGAGAAAGTAAGGTGTCAGGTCTGGGGCCGCCAGGCTGAACCACAGTCGGCCAGATGAGAGTCCAGAGCCCTTAACCATGCCACCTGCTGGACCCAAATCCTTCTCTATTTCTCCACCCGGTCATGGCACACACATATGGCCAGAGTGGTTATTTTTTAGATAATTATTCATGTAATTTTACTTATTATTATTTTAATTTTCCATAGGGCATGTGCACTCACCAGAGAGAGACAGAGAGGGAAAACGGGAAAGCAAGCTGCCAGGTCTAGGACTTAGCCTTAGTCATCCATGTGGGAGTCCAGGACCTTAACCACTACGCCAACTGCTGGCTCTGGCCAGAGTGCTTTTTAAGTCCCTGTGGCCAGGACTCACATTGTGGCTGGCCATGTGGGATCCAGCTACCTCAACCATGAGGCTACAGGGCTGGCCCTTTTAACTAACAAAAAATATTTTTGTCAGAAGGTATGTTCACTCCCCAGAGAGAGATAGAAAGACAGAGGGAAAGTGAGAAAGCCTTCTTCTTAGGGCAAGGTCACATTACAATCCCTTCTGATCCTTTATTCCCTCCTTTTGGGATTCTGGGCATGCAAACACACATGCCCGGTGTGTTTTTCAGGCTGCCAGGTCTGGGACTCGAACCATGAGGTCAGTTATATGGGATCTAGCTCCCTTAACTACCAGACAATGGCTGGTTCTATTAACTAACTAATCTGCCGGTCTCTATGCTGAGCAATTTAACCTTGCATTGTATCACTTTACCCTCACAACACTGGCACATCTGTATTAGAGATTTTTCATAGCCCCATGTTACTGAGGAGGCGTAGAGGTTCTGCCGCTGAGACAGGACTCCACAGTCTGCGGACATCGACATTCTGCTACACTGCCTTTTCTTTCTTTCTTATTTGAGTTTCCCTAGTAATTTTCATGTTCTATTTGTTTTTCTTATTGGTTCCTTGGTCCCTCAAAAACTAGAAGTTTCTTAAGCACACGATCAAGTGTAAATCATCTTGTTTTAGAGACAGGGTCTTACTAAGTCATGGTCTTCCTGCTTCGCTCTCCCTAGTAGTTGGGTCTGCAGGCATGTACCACCACACCTGGCTTCTTAGGTTGGGCTAGGAATCAAACCCAAGCTTGCCATGCAGTCCCAGTGTGCCAAGCAGCAATGCCAACCAGCGTACACCACTGCTGTCCAGCCTAAATCATCTTTTTTTTTTTTTCCGAGAGGTTTTTGCTATAGGGTGTGTGCACTTGCCGGAAAGACAGAGAGAGACAGAGAGTCAGAAAGCGCGAAATCACCCCCCAGTGGGGATGGCCACGCCACAATCCCTTCTCCTCCATTCTCCTCCCGGGATCTTGGGCAAGCACGCACATGCACCAGGTGTGAGTTTAAGCCACCGACCGGGTCTGGGACTTGAACCGTGGTCGACTACATGGGAGTCCAGCAACGTAGCCATGGGACGCCACCACCGTAGCCATTATGCCATCTGCTGGTCCCCCTAAATCATCTTTGACTCCCTTCCCCCAGCACCTGGCAGAGAATACCACACAGTGAGTAATTAATGCATGTGAGTAAGACAGCTTTGTGGCACAGTACCCACTCAGTTGGTAGACTTACACGCAACTCCTTTTTGTTGTTGTTGTTTCAAAACAAGACACTATAGAGCATGTGTGCTCACCGGGGAGAGAAGGAGAAAGCATTCCTCAGGAGGGATGGCTATGCCACAATCCCTTCTCCCCTCAGGATTTTAGATACACATGAACGCGTGCACACACACACACACATGCCTAGTGTGTTTTTCAGGTCGCTGGATCTGGGACTTAAGCCCCCACAGTCGGACATGTGGGCTCCAGCTGCTTTAACCACCACACCAATGGCAGGTCCCACAGTCAGCTACTTGTTCAAGTACTCACCGCTTCAGGAAAACGAGCAGATCAAGTGGTCCTCTCCCTTCACACAGTTCCATGGTCAAGTGTGAGCGTCCTGGAGTCAGCCGTTCCTGAATTCTGCCTTAGCCACTTATTGGCGGTATAATCTTGAGCAAATGCTAAAAGGAAAAAATAATAAGATTTACAATTTATAAAGGGTCGTCTATAAAAGGAGCACTGCAGTTGGGACATGAAGAAGAGCTGGGAAAATGTATGTTTCAGGTACTATATGTGTGTGTGGATACACACACACACACACATAAACGGTTATACCATTTTGCAACGTATTTTTTCTCTTTTTCCTTCATTTTATTTATTTGGAATAGTTAATATGTACTCCCAGCTACTCAACTGAAGCCAAAGGCAAGAGAATGGTGACAGAGAGAGACCTTGTCTTTCTTTATAAGTGAATGAATGAATGAATGGGGGACCAGAGAGTGAAGCAGTGGTAAAACCTGAACATGACTCTGTGAGCCTGACCCACGTGGGAAGGCTCCAGGTTTGCTCCTGGAGACCTCCCTGAGTATGCTGGCATTCCATGCCCGTGATCCAATACTGGATGTATCGTAGTGCCAAGATGCTATTGGGCAAGCTGTCTCTCTCTCTCTGTTTCTCTCACTCATGGAAGTAATAGTAAATAAACTTAAAATATACACTTCTCTCTCTCTCTCTTTTTTTTTTTTTTTTAGGTTTTTGCCAGAGGGTGTATGCGCTTGCTGGAAAGAGATGGAGAAGGAAAGTGAGAAATCTCTCCCCACTCCTGGCAGGGATGGCCATGCTGCAATCCCTTCTCCTCAACGGATTCGGGGCACGCACATACACACACCCAGCATGAGTGTGTGCCCAGTGTCCAGGATTTGAACCACAGTCTATCATGTGAGAGTCCAGGGCCTTAACCACCAAACCACCTTTTATAAATATAAAATCCATATTTTATAAAGGGGGTAGATGTGTGAGGTCTCAGAAGTACCCAGCTTCTGACTAGAGTAGCCAGAGCCCTCTGCCTTTCTATTGAGAAAGAGAGAACAAGAACAGAGATTTCTTGTGGTTAAATGTTAACTTGTGTTTACCTACAACTGCCTGTTGTTTAATTTGGCCAACCAAGTGAAGATTCTTTTGCAAGCCTGTGTGTCATTTCTGAACATCAGAACTACGACCTTTACACACATGCTAAACATTTATAGAGTGGGAGAGTTTTCTTTCTCCATCAGTGAGTTGAATAAATACCAACATCTCCCCCAGCCTCCAAAAGAAAAAACTTTTCTTTGATCTACACTAAAGATAAACCGGTCATAATTCATTCTGATTAGCTAAGGGTTGTAAAGCAGATTCTCTGATAAGCCAATAAATTTCAGAGGGCACTGGGGCTTGTTTCTTCCTGATGCAGATTTTCGATTGTAGAACCTTAGCATATTAGAGACAGAAAGAGAACTTGTACGCTAATCTTGTCAAATCCTCTGAATTTCATGGATGAGAAAACTAAACTCCAGAGAACGAAACGGCAATTTAGATTCGCAGAAAGATATTAATAAACAATATTGAAAATGTTTTGTTACAATTCCTACAGCATTTTAAGCTTTCTATGGTTATTATTTTTCTTGTTTGTGTGTTTGTTTGGTAGTTCTCTGGTGATCCAAAGACAGTATTTGGGCCTGGAATCAGAAACCCTACACACTAATCCTCCAGCTTTGTGCTGACGTCAGAGATATTAGAGAATCACTGCTGCCCCCTGCTGGAAATTTAAAAACTTACAGTCTTTCAAGGGTCTATAGAATTTTTTTTTTTTTTTAATAGAGATTTTTGCTATAGGCTGAGTGTGCTTGCCAAAGAGACAGAGAGAGATAGAAAACAAGAAATCATCACCCAGTGGGTATGGCCATGCAGAAATCCTTTCTCCTCTAATCTCCTCTCAGGATTTTGGGCACGCACGCACACACGCCTGGCCTGTTTTAAGTCACCAGGTCCAGAACTCAAACTGTGGTCAACTACATGGGAGTACAAAGAAGTCGCCATTACACCACCTGCTGGTCCCAGAAAAGTAAAATGTTCTTAGGTTGGAATGTAAACAGCATAGGGCCAACAGGTAGCTTGGAGATTAAAGCCCTGGATCCCACATGCCAGCTGCATGTTTCAAGGCCTGGACACAGTGGCTAGAAAATCATGCGGGAGCATGTGTGTGCCCAAAATTCCGAGAGGAAAATGGAGAAGAAGAGACTGTGGCATGACCATCCCTCATGGTGGCTGCTTTCTTCCTTTCCCTCTCTTTCTGTCTTTCTCTTGTACCCACAGCAAAAACTAAAATAAATAAATAAATAAATAAATAAATAAATAAATAAATAAAAGAGTTAACAGCACAAAAGGATATACAAAGAAAAGTGAAAACTTTTCTCAGTCAACTCTACTTCCCATTGTTATTTTTGTCTTTTTTTTTTTTTTTGGTTATGGGGAATGTGCCATGTACGCTCACCAAAGAGACAGAGAGGGGTGAGGAGAAGGGGATATCTTCTCCCCCATGGAGAATAGTCATGCTGCAATTTCTTCTCCTCCATCCTCCCTCCTTTCAGGATTTTGGGCATGCAAGCATACACATGCACCTGGCCTGTTTCTCAAGCTGTAGGTCCAGGATCTGAAGCTCAAGGTCAGCTATAGGATTGGCTTCCTTAACCACCAGATAATGGAGTCAGAGCAACAATATTTTCTAGGGGGTGATCTCTCACTTTCTGTCTCTATGTCTCTGTCTGTCTGGCGAGCACAAGCGCCCTATAGCAAAAACCTCTCCAAAAAAAAAAAAAGAAAACCTCATTCCTTTTGATGGAGGCAAATATTCCGCTGCTTGGAATATCATAAATTATTCATTCAGTCCTCTTTTGATGAACTAAAAAGTAAATCTAAAAGAGTAAAACTTTATTTTTTTTTGTTGTTATTAACTGTTGTCTCCTATAATGAGAATAATAATTAATATGTTTAACAGATGAACAGACATTTACCTAGTTTCAACTATTTCTCTGTTTCAAAACTTCTGCCCTGCTCACCTGGCCTGGTCAGCCTAAACACACCAGGCACCCTCACAAGTGCCCAAGATCCCAAGGGCTGGAGGCCGAGAGGAAGGGGATCCAGGCATGAACAGCCCTGAGGAGGGCACTCCTCTCTCACTTTTTCTCTTACTCTAATCTGCACTCACCACGCTATCATGAATGAAGAAAAACATTCTTTAAAATAATTATTTAATTTTACTTATTTATTCATTTATTTGAATTTGATCAGAGAGAGATACAGAGAGAGAGCGAGAAAGTGAGAAAGCAAGTCGCCAGGTCCAAGACTAGAACCATGGTCAGCCATGTGGGAGTCCAGCACCTCAACCACTACGCCACCTACCAGCCCCAAGAATAACACTGTTTTAAGTTCAAGCTTACTGTGAGGGAGGTGGAGTCTGCCGCTGTGAATACACGAGGACTTATGTCCACTCCATCCTGCTTACTCCCTTTAAAGTAGAGGGGCCAGCAGGTGGCGTGGTGGTTAAGGTGCTAGACTCTCACGCGACTGACTGCAGTCTGAGTCCCAGACCCAGCAGCTTGAGAATCACACTGAGTACACATACATGCACGTCCAAAATCCCAAGAGGAGAATGGAAGAGAAGATATCGCTGTGTGGCCATCTTCCCTGGGGGTGATTTCCTACTTTCCCTCTGTTTCCCTTCTGCAATCACATGTGCCATATAGCAGAAACCTAAAAAAAGAGAAAGAGAAAGAAAGAAAAAAGAGAGAGAGAGAGAGAAAGAGAAATGCTGCCCTGTCCTTGTGCCTGTATTTTTGTTATAGGTTAAAATCTAGAGGAAGTGTAGGTCCTAAAGGCCGTGAGAGACCAGTGACACAGTGGGACCTGCAATGCTTGTGCAAGGCTGACCCACGTGGGAAAATCCCCAGCCCAAGTTTGGAGACCTCTGAGTATGCTGGACACATGCTTGCCATGATCCAGGCTGGCTGAAGGCTGGGTGCAGATGGCGGCACTGAGATCCTGCTGAGAGTTCTCTGTCTTTGTCTCTCTCTGTCTCTGTCTCTCTTGCTCATGAAACAAACTTTTTAAAGAAAGACGTGGGTTTTAAGCTTTAGTAGATACTGTCCAACTGACACTTTTAATGATGAGTGGTTCCAGATATTGTGTAATCCTATCATTTCCACACCTGACAGAACACAGAAACCAGAATCTACCAAAGTTTAATGTAAAATAGCTCCTCCAGGGGCCAGCAGGTGGTGTAGTGGTTAAGGCACATGGCAGTCCGCAGTTTGAGCTGGGACCTATTAGCTTGCTTCCTCACTTTTCCTCTCTCTCTCTCTGTCTCTGATGAACTTACGTGCCCCATAGCAAATTAAAATATAATAATAATATGTTAATTAATTCTAAAAAAAAAAAAAAGCTCCTCCTTGGGGTCAACAGGTGGTATGGTAGTTGAGGCACTGGACTTCCACATGGCTGACTGTGGTTTGAGTCCTGGATTTGGCAGCTTGCTTTCTCACTTTCCCTCTGTGTCTCTCTCATGAGTGCGTGTGCCCTATAGCAAAAATTTTAAAATAATAACAAATCAAATTAAATGAAAAATTCTTAAAAAAAAATCTTTCAACCTTGCAACCCCTTCTTCATTCTAATTTCAGTAGGTGGGGGACGAACTGGAATCTATATAATGGGCAGTTCCCCCAGGAAGTCCTCCTGCCCACACTCAGGGCTGGGAACAGCCATACTATCTATCCACTTCTTGCTACACAGCAGGAGGTGGGACGGAGCTCCTATATCCTAATCTTACTGTGGTTACTCACTTGCTAATCACCTGATGGTTATCAACTACTTACTGAGTGTAAGACCCTTCTCCCAAAGCCAAGATCGTACTGGGGGCGTGGTGAGGCTTTCAACAGGCTCATGGGTGGTGGTGCTGGGGTGAGTGGGTAGGTCTGCTGCTGGACTAGTTAGCCGCTGGCTTGGGTTTGGGAGGGAGTAGTGTGTGGGTGAAACTCGGGAATCTGGCAGCATTACAGTAGCAGAAATTTTAAAAAGGCCCAGCCCTGCCCTTGGTGACATGTACCCATGTCTGCCAAATGGGAGCCAGCGCCACTGCTAGGCCTTTTTGGGCCACTGCTACTGGACGGGGTTGGGGAGTGGGGAGGGTGTCCCTGTGGAATGTGTGGGGCAAACACTGTCCCTCCCTTGTGGGCCCTTCTAAAGCAGATTAAATACAATACGGATGAAAGCGAGGCAGGAAATGAACCAAGGACAGCCAACAGATCACAAGTCATAAAAAGAGATGACAGATTTCACCATCATTCACGACCCACCCAAATGTCACGTCCTCTGGGCTCTTTTCCCTGGCAGTCCCTGCCTTAAGCAGGTATTGTTTCCATGTACTCCGTGGCACTTGAAACATAACAATAACAGAAGAAAAAAAAAACACAACTACTGCTCCCTGAGGTTGCCAACATCAGAACTTCTAGCTGCTTTACTGTATGGCCCATCTGATTCTCTGAACAGTGCAGGGAAGGAAGACAAGTTTAAAAACTAGATAAGTGAGACCAGCAGGTGGCATGGTGATTGAAGTGCTTGACTCCCGTGGCTAACTGTGGTTCAAGTCCCAGACCCAGCGGCTTGAAAAAGTATGTGTCTGTATACGTGTGTGTTGCGGGGCGGAGGATCCAAAATCTGGAGAGAAGAACAGAGGAGAAGGGATTGCAGTGTGGCCATGCCCCCCCACGGGGGAGGGGGGTGATTTCTCACATTCCCTCTCCTCTCCCTCCAGTGAATACACATGCCCTATGGCAAAAACCTAAAAAACAAAAACAACAACAGGGACCAGTAGCTGGCATAATGGTTATATCACTGGATTCCCACATAGTCTACTACAGTTCAAGTCCTGGGCTTGACAGCTTAAAATTCATGCCTGGCACATGCACGTAGGTACTCAACATCCCAAGAGGAGAATGAAGAAGGGAGTACAGTGTGGGAGAAGGAAGGGAGCACTCACCAGAGAGTGAGTACATGCACTCTATAGTAAAATGCCCTAAAACAACAACAAAAACTAGATCAATGCTACAGTTTGTTTACAAAATATTTTGGTCTATAAAATATTTTCCTTGCACAGCACAACAAATACTTTAAAAAACATGTGCCTCCCTAGACACAGGTCCACATTACATAAAGCCACTTAATTTATAACAAAGGTGGTACTATGGAAAGTAGGAAAATGATATATATTTTTAAATTATTACTAGAGGGTGCATGCACTTGCCAGAGACATAGACAGAGACAGCACCCCCCCCCCAATGAAGTATGATCTTGCTGCGATCCTTTTTTCCACACTTCTTCATCCATCAGGATTTGGGGCCTACATGCACAGAAGTACAGGGTGTTTTTCAAGTGTCTGGGGCTGGGATTTGAACTGAGGTCAGCCACGTGGGATCTAGCTCCCTATACATAAGCCTTAACTACTGTGCTACATGGTCAGGCTGGGAAAAAATGTTGTCAATTGGTAGAGGACATGTACACTTGCCAGAGGGAGAAAGAGAGAGGAGAAAGTGCCCCAATGGAACCTGGAGCCAGCACTAATGTGACCCCATGGACTAGTGGTTGAGGGAGCCAGATCCCACGTGGCCAGCCATGGTTTGAATCCTGGCCCTGGTGGCACATGTGTGCCCCAAATCTCAACAGGACAGAGAAAAGGAAAAGAAAGGAGTGTGGTGTGACCATGTCTCTCATGAGAAAGCAAGCCACCAGGTCCAGGAATTGAACCATGTAGACCATGTGGGAATGTCCAGTGCTTTAGCCACCATGCCACCTGCTGGTCCCTTATTATTATTTTTTAATTAGGCCAGAGAGAGATAAAGAGAAACAGAGAGGGAAAGTGAGAAAATAAGCCACCAGGTCCAAGACTCAAACCATAGTCGGCCATGTGGGAGTCCAACACGTTAACCACCACACCACCTGCCGACCTGGTCAGACCTCTTTTTCTTTTTCTTTCTTTTTTTTTCCTATAGGGCATGTGCACTGACCAAAGAGACAGAGAAATCGCTGCCCAGGGGCATGGCCATGCTGCAATCCCTTCTCCACGCTCCTCTCAGGATTTGGGGCATGCATGCACACGCAACTGGTGTGAGGTTTTTTCTTTCTTTCTTTTTTTTTTTTTTTAAAGAATT
>NW_006160036.1:1722011-1722618 GCF_000334495.1 Tupaia belangeri chinensis | reverse complement strand
GGTTTGAGTCCCAGACCTGGTGGCTTGCTTCCTCACTTTCCCTCTCTCTCCCTGTCCCTCTCTGGTCAAATTTAAAATAAGAAAGAAAGTGAAATAGTTTTGTTTTGGTTTTTTTTTAAATAGACTTATTTTATTTAACTTTATTTATTTATTTATTTTTATTTTACCAGAGAGAGACAGAGCAAGAGCGAGACAAGAGGGGGGAAGAATTAAGAAAGCAAACCACCAGGTCCAGGACTCAAACCATGCTGGACCACATGGGAGTCCAGTGCCCTTAACCACAATGCCACCTGCTGGTCCCTCTGGTGTGAGTTTTAAGTCACCGGGTCTGGGACTTGAACTACAGTCAATTACAAGCGAGTCAAGTGATGTAACCAATACACCATCTGCTGGTCCCCTGATCATACCACTTTTATAGGACTTTGGTACAGACTAAATTAAATAAAAGGTGTAAAGCACACTTGTACAATAAGGGATAAATAAGTAATGCTCAAGAATATATTTTGGGGGGAACCAGCAGTTAGCGTAATGGCTATGTCGCTGGACTCCCACGTAGTCGACTGCGGTTCGTGTCCCGGACCCGGTGGCTTAAAACTCACGCCGGGTG
>NW_006160036.1:1721272-1721514 GCF_000334495.1 Tupaia belangeri chinensis | reverse complement strand
CAGAGTTTTTTACTGTGTACAAAATCAGGTGTGATATGGTTCCTTGAGTCTTAATTCTGGTTTAGCGTGCAGTGTGTACTTAACAGCTTGACTCTCAATGGTCGGTCTCTATGAACATTTCTCAAGAGACTTTTCAGGTGTGGGTGTTTTGGGGGTGTGCCTATTGTCACTGTTTTCTCCTCAGGGATACAGAGTTTTGTACTGTGTACAAAATCAAGTGTGATATGGTTCCTTGAGGCTTA
>NW_006160036.1:1716236-1718756 GCF_000334495.1 Tupaia belangeri chinensis | reverse complement strand
CTCATGGATACAGAGTTTTGTACTGTGTACAAAATCATGTGTGATATGGTTCCTTGAGGCTTAATTCTGGCTTAGGGTTCAGTGTGTACTTAACAACATGACTCTCAATGGTGTTTCTCTATGAACATTTCTAAAGAGACCTTTCAGTTTTGGGTGTTCTTGGGGTTTGCCTATTGTCACTGTTTTGTCCTCAGGGATATAGAGTTTTATACTGTGTACAAAATCAGGTGTGATATGGTACGTTGAGGCTTAATTTTGACTTAGCGTTCAGTGTGTACTTAACAACATGACTCTCAATGGTGGGTCTCTATGAACATTTCTCAAGAGATCTTTCAGATGTGGGCGTTATGGGGGTGTGCCTAGTGTTACAGATTTGTCCTCAGACATACAAAGTTTTGTACTGTGGACAAAATCAGCTGTGATATGGTTTCTTGAGGCCTTATTCTGGCGTAACGTTCAGTGTGTACTTAAGAACATAATTATCAGCGGTGAGTCTATAAATTTTTCTCTAAGTATCTTTCAGTTTTGGATGTCAGTTGGATGTGCCTAGTGTCACAGGTTTGTGGTCAGGGCTACATAGCTTTGTACAGTGTTCAAAATGAGGTGTGATATGGGTCCTTGAGGCTTAATTCTAACTAAACATTCATTGTGCACTAAACAGCAGTAGTTTCAATGGTGGGTCTCTATGAACTTTTCTCAAGAGACCTTTCAGTTGTGGGTGTCTTTGGGGTGTGGCTATTGTCACTGTTTTGTCCTCAGGGATACAGAGTTTTGTACTGTGTACAAAATCAGGTGTGATATGGCTCCTTGAGGCTTAATTCTGGCTTAGCGTTCAGTGTGTCCTTAACAGTATGACTCTCAATTGTCGGTCTCTATGAACATTTCTCAAGAGACCTTTCATTTTTGGTGCTTTTGGGGTGTGCCTATTGTCACTGTTTTGTCCTCAGGGATGCAGAGTTTTGTACTGTGGACATCAGGTGTGATGTGGTTCCTTGAGGCTTAATTCTGGTTTATCATGCAGTGTGTACTTAACAGCATGACTCTCAGTTGTGGGTGTCTATGAACATTTTTCAACAGACCTTTCAGTTGGGGGAGCTTTTGGGGTGTGACTATTGTCATTGTTTTGTCCTCAGGGATACAGAGTTTTGTACTGTGTACAAAATCATGTGTGATATGGTTCCTTGAGGCTTAATTCTGGATTAGTGTTCAGTGTGTACTTTACAGCATGACTCTCAATGGTGGGTCTTTATGAACATTTCTCAAGAGACCTTTCAGTTGTGGGTGTTTTGGGGGTGTGCCTAGTGTCACAGATTTCTCCTCAGGGATACAAAATTTTGTACTGTGGACAAAATCAGGTTTTATATGGTTCCTTGAGGCTTAATTCTGGCTTAACATTCAGTGTGTACTTAACAGCATAACTATCAGTGTTGAGACTATAAATATTTCTCTAGTTATTTTCAGTTTTGGGTGTCAGTTTGGTGTGCCTAGAGTCACAGATTAGTGGTCAGGGCTACATAGCTTTGTACAGTGTTCAAAATGAGGTGTGATATGGGTCCATGAGGCTTAATTCTAACTGAATGTTCAGTGTGCACTAAACAGCAGTACTTTCAATGGCGGGTCTCTATGAACTTTTCTCAAGAGACCTTTCAGTTGTGCGTGTTTTTGGGGTGTGCCTATTGTCACTATTTTGTCATCAGGCATACAGAATTTTGTACTGTGTACAAAATCATGTGTGATATGGTTCCTTGAGTCTTAATTCTGGCTTAGCGTTCAGAGTGTACTTAACAGCATGACTCCCAATGGTGGGTCTCTATGAACATTTCTCAAAAGACCTTTCAGTTGTGGGTGCTTTTGGGGTGAGCCTATTGTCACTGTTTCGTCCTCAGGGATACAGAGTTTTGTACCAAATCAGATGTGATATGGTTCCTTGAGGTTTTATTCTGGCTTAGCGTGCAGTGTGTACTTCACAGCATGACTCTCAATGGTGGGTCTCTATGAACATTTCTCAACAGACCTTTTAGTTGTGGGTGCTTTCGGGGTGTGCCTATTGTCACTGGTTTGTCCTCAGACATACAGAGTTTTGTACTGTGTACAAAATCATGTGTGATATGGTTCCTTGAGGCTTAATTCTGGCTTAGCGTTCCGTGTGTACTTAACAGCATAATTATCAGCGGTGATTCTCTATAAGTATTTCTCTAGGTATCTTTCAGTTTTGGGTGTCAGTTTGGTGTGCCTAGTGTCACAGGTTTGTGGTCAGGGATACGTAGCTTTGTACAGTGTTCAAAATGAGGTGTGATATGGGTCCTTGAGGCTTAATTCTAACTAAACGTTCAGTGTGCACTAAACAGCAGTACTTTCAAATTGGGTCTCTGTGAACATTGCTCAAGAGACCTTTCAGTTGTGGGTGTTTTGGGGGGGTGGCCTATTGTCACTGTTTTGTCCTCAGAGATACAGAGTTTTATACTGTGTACAAAATCAGGTGTGATATGGTTCCTTGAGGCTTAATTCTGGCTTAGAGTT